>NC_088683.1:218298914-218601944 GCF_028017835.1 Emys orbicularis
GTGCACTTGGGAATTCCTTTCTGTGGGGTACCCTCAAGCCCTTTCACTCCCCTCTGGGGAAGAGCTGAGAAAGAAAGAAACGGGGGGGGGGGGGGAAAGAAAGGAAGGAAGGAAATCAGCTGTTGCCACCAGCTAATTAAACATGTGCACAAACCTCTTAAGACACACAAATCCAATCCTGTTATTAAAAACGGTAAATTTTATTAATAAAGAAAAAAGAAAGAAAATACATTTGGGAACTCAGGCTATTGCTAGATTTTAAAAGAGCAACTACAAGGATTAAGCACCAAGAATAGCTTTCTTGAGATCCAGCTTAATGGTTAGAAGCAAAACAAAAGCACCTGGGGTTAGCACAGAGGAATCCACAAGCCATAACAAAATAAAAGGAATAAACCTAATCACGTCTTCCTAGATATTTCCTGATCTACTTACATATCTGGGGTTTTAAATTAGTAGTTTCTAGGTATGATACTGATGATTTTTTTCACACCTGGCCCAAGCTCTTACAGCATAGCTGCTGTTGTCTTCACCTCTCCCCGGGAGAACCACAACAGACAGACAAAAGGGGAGTCTTGTTTCAATTTTAAAAAGTTCTAGCCTTCCCATTGGTTCTTTTGGCCAGGTGCCCACTCACTTCCTTTTACCTATGCATAGCAGTGAGACTTTTTAACCCTTTACAGGTAGAGCAATTAGAGAACAGCTACTAAAAGGGATTTTATAGCTGCTGGCTGGCTGGTGTCCATAAAAGGAAGCTACCCCTCCCCGCTTCATTTATCACAGACACATTGACTTTTGCACCCAGAACAGGTCTGTTATCTATGGAAGGAACAGTGCTCTGAGACCTCAGTGAATCACTGTGTCCCAGCAGGTGAATGCTTTGCTTTCTCTTTTTTGTAACCATCCCCTAAACTAAATCAGGAAGGTCGTCCCACACTCTTCTTCCCTCCTACCCCCCTTCCCCCCCCCCCCCAAAAAAAAAAGAAAAAGAAAAAAAGATTTTTTGCACACATCAGTTGTGAAGCAGAGAATATACAAGTAGAGCTAGGATTCTGCCAATGGATGAGGTAGAGTGAGATATCATATGAACTCTGTATCACTGAAGCATGTTGCTGTATGAGATCAGAATTTTCAAAAGGCCCTAATAAGAATTAATTTCTGTTTCTGTGACACCACTTTGCTTTCTATTTTGGCAATCTGCATCTCTTGTTATCATTCTTCTGAGAGAAGACCTAGGTAGTCGTCATCCTCAGCCTAGGCCTATGATTGACTTTTCTGGTACCACATGTCTGTCTGTCTCCTGAATCCAAGATACTCCAGGAACCAGATCACACTGTTTGCTTCAGCTTTCTCTTTGTAAAGAACCTTGAACAGAAAAATTGTCCATGAACAGATTATGTGAATATTTTTCTTCCCTAAACCAGTATTACCACCATAAGCCTGGAGAGTGACCCTGGTGTGTGTGTGTGTGTATATATATATATAATATAAGAATTGTCTGAGGATGGTTTAATTGGAATGCTTTGAAGACAAGCCACCATTAGGAACATATCCAAATGTTTCAGAGGGACCTGCTCTGCTTGCCTAGAGATTGATGAGTCTGCTACAGCCTTGGCTAAGAGCCAGGTGGCTTTTAGCTCATGCATTAGCGGCTCATACACTAAGCTTCAGAAGTCCCTGCATTGATTCCGCTCGCTGATGAGTGGGGTCTGTCGGCGTTACGTCTGCACTTGGCATGCTCCATCCCAAAACTGCTGGGGCTGAGCAGGACATTCCCTGAAAGTGTTCTTCCTGTTTGTCAGGCTGCTGTGGTATTGAACACCCTTGTGCTCTCAGATTCCCCTGCTGACACCAAGAAAGTGAAGAGGAGGAGGAAGCAGTGTGACTATCATTCAGAGGAGGGATGAGGAGCAGGCCTGGGAGTGTGATGATGGAGGAGACTGGGACAAGTATGTTGGGGGAGACTGGGATGTGGAGCCAAAAAGGATTGGGGAGACTGGGATGAGGGAAGTCAATGGGAGGGACACTGGGACGGCGGGTTGTGGGACTGGGATGAGGACAGGCTGTAAGTGCAAGAGGCAGAAGAGAGCATTTAGGGGGTTAGAAAGCTTTTCCAGTCTAGTGTTAAATTGGGTATGGAACAAATATATAGTCAAGAAATGTTAATATGTGGTGATTTGTTATGTAGTAGCGGGTGTGTATGTAAACAAGTCCTGTACTGTACCATGGCAGAAAAGGAAATATTTGTGGTGGCATGGCAGGATTTAAAGCATGCCCTTTGAGCCTTTTATAGGTTGTATTCTCTGTATCCAAGCATCTTATCCTGCTCTTGCTTATGTTTTGAATATCTCCAGATTGTTCATAATTTGAATAAGAGTGCATGTTACATAGAACTCTTGTTTAAAATAAACATGCTGATGTTCTTTGTCCTATAATTTAGTACTTTATTTTGTCTCTGGACACTTTCAAGGAATTCGGTGTTGGAGGCAAGGGGAAAAAGAAAGGAAAGAAGATGCCACAAATGTGGAACTTGCATGCCTTTTTAAATCCACTGTATATATGTGGGTGGGGGTGGAAATTAGGTACCAAAGTGCTTAAAAAAAACAAAACTAGTTTTAAACCTGCATGACTGGCCTTAAAATTTAGATCACACTCTCAGATGAGCCTCACAGTATCATAGGAGTTATGTAGTGAAAATACTTCCTGAAGAATTGTCAATACATTGGGGTGAAACAAACATTTCTTCAGCATTAGGAATGCATGTCTGTCTTTTTTACTTGTATTTTGTTTAGCAGACATGGGTCTTGTAAGCAATACAGGAAAATTGTCATCACACTGCATTCCCTAATGTATCTGTGTTTTATACACCATATCCTCAGGCGGTAATGAAGTATGGGGTGGTGTTCTTTGCTCTTGTGTTTTTTAGAGTAACTCCGTAAGGATACTTCTGCCATAGAACTACTAATTACACTGTTCATTATTTTTTCCAGCAACAGTTCTATTTTGAGGATATTAATTAGCTTCATTTTGGCATGAGATGATCCAGCGGGTGTCCTTTCCCTGTCTCCCAAAAGGATGCATCAGCATCAACAGCAGAGGAGGTTGAGCTAGCAGGTTTTTCAGCCATCAGAACTGGCAGTGTTAGACAGAGAAACAGAGACATTTTACTAAGACTTCCAAGGAATTCAAGTACTTTCAGTCTCTGGAAGAGGCTGAAAACTCTGGTAGAGTACTATGCATTTGCAATTAAGTTGTAGAGTTCTGATGCATTTTCCGCAAAAAACATATTTAATACTTTGTAGGCCTAATCCACCCATAGGGAAGTACGTGGTAGCATACTCTTGAAATTCTTGATATCATCTGGACAGAATACTTTGCAAGTCAAAGAAATTTAGGTGGGGGAAAAACCTGAACACATTATTTTAAGAAAGAGAACAAATAGAATATAAGAACTTAACCAATTGTATCCTACAGTTTTTATAACCATGGGAACCCTATGGAGTAGCAGAAGGTGTAGTAGTTTTTCATATCAATATTACTTCCTAAAATTGCTTAGAGAGAGAGAGAAAAAACCCTGTCATGTCCACACGGTAATTGTATAATTACACAACACAGTACTAAATATGAAGTATCAATGGCTATCTGTGTGTCAGAGATGCATTTTTATGATGGTTGAATTCAATAAAGAAATAACTCTGATTATTCCAAATAATATATTTTATGATGAGCTGTAGGGAACCCTTGCTTTTGTTGAAATCATAAATAATCCAAAGTGAATAAAAGGAGACAGGAAAGGTCTTTTTAGCCCATGAAGATGTTTGGTGAAACTGTTGTTTGAAAGACAGCAACTGTAGAATGGAATAGAGTAAGTTAGAGTGCTTCAGGTTAGTTCTTATGCTGTCTATTGGACAGGATAGAGGCCACTGAATACATAGTGGACCTCCCAGATGTTCTGTCCAAAGTCAAAGCTGGCATATTACAGGGTAGGATGCCTGCGAGGGACAGGTGTCTATTGATGCTATCCAGCCATTGTGTGTAGTTCTTCTGGGAGGTCTTTTCCATCTTGTTTTTGTCATGTCAAAGTCAAAGATGATTCTCGTGGGAAGTTGTTAGGCATTTGGCATGAATGATCATACCACTTTAGAGAGCATTGTGCACCTGTTTGAGAGTGTGGGACCTGTTTAGTTAGAAAACAAATCTGCTCATTTGACTTGAATTTGTACCATTGGATGTTTTCAAATGTTTGGAGATGCTTATTCTGAATGGTGTCCAACTTCTTTTCAGTCTTGACAACGAGGTGCCATTTTTCAGTCCCATATGTCAGAATATTGATCACCAATATATTATATATCCTCAGCTTTGCATCTGCTTATCAAGATGTTTGCTTTGCAAATGACATTATTAATGGGATCTCCCATTACTGATGACATTTTTGAAGTACAGGCTTCATGTTCTTTCTCGATACTAGTGTATTTAGACTAAAGGAATTATTGTTAAAGATTTTTCAAGGTTACAAACTTGCTAAAACAGTATACCAGCACTAGTTTCAGTTGTGAGGAAGTGCTCCAATATGCAATGTTGGAAATTTGTTTTGATTTGTCACTGTTGGTAGGATAGAGTTGTTTATGACCCCTTTTGAACAATTCATTTTTGAGCTATTTAGAAACTTACTCAATCTGGCAGGAAATTTAGGATAATTGCTCATCTACCTTTATTAATGCCACCATCATGTGCTGATATCTAGGGGTTTACTACCACACTATTGCATTTTTTTTCTGATCCCAAAGGAGATCCAGAAAAGACCAGGTGAGAAAAGAAAATGGACCACAAGGTATCACTTCTCCATAACTATGACTTGAGCAACGTTTAAAATTTGTTAAATTAAGTTTCTTGTGTCCCCCACCCCACTGTGTCAATGTCTACCTCCATGTTGTTCCTTTTACCAGTTTTCTTTCTCTTTCTTTGCTTTGATCTGCAAAGAATCTTAATTAACCAACAAGAACAAACCTACTCTTGCATCTCTTTGTTCTTATAAGTTAGATAAGCTGAAATAATTTTTGAGTAGCCAGAAGTTGGTAAAATATTTTGTATCACATTTTTGTCCAAACACAGAATGGACAGAAGAAAATAAGAACAGATTAGTCAAATGTTTTCCAGAGCCAGGGGAGTAAATAAGGTTCCAGGAGTGGATAATTGGATTGTGTGCTGTGCTTGTGGTCTTCTAGCAACTATAGCACAATTCAGAGACAGATGCTACATTTTCTTATTGTTTGCTAGTCTTCTCTCTCTCTCTCTCTCTCTCTCTCTCTCTCTCTCTCTCTCTTTGTACATCTGTTCTGTTTTGTCCTAAGAAGAGACAGGATCAGATTTTAACAATGCCAACTGAGAGCTATCACCTAAGCTGACTGATTCTATTTCCAAGCAAATAATTCTGATACCATTGAAGAGAATTACAAGGAAGCATTTTTTTCCCTCCAACAGTCTTCACAGTTCAGAGAGAGGGGGAATAATGTAGCTTGTTAAAACAAAGGCTTTTCTTGATCTTTTGAGCTTTAAATGTTTGTTCCATTTTTTTATAGTTTATATTTGTCTTTAACAAATGTCAAAAATATCATCTTGTTGGGTAATAGGCAACAAACACCACCACCATTATTGGAAACAGAGCCCACATTACTGCTTAATGTTGTGATGTGTACCCAGTGGAATTCTACCGGGTCGGTCCCAGGATATTAGAAACACAAGGTGGGTGAGGTAATATCTTTTATTGGACCAACTCCTTTTGGTGAGAGAGAAGCTTTTGAGCCCCAAGAGCTCTGTGTAATGTCAAAAGCTTGTGTCTCTCATCAACAGAAGCTGGTCTAATAAAAGATATTACCTAACCCACATTGTCTCTCAAATCTTGTGATGGTGAGAAATGTAGAAATGAAAAAATAACATTTTACAAACCCTATCCAATTCTGACAACAGGTGATGAGTAGAATTTTGTACCTTTATAACTAGAAAGCTGTCAATTATTTTAGCCTGATGTGACGATAGAGCACACTGAAATCACAAAGATTGTAGTACTTGCATAAGAACAGGACACTGAAAAAGATACAAGGTTAAAATATTTGACTGTCCTTATGTGAGAGTGTAGCTGTAAATGTATCTTCTATTTTTCACTGAACCAGAAGAATATTGATATTTAATATACAGAATATAAAGAATAAAATATATTAGGGTGAGAATGTCACCCCTTTCTGGCCCATTTATACCAGGTAAAAGGGCTGAAGCAGCATAAAAACTCCAGATCCAGCTGGAGGAGGATTTCCCCGCCAATGGTACTGTGGGAGACAGCCCTAAAGTTGACTTTCAGGGATCCCATTTCAAGCATTGATGTTAGGGGGCATGGAAAGCGTTGGTCTGGGGCAGGAGGGACATGTCAGGAATGGGGCTGCAACATACACTGCTTACAAAAATTATAGGTAGTTTCTTTCGCCCAGAGGTCAATGGTGATAGGCTACTATAACTTAATCAGGCCTTAGTGCTGTGTAAATTTTGCCAGTGACTGCAAAGCAGCCTATGATTGGAAGTGCACAACTGTGGCATAAAGCCACCTTAGCCCCTTCTCTCTGTGGACTGCAAAGTCTCTGCTGCACCTTGTAGAGTCAATACAGTCCAATTGAAGTGGGGCTACTAATGGAGTAAGGTACCAATCAATGTGAATAAAGGTGGCAGAATTTGCCTATGGTCAGCACAGGAAAAAATACTAGTACATGCGTCCTAATACTACTTACACAGTGAGTTATCAGAGTCATGAAGCTGGAAGCTTCATGGTGCAGTATCTGAAGTATTGTCAGTGAAACTTAGCTGGCAGAATTTTTTTTTTTTCTGTTGTGATCTAATCCTAGCCCCCCAGCATCATTGTTTCCAAACAACTTGTTACTATTAATTTTATGGAGGTATGGAAGTATTACTTTCCTCATTTTACAAGGGTGAAATTAAGATGAAGAAAAATTAAGTGGATTCTCAAGGTCATACAGGAAGCATGTTAGAGCAAGGAATTGAACCAGGTCACCAGAGACCTAGTCCAATGCCTTAACAACGTCAGCCTCCTCTGTTTGCTTTCTTTCTTGTGCTCCTATCAGCATTATTCTTTGGTTGATAAAACATTTTTGGAGAAAAAAATATCTCCCCATAAACGGCACTGGATTTTACCCTATACTTGATGTGTAAATGTCACTCAAGTTAACTTAATTTTGTCTATGTTGAAGTAAAAACAAACCCAAAAAAATCTTCTTTAGGTCTGTTTTCATTACCTAATATGTTGTTTGGACACCAACTCACTATCCTAATGAGAAGGGCACCAACCTAGGTTCAGAGCTGGCATGTGACAAAAGCCCACAGGTATAAAAAAAGTGATCTTGACCGAGGGCTTGTCAGTGTGATGGTAGGGGAATGGAAATTACAATAGGATCAGAGGTGCAACAAGAAGGAAAACACTGAGGAAATCTGCTCAACACCTTAGATCTCTATACACAAATGCAAGGAGTATGGGGAATAAACAGGAAGAACTGGAAGTCTTAGTACATATGCAAAATTATGACTTAATTATCATCATTGCGACTTAGTGGATAAATCTCATGACTGAAATATTGGTAAGAGAGATATAGCTTGTTCAGCAAAAAAACTTGGCTGAAAAAATGGAGGAAGTTTTGCATTGTATATCAAGAATATATACACCTTGTTCTGAAATCCAGAATGAGGTGAGAGGCAGTCCAGCCAAAAGATAAAAGGGGAAAATAATAGGTGATATGTCATGCTAAGGTTCTACTATAGACCACCAAAAGAAGAGGTTAATAAGGCATTTCTAGAACAAAAACAGAAATATCCAGAACAGAAGACCTGGTATTAGTGTGTGTGTGTGTGGGGGGGGGGGTTCCAGCTACTCAGATATATATTACAAAAGTATTCTTTCAAACCACGAAATTTCCAGTAAACTACTCTTGGGATGTGTTGGAACCAACTTCTTGTTTTAGATGGTGGAGGAATTAACCGGGCAGCTGCCATTTTAGACTTGATCCTGACCAATAGGGGGGAATTGGTTGCAAATCTGAAGTTGGAAGACAACTTGGGTGAAAGTAATCATGAAATGATAGGTTTCATGATTTTTAAGGAAAGGAAACAGTGAGAGCAGCAGAATAAGGAAACTTCCAAAAAAAAAAAAAAAAAAACTAGTAGGTAAGGTCCCATAGGAAGAAAACTGGAGTTAAGGAGATAGATGTGGGAAGAAAGCAAAGTTATAAAGGTCTGTACCATGAGACCCCACCCCAAGCGGGAAGCCCTGAATCCCTTATCCTGAAGATTTCCCTATTATTGGACTCTCTTTAAATACCCTGAAAATTAAGCTGGCTGGGGAGCTGAGTCACTGAAAGGGCAAACGGCAGTAGGACGGAGCAGTAGTAAGAAGGAAGTAGGCCTGGGAGGAAGACAACCTGACACATCTACATCTGACCACTAGACAGCACTGTTGTGTGCATTTACCTTCACAAACAGGTTAAAAAATATTTTTAAATAAGTTAAATGTATTCAAGTTGGCAGGACCTGATGAAATTCACCCAAGGGTACTTAAGGAACCAGCTGAAGCAAACTAAAAATCATTAGTGATTATCTTAGGGAACTTGTAGAGGTTGGGAGAGATGCCATAAGACTGGAGAAGGGCAAGCATAGTAACTTAAAAAGAACAAAGATGACCTGGAAAATTACAGACCAGTCAACTTAGTTACGATACCTGGAAAGATACTGGAACACATTATTCAACAATCCACTTAGAACATAATAGAATTATAAGGAAGAGTCAGCATGGATTTGTCAAGAACAAGTTGTTCCAAACCAATCTAATTTTGTTCTTGAAAAGGTTTATTGGCCCATTGGTGGCCGGGGGGAAGCAATAGATGTGATTTATATTGGTTTTTAGTAAGGCTTTTGACATAATCCCACATGACATTCTCCTAAGCAAATTAGAGATATATGGTCTAGATGAAATTACTATAAGGTGGATACCTAACAGGTTGAAAAACTATGCTCAGAGTGTACGATGGCTTGCTGTTAAGTTGAGAGGCTGTATCTAGTGGAGTTGCGCAGGGGACTGTCTGGGCCCTATACTATTCAATATTTTCGTTAATGACTTGGAAAATGGAGTAGAGTGTTTTATAAAATTTATAGCTGACACCATGCAGGGAGGGATTGCAAGCACTTTGGAGGATAGGTTTAGAATTCAAAATGATCTTGTGAAATTGGACAATTTGTCTGAAATAAACAAGATGAAACTCAACTAAGACAAGTGCAAAATACTACAGTTTGGAAGGAAAAAAAATCTAATGCACAGCTACAGAAAAAAGAATGAATGTAGTACTGCTGAAAAGGATCTGGGAGCCCTGAGACCCTCCCACAGCCCGAGCCCCCCATCCCCAGCTCTGTTGGGTTGCGGGCATCAACAATTTTCACCAGAAATAAAGTTTGAAAACCACTGGTTTAGAGCATCTGTCTATACCTGAACATAATGGGTTAAAGCTGATTAACGATGTACAGAAACCATAGTTGTGAAGCATGGGGCAGTTATAACAGAAGCCATCACATCATTTGAGAAAGTAGTTGTCCTTTTCCCCTCTAGAAGCTCACTTCATACAGACAATGAATAATGAAAGATAGAATTGAGTGTCTCTTTAATTATAGCTAAAACTCTGCATTTTGCTCTATATGTATCGTTTAAGGCTATTCCTAAGATGTCACGAGGCAGGAATGTCAGGGACAGGTAATACAGGGAGATGAAAAATCATTCATGTTTCACATTGGTGTGAAGAGGAAAACTGTACTTTTTTTTTTTTTTCAAAAATGTAACCTTTTGGTTGATGGCATTAACACTTCACTTGCCATGGCAATTTCTTGCCAAATCATTGGGAAGGAAGAGCAATTTCGGAACCAATTATTTATCAAAAAAGTTGATCTGCAGGGAGAACGTATTTCATCATTGGTGTTCTTGAACACCAAAAATGAAGAAGGCTGGAACTTTTCTCTTATCAGATGTCATCTTATTCCTTTGAGTGAGATTCTGAGTTTGTGTGTGTGAGTTTGTGAGTGAGATTCTGAGTTTGTGTGAGGTAGGATTTGATAATCCGTTTACAGGACTTAGTTTACTATAGCATTCAGATGTATGGCACAGCTTTTTCTTTGTAGCTATAAGAATGAGATGGGGAGGAGGATGGGGCTCTGAAACCTTTTTGTCATAATGAATTTGACTTACCTTTGTTCTTGCGTTTGAATTATTTCAATTACACTGGTCTACAATTTTTGAGAAGTCGTCTGCTTCAGAGATAAAATGTGCTATTATGTATTTTGATGTGCTGAATTCAAATATGACAATTAAAACAACTGATTGGCTACTGTTTCTAAAATATTTAAGTTTTTACATTTTAGGTCTATGTATATTGTGTAGATAGTAGAGTGTTATCATAAATTGTAAACCTAGGTCTTTTCATGGGTTTATGGTTGCTTTACATGATATTATTTCACCTGTCCTGTTTATGTAACACTTTAAAAATCAGCAAAAGGGTTATATAAATAAAATTTATTATGAAACAAAAGGCAAAAAACTATTATGTTCATAGTTTAGTCCTATTCAGTGTCTACTCGGCGCTTCTTGGCTTGTCTCTTGTATTCATTAAATGGAGCATCTCTTGTCACTGTCCAGCAATAGTCTGCAAGCATTGATGGGCTCCATTTGCCCTGATAGCGTTTCTCCATTGTTGCAATGTCCTGGTGAAATCGCTCGCCGTGCTCGTCGCTCACTGCTCTGCAGTTCGGTGGAAAAAAATGTATCTTTAGTGACATGTTGCAACCAAGGCTTTTGTATGCCTTGAGGAGGTTTTCCACCAACAACCTGTAGTTGTCTGCCTTGTTGTTTCCGAGAAAATTTATTGCCACTAACTGGAAGGCTTTCCATGCCGTCTTTTCCTTGCCACGCAGTGCATGGTCAAATGCATCATCTTGAAGAAGTTCACGGATCTGAGGACCAACAAAGACACCTTCCTTTATCTTAGCTTCACTTAACCTTGGAAATTTTCCATGGAGGTACTTGAAAGCTGCTTGTGTTTTGTCAATGGCCTTGACAAAGTTCTTCATCAGACCCAGCTTGATGTGTAAGGGTGGTAACAACATCTTCCCTGATTCAACAAGTGGTGGATGCTGAACACTTTTCCTCCCATGCTCCAATGACTGTCGGAGTGTCCAATCTTTCTTGATGTAGTGGGAATCTCTTGCACGACTATCCCATTTGCAGAGAAAACAGCAGTACTTTGTGTATCCAGTCTGCAGACCAAGTAAGAGAGCAACAACCTTCAAATCGCCACAGAGCTGCCACTGATGTTGGTCATAGTTTATGCACCTCAAAAGTTGTTTCATGTTGTCATAGGTTTCCTTCATATGGACTGCATGACCAACTGGAATTGATGGCAAAACATTGCCATTATGCAGTAAAACCGCTTTAAGACTCGTCTTCGATGAATCAATGAACAGTCTCCACTCATCTGGATCGTGAACGATGTTGAGGGCTGCCATCACACCATCGATGTTGTTGCAGGCTACAAGATCACCTTCCATGAAGAAGAATGGGACAAGATCCTTTTGATGGTCACGGAACATGGAAACCCTAACATCACCTGCCAGGAGATTCCACTGCTGTAGTCTGGAGCCCAACAGCTCTGCCTTACTCTTGGGTAGTTCCAAATCCCTGACAAGGTCATTCAGTTCACCTTGTGTTATGAGGTGTGGTTCAGAGGAGGAGGATGGGAGAAACTGTGGGTCCTGTGACATTGATGGTTCAGGACCAGAAGTTTCATCCTCTTCCTCGTCTGACTCAAGTGAGAATGATTCTGGTGCATCAGGAACCGGCAGTCCTTCTCCGTGGGGTACTGGGCGTATAGCTGATGGAATGTTTGGATAATGCACAGTCCACTTTTTCTTCTTTGACACACCTTTCCCAACTGGAGGCACCATGCAGAAGTAACAATTGCTGGTATGATCTGTTGGCTCTCTCCAAATCATTGGCACTGCAAAAGGCATAGATTTCCTTTTCCTGTTCAACCACTGGCGAAGATTTGTTGCACAAGTGTTGCAGCATCTGTGTGGGGCCCACCTCTTGTCCTGATCTCCAATTTTGCAGCCAAAATAAAGGTGATAGGCTTTCTTAACCATAGTGGTTATACTGCACTTTTGTGATGCAAAAGTCACTTAACCACAAACATAGCAGAAGTTATCTGCACTGTTCACATAAGTACGAGGCATCTCTGCTCACTTTGGCTAAACAGAAATGTGTCCCTTTGCAAAATCAAACACTGACAAATAAGAGAGCATGACACTATGATTTCTAGAGCTGATATAGGGCAATTTGTTCAGCAGAGTGATGTAAGCTTCGTTATGATTGCATCATCTATGACTTCTAGGATGCAATTCATATCATGTATGATGCAATACCAGCTTCAGATTGCATCATTCATTGTTTTGCCTAAAAAGCAAGTATTGTCCAAACCCCGTCATAGATTTATTCATAGATCCAGTCAAAGATGTATTTTAGTCATTTCTGGTTTAAATTGAGATCCCTTCCCTTTATAACTCACTTATCCTCCGCCATTCCCAAGTCAAGGGTCGTATATACTGACCCAATAGCATATCTTGAAAACTAGAGCCAATCAACAATTTTAAGCATCATTTTCGTTCTCAGTGACCCAGAATTAGTAAAGTTTGACTACATTTATTTCAGAAGCATTTTGGCTGTAGAGCAGTGTTATATTTAATAAGCTGAGGAAGAAAAATGGATTCTCATTAAGGTTTTATTTTTTTTTTCTTACTTTCTTATAAATAAAGCAAACTGTTTACTAAGACCAATTAGATCATTATAGCAGTGTGTGGAATCATATGAACAATATTTAATAGAAAAGAATAATGAATAGTGGCTTTAAAAATCTAAACAATTTAATAATTTGAGTAAAGCATACAATCATTAATCTCTTCCAAAATATATAGAGAACTATATGCATACCTGTGAAAGGAAAGTTTAAAATATTATGAACCATCATCTTCAGGGTATAAATTACATACATACAGGGTATACATTACAAATTTAAATTTCCCCTTTAAAATGTTTCTAAAAGCTTTAAACTGCAAAGTAGCTAAGGCACTCATTACTTTCCCAAGACAATATACTGTATTTTCAGCAACTAGGGTAAGGGAAAGCCAACTAGCAATACAAATTGTAATATTCAGTCAAGAAATAGCCTCCATAAGTATATTCTCTTTAATTTTCTCTGCATTGGGCAAAAGATTCTGCAAGGTAGGTACACAGAGAATATAATACTGTTTTAGTAAGGTAGAAATTACCAGCACTTACGTATTTTGGAAACCAGCAAGATTCATCCATCCATTTACCAGGAAAAAGCTGATAACATAAGTTATGTAAAGCAAAAGTTATCTATGTCCCTGTTATTATTTTGTATCTACATTCAGCATGTAAACACAGCAAAAAGGAGTGAGAGAAGCAGAATTTTGGGAACTAATTTTTTAGAGAGAAAATTTAGCGAACCACACAAGAAATGTTCAATACACTGAATCCTGGCAACAGTAAGAGAAATTTGTTGATATGACTGGTACTGTTAATATCTTCAATTATTTCTCTCAGTGATAAAATGTATATGTGCAAGAAAATGTGATGGAGTGGTTCAAATATTTGGTTGGTACTTAGGCCTCACAACTTACCTGTGACTTTTCTTGCAAGTAGCAACATGGCTATTCAAAACTCCCTCATATAATTTTTTTTTATATCATATTGCCCTATAGGCTCTTTCTGTAGTCTTAAACTGCTGTGTATGTCTTTTGTTTTCAGTTTGCTTTTTTCTAATTTATGAAAATAGCCTGCAGGTAGTAGTAGTTACAGTTCATAATAAACTATATTCAGGAATCACCTCTACATCCGAGAACTTTTAAGGATTAATACCAAAAGCAGATCTGTGTTCTATTAAATAGTCACTTGGCTCTCCTACCGGTTCTGAAATATTTTGATTTTTCTCGTAATAGAAAGAGGCCTTCACCTTATGGAAGCAGTGAAAAGAACATAGTAGCAGATTCCTTATCCTTGTAAATTGCCAAGTTTGTTATACTATCAGCACCAGACACCTCTCTAACGGAAGTTGTAAGGATTTGATGTGTCATCAAATTTAAAATAAATGTAGTGGTTTTATCTCACAGTTCTCATAATTCAAAATCTGTACAATGGCACAGATGGAAAGAGCTATAAAAGCTTCAATTGGGGAATCCCATAGGTTTTTATTTCCTTCCAACAAGGTGGCTTTTAGAACAATTGCAGGTGTTAAGTATTGCATTGCACCAACCTATTATGGATCATTTCGAAACTGACAGACTAGTCCTTTTAAACTTTTGTAAGCTTATTCTCATGTTCAACTTTTAGGCTTGATCTCCATTGCCAGACTAAAATTTCCTCATATGAAAGGAGAAAGACCGTTCCAATGCACCTTTCTGAAGACAAAGTATAATAAAGACTAGCTTCTGGCTTATGAAGTAGAATAAAGATTACTACTTGACTGGCTCTTGTTCCCCATTCTCCACACTCATCCTCCTTAAAAATATTCTCACTCATATCTTTTTATACTAGGGAATTTTGAGACTACAGACAGTGGTGTAAGTAGAAAACATTTCTTGCCGGTATGCTGCTCTCATGGGAGGGACATAAAGGGGAGGTGCTCTGTCTTCCTCCCCTTGCTCTCCCCATCCCCTCCCCATGATCTACATCAATCCCACGTTACCTGGGTGGGAGTGCTCTGTCTTCCTCCCACTGCGCCGAAGCCTTCTGATGTACAGACCCCAGGCAGGAGGACTCGGGAGATGCAGCTGCGTGGAAGGGCTGGGAGCTGGTCTGGGGGCAATACAGCCGTGCCGGAGGAGCTGCCGGCATGGGGCTGCCCAGCGGCCCCATGCTCTGCTCCTTTACTCGCTGTGGTTCCCGGGAGAGCCCTGTGGACTCAGGAGATGCAGCTGCATGGAAGGGCTGGAGGCGGGCTCCTTCTGTGTCTTTCCGGTATGCCGTACTGGCTATAAATATCTTACTGATCCGGCATACTGGACACTACCACCGTACTTGCACCACTGACTATAGATAGACTCTCTCTGCTATTATTTTTCATATGGCACACCATTTCCACAAACATTCCAGTCAGGTGACTTCCGTTAATGGCTTCTCTCTCTAGCAGAGTTAGATGTTAGCATTCTCTCACACTGTCTACAATGGTGTTCAATGAATTTGTTGGCAAGACTGACTAGGTATTAGGTTGGCACAATTTCTCCCTGGAGACTAAGGGAATGATCCTGCACCTCTTAAGTCAGAAGGAAGTTGATTTCAGTTACCCTAAGAATGTTCCTCCTGTATTGCAGGTACCTTTGGAACCTATGGAAGTTCAATTCAATAGGTTATTTTTGAATTTATAACAAGAGAGAGTTTACACAGGTGGTTCACAAAAGCCAATTTATTGCAGGAATTCCATGGTGTTGGAACTGAATAATAGAAAGAAAAGGGCTAAATTCTAATGCCCATGCAAAAGAAATGAGTGCTATCAGTTTCTAGTATTTGTAAGTTCTTGTGGAAACACTAGTCTCCTCAGTAAGCCATTGATAGTTTAAGTGCTGGTGATCTGTTTCAAGTTGACAGAGACAAAAGCAAAAAAGCATTTCAGGCAGCTTTTGTGTTGTGGATTATCTGTACATTGCCTGTAGGTTCTATTCAGGGACTTACCCCTGTACAAGGGCACAACTTGAGGTACAGTGTACGTATACCTATGTCACTTTTATATATGACACCACAGTGGTGGGTGTGTGTGTGTAATCCTAAATTGTGGTGTCGTAAAAATGATAAATTCATTGGAAAAAGTAACATATGGGACTCAGATATTTGGAAGTCTGTTTCACTGGTATATTTGTATCACAATAAATGGGGGAAATCTTTTAATACCTTTATCCTCTACTGTTTTGATGTTTATAAAAGTGTTTTCAAATTCCTGTGCTGAGCAATCTATAAAATATCACTTTTTATGAAGTTCTATATATATCTATATGTAACAAAAGAGTAGTTGCATATATAGGTTATATTCATGTAAACAAGACAGGACACTAAATGTTTTAGAAATGGTATGGGGTATAAACATTCTCAATGAAGACTAGCAAGACAGAGGAAGGGATCACATGATTGACAATATTTCTTACTGTTGCGCCTAGATGCTACAGTGATCAGCACACTACTACTGTTTGAGACAGATGTTTTTCTCTACTTTAGTTTTAAAACTCAAATGATATATATTTATATAAATACAAGCTTCCACCACTTCCCCAGGGAGACAGTATTATATTTCACAGTATAATAGATCTTACTTTTAGGAGACGCTTCTTAAATTCAACCTAAATATTTCTTCACATAATTTCATCCCTATTATTCCCAGTTATACTCCCTCAGAGTGCACTAAAGCTTTTCTCTCCTTCCTTGGTATGCATACTGTGAGGCTACACTATCTCCTCAGACATGAGAGGAGAAAATATAACTGAAGCTAGGAGTACTTTGCAACTTAAACAGAAAAGAGATTCAGCAGATGCATGTGAGGAGGAGGAGACCGTCAGATATCAATGATAAGTAGTTGCAATTTGCTCAGTGTGGAGTTTGTGTATATCTAGAATTTTATCCCCTGTGTCCATTTTTCATTATTATCAACTCCTGACTTGGCGGTAGGTTCCTGTACAATGTCATGGTCTCTGCTATATCTTTCTGATTTCTCTCCCCCACTCTTGGATGCTGAAGTATAAAATGTCTCCCTGTTTCATTCTCTTCTCTGTCACATTGGTTTCACAGTTGTTCCTCTCAGTTTGCGCTAAAGTAACAAAAAGTAACAGGAGTACTTGTGGCACCTTAGAGACTAACAAATTTATTAGAGCATAAGCTTTCGTGGGCTACAACCCACTTCTTCGGATGCATATAGAGTGAAACATATATTGAGGATATATATATACACACATACAGAGAGCATGAACAGGTGGGAGTTTTCTTGCCAACTCAGAGAGGCCAATTAAGTAAGAGAAAAAAAACTTTTGAAGTGATAATCAAGATAGCCCAGTACAGACAGTTTGATAAGAAGCAAGTGTGAGAATACTTACAAGGGGAGATAGATTCAATGTTTGTAATGGCTCAGCCATTCCCAATCCCTATTTAGCCCTGAGTTGATTGTGTCTAGTTTGCATATCAATTCCAGCTCAGCAGTCTCTCGTTGGAGTCTGTTTTTGAAGTTTTTCTGTTTTAAGATAGCCACCCGCAGGTCTGTCAAAGAATGGCCAGACAGGTTAAAGTGTTCTCCCACTGGTTTTTGAGTATTATGATTCCTGATGTCAGATTTGTGTCCATTAATTCTTTTGCATAGAGACTGTCCGGTTTGGCCAATGTACATGGCAGAGGGGCATTGCTGGCACATGATGGCATATATCACATTGGTAGATGTGCAGGTGAACGAGCCCCTGATGGTATGGCTGGTGTGATTAGGCCCTATGATGGTGTCACTTGAATAGATATGTGGACAGAGTTGGCATCGGGCTTTGTTACAAGGATAGGTTCCTGGGTCAGTGTTTTTGTTCAGTGATGTGTGGTTGCTGGTGAGTATTTGCTTTAGGTTGGGGGGTTGTCTGTAAGCGAGGACAGGTCTGTCTCCCAAGATCTGTGAGAGTAAAGGATCATCTTTGAGGATAGGTTGTAGATCTCTGATGATGCGCTGGAGAGGTTTTAGTTGGGGGCTGAAGGTGACAGCTAGTGGTGTTCTGTTATTTTCTTTGTTGGCCCTGTCTTGTAGGAGGTGATTTCTGGGTACTCGTCTGGCTCTGTCAATCTGTTTTTTCACTTCAGCAGGTGGGTATTGTAGTTTTAAGAATGCTTGATAGAGATCTTGTAGGTGCTTGTCTCTATCTGAGGGATTGGAGCAAATGCGGTTATATCTTAGAGCTTGGCTGTAGACAATGGATCGTGTGGTGTGTCCTGGATGGAAGCTGGAGGCATGTAGGTAAGTGTAGCGGTCAGTAGGTTTCCGGTACAGGGTGGTATTTATGTGACCATCGCTTATTAGCACAGTAGTGTCCAGGAAATGGACCGCTTGTGTGGATTGATCTAGGCTGAGGTTGATGGTGGGATGGAAATTATTGAAATCATGGTGGAATTCCTCAAGGGCTTCTTTTCCATGGGTCCAGATGATGAAGTTGTCATCAATGTAGCGCAAGTAGAGTAGGGGCGTTAGGGGACGAGAGCTAAGGAAGCATTGTTCTAAGTCAGCCATAAAAATGTTGGCATACTGTGGGGCCATGCGGGTACCCATAGCAGTGCCGCTGACTTGAAGGTATATATTGTCCCCAAATGTGAAATAGTTGTGGGTGAGGACAAAGTCACAGAGTTCAGCCACCAGGTTAGCTGTGACATTATCGGGGATACTGTTCCTGATAGCTTGTAGTCCATCTGTGTGTGGAATATTGGTGTAGAGGGCTTCTACGTCCATAGTGGCCAGGATGGTGTTTTTTGGAAGATCACCGATGGATTCTAGTTTCCTCAGGAAGTCAGTAGTATCTCGAAGATAGCTAGGAGTGCTGGTAGCGTAGGGTCTGAGGAGAGAGTCCACATAACCAGACAAGCCTGATGTTAGGGTGCCAATGCCTGAGATGATGGGGCATCCAGGATTTCCAGGTTTATGGATCTTGGGTAGCAAATAGAATGTCCCTGGTCGGGGTTCTAGGCATGTGTCTGTACAGATTTGTTCCTGTGCTTTGTCAGGGAGTTTTTTTAGCAGATGGTGTAGTTTCTTTAGGTAATCCTCAATGGGATCAGAGGATAATGGCCTGTAGAATGTGGTGTTAGAGAGCTGTCTAGCAGCCTCTTGCTCATATTCCAATTTATTCATGATGACGACAGCACCTCCTTTGTCAGCCTTTTTGATAATGATGTCAGGGTTGTTTCTGAGGCTGTAGATGGCGTTGTGTTCAGCATGGCTGAGGTTATGGGGCAAGTGATGTTGCTTATCCACAATTTCAGGCTTTGCACGTTGACGGAAGCAATCTATGTAGAAATCCAGTCTGTTGTTTCGACCGTCCGGAGGAGTCCACGCAGAATCCTTTTGTTTGTAGTGCTGGTAGGGGGGATTCTGTGGGTTAGTATGCTGTTCAGAGGTATGTTGGAAATATTCTTTGAGTCGGAGACGTCGAAAGTAGGATTCTAGGTCACCGCAGAACTGTATCATGTTCGTGGGTCTGGAGGGACAAAAGGAGAGGCCCCGAGATAGGACAGACTCTTCTGCTGGGCTAAGAGTATAGCTGGAAAGGTTAACAATATTGCTGGGTGGGTTAAGGGAACTACTGTTGTGGCTCATAAGAACATAAGAAAGGCCGTACTGGGTCAGACCAAAGGTCCATCTAGCCCAGTATCTGTCTACCGACAGTGGCCAATGCCAGGTGCCCCAGAGGGAGTGAACCTAACAGGCTATGATCAAGTGATCTCTCTCCTGCCATCCATCTCCATCCTCTGACGAACAGAGGCTAGGGACACCATTCTTACCCATCCTGGCTAATAGCCATTTATGGACTTAGCCACCATGAATTTATCCAGTCCCCTTTTAAACATTGTTATAGTCCTAGCCTTCACAACCTCCTCAGGTAAGGAGTTCCACAAGTTGACTGTGCGCTGCGTGAAGAAGAACTTCCTTTTATTTGTTTTAAATCTGCTGCCTATTAATTTCATTTGGTGACCCCTAGTTCTTGTATTATGGGAATAAGTAAATAACTTTTCCTTATCCACTTTCTCAACATCACTCATGATTTTATATACCCCTGCCCAATTCATAAGGTTTTCTAGGTGGATGCAAGGAACTACTCCATTCTCCTCCTCCTCCTCCTCCTCCCAAACAACAGAGAGCATCCCCAGCAATTCACTGCTCTGTAGGACCTCAAAATCTTTGCATATCTCCATGTCTGGGAGTCATGGGATGTGCATAAACTGGCCAAGCCCCTCTCTCACTTCCCCTCCTGCACTCCTACATGCACAAAAGGTATTGGTTATTATCTGCTGAATTCTGCTCTTTACTCCTATTTATCCTTTTATTGAAAGAATGATTTTCGGCATAGATGTAACCTTCTCCAGATCATCAAATTGTCGTCTGTGCATCTTAGGAATCTCTGATTATTGTATCTGTATTTATTTATTTTATTTATAGGCTTTTGTATGGGTCTTATCACATGGTATCAGATACATTGACATAAGTGGTGTCCCTGTGAGATAGGGAAGTATGCTTATCACAGTTTTACATATGGGAAATTGAGGTACAAAGAATTAAATGGCTTGCCAAAAGTCTTAAAGGAAGTCTTCAATAGAGCCAGAAACTTAATTCTGACTGCCTGAATACTGGCCCAGTGTCTTTAACCATAAAATCATTCTACTTCACTCAAGAGATGTGTAGGTGAAGTCTTTTAAGTATGATATTCTGTAGTGTTGAAACCTTTAATTGGTCATAGAATAATTGGTCTAAGCATTGTTCACTGGCAAGTTGGATCATTCGCACCTAGCATAGAGCTGGCAGAGACACTAAAGACAAGGAAAGTACAGATAGCTTGCATCCCAGAAACAAAATGGAAAGTGGAGAGGGCCAAAGAGATTGGGGAAGGATACAATTTTTTTTTCCCTGTGGGGCTTCCAACTCAGGAAGTGCAGTAGGCACAGATCTTGATAGTAAAATAAAGGAAGTGTGGTGATAGTAAATAGAATCAGTGACGGCTTAATGATGATCAAGTTGGCTTTTGAATGTGGCTTGCTAAACATAGTCAGTGCATATGCACCCCTGTCTGGCCGTTGTGAGCATGAGGATACAAATTTCAATGAAATGTTAGACACTGCTTTTCAGCAAATTCCAGGAAATAAGGAAATAGTTATCAGTGCTGACTTAAGTGGACATGTTGGAAGAAATCGGCATGGATATAGTGGCATACATGGTGGCCAGGGCTATGTAACGTTAAATGATGGAGAAAGACGATCACAGCTGGCATAAGCTCTTGAGTTGGTGGTATCCTATACGTTCTTTAGGAGAAGAGATGGACATCTTTACACTTAAGAGTGGAAGGACTAAAAGACAGATTTACAACTTCCTTGTTTCCCTACAGAATATAAAAGATATAAAAGGTAATTGTGGGAGAGAATCTTACTAGTCAACGTGGACTTCTCCTCTTAGATATGTTTCTTAGAGAAAATCAAAGAGGGTAACACCAAAGATGAAGTGGCAAAATCTACAGAGAAGACTGAGAAGGACTTTGGGGAGTTGGTTCTAGAGAAGATGTCAGCACCAGACATGGAAGGAGTGGATAAATCGGGGGATTTTATGGCAACAGATATATTGAGTGTGGTAAACAAGTTGTGGGTGAATCAAAAGGGAAAACCTTTATTCAAAAAGAAACTTGGTCAGGTGTGAAGAAGTATAAGTGATAAAAGATATGAGAAAGATGTTTTAAACTCTGGCAAAAGAGTAGGATCAAATCAGATCTGGAGGAATACAAGGATGCGAAGAAAGTGGCAAGCCATTCAGTTGCAAAAGCGAAAGGAAAAGTCTGCAAGAAACTTGATGCAAGACTTGGAACAAAGGAAGGGGGGGAAATGCATAGACTGGCAAAAGCATGGGACAGAAATACCAAAGATATAAAAGAAGTGAGGTTCATGAAAGATGAAACTGGTGGGGTGTTGACTGATTACAGTCATATAAAGGATAGATGTAAATGGTATTTTGAACAGGTTTCAAATGAAGGAAACCCAAGAGAGCAATGTGACTTCAAAATGATGAAGTTTGCTATACGAAAGCCTATCTCACCAAATAAAGTGGCAAATGCTGTAAAATAAATGAAAAATGATAAGGTCCTAGACCCATATGGAATCCTTACTGAGGCATGGAAAAAGATAGGAATAGAAGGCATCCGTCTGCTGACATCCCTGTTTAAGTCAATCTTGAGATGGGAGAGAATACCAAACGTGTCGAAGAAAAGTATCTCCGAACTTATATGTAAGGTGATGCTGGCAACTGTACAAATGATAGAGGTATAGAATCATAGAATATCAGGGTTGGAAGGGACCTCAGGAGGTCATCTAGTCCAACCCCCTGCTCAAAGCAGGACCAATTCCCAACTAAATCATCCCAGCCAGGGCTTTGTCAAGCCGGGCCTTAAAAACCTCCAAGGAAGGAGACTCCACCACCTCCCTAGGTAACGCATTCCAGTGCTTCACCACCCTCCTAGTGAAATAGTGTTTCCTAATATCCAACCTAGACCTCCCCCACTGCAACTTGAGACCATTGCTCCTTGTTCTGTCATCTGCCACCATTGAGAACAGCCGAGTTCCATCCTCTTTGGAACCCCCCTTCAGGTAGTTGAAGGCTGCTATCAAATCCCCCCTCATTCTTCTCTTCTGGGGACTAAACAATCCCAGTTCCCTCAGCCTCTCCTCATAAGTCATGCGCTCCAGACCCCTAATCATTTTTGTTGCCCGCCGCTGGACTCTTTCCAATTTTTCCACATCCTTCTTGTAGTGTGGGGCCCAAAACTGGACACAGTACTCCAGATGAGGCCTCACCAATGTCGAATAAAGGAGAACGATCACGTACCTCGATCTGCTGGCAATGCCCCTACTTATACAGCCCAAAATGCCGTTAGCCTTCTTGGCAACAAGAGCACACTGTTGACTCATATCCAGCTTCTCGTCCACTGTGACCCCTAGGTCCTTTTCTGCAGAACTGCTACCTAGCCATTCGGTCCCTAGTCTGTGGCTGTGCATGGGATTCTTCCGTCCTAAGTGCAGGACTCTGCACTTGTCCTTGTTGAACCTCATCAGGTTTCTTTTGGCCCAATCCTCTAATTTGTCTAGGTCCCTCTATATCCGATCCCTACCCTCTAGTGTATCTACCACGCCTCCTAGTTTAGTGTCATCGGCAAACTTGCTGAGAGTGCAGTCCACACCATCATCCAGATCATTAATAAAGATATTAAACAAAACCGTCCCCAGGACTGACACTTGGGGCACTCCGCTTGAAACCGGCTGCCAACTAGACATGGAGCCATTGATCACTACCCGTTGAGCCCGACGATCTAGCCAGCTTTCTATCCACCTTACAGTCCATTCATCCAGCCCATACTTCTTTAACTTGGCAGCAAGAATACTGTGGGAGACCGTATCAAAAGCTTTGCTAAAGTCAAGGAATAACACATCCACTGCTTTCCCCTCATCCACAGAGCCAGTTATCTCATCATAGAAGGCAATTAGGTTAGTCAGGCAGGACTTCCCCTTGGTGAATCCATGCTGACTGTTCCTGATCACTTTCCTCTCCTCTAAGTGTTTCATAATTGATTCCTTGAGGACCTGCTTCATGATTTTTCCAGGGACTGAGGTGAGGCTGACTGGCCTGTAGTTCCCCGGATCCTCCTTCTTCCCTTTTTTAAAGATGGGCACTACATTAGCCTTTTTCCAGTCATCCGGGACCTCCCCCGATTGCCATGAGTTTTCAAAAATAATGGCTAATATAAAGCTGATGAGTCATACAGTAAAATTATGGAAGAGAGTCATTGATAAGAAACTAAGATGTGAAATAAATATTAGCATAAATAGATATGACTTCATGCCCGGAAGATTGACATAGATACTGTTTTTTCCCTGAGGCAGTTAGTAGAGAATTTTAGAGAGAAAAGGAACACCATTACCAAAGTGTTTGTTGATCTGGAAAAAACTTTTGATGGAATTCCAAGGGAAGTCATCTGGTAACGTATGAAGGAGAAAATGGTACCAGAACTTCGTGCTGCTTGGTCAAGCTATATATGTAGGGGCAATGTCAATAGTCAGAACTTCTAGTGATGAAACAGATGAACTATCAGTAGAGGTGGACGTGCATCAGGGATCAGCATTCAACTTCTTCTTGTTTATCCTCATCCTGGATATCCTCACAAGGAACATAAAAAAGGAGTGTGCTGATTGCAGATTATATCATTCTATGCAATGGAGAGAAGATCATTTGTCAAGATCCTCTCCTAGACTGAGAGATGTGTTGGAGGGACATGGGCTCAAAAGAAGCAGAGGAAAAGCAGAGGATATCGTATGTAGTTTGAGTGTAAACACTTAAGCATTATCCTTGAAACTAGATGCGCAGACAATACCAAAACCACAAAGTTTCAAGTATCTGGGTTGCAGAATCTGGGGAAATGGATATCAAAATTGGAGCTGGGATAATAACTGCCTGTCTCAAGTGGAGAGATTAGTGATGTAGTTTGTGACAGGAAGACACCAGTAAGATTAAAAAGGAAAGCGTATAAAACCATGGTCTGTTCGGTTTTAATGTATGGCGCTGGGTGTTGGACAACAAAAGAAAAACATGAGGAAATGATCTGTTCTACAGAAATGTGAATGTTGTGATAGGTGAGTGGTGTAAGCAAGAAAAAACATGTGAGGACTATGTGTGTTAGAAATGTACTTAAAGTGAAACCCATACATGAAAAAATGAGCCGTGCAGGGCTCAGGTGATTTGGTCATGTAAAGCACAGTCCTGACAGCTATGTGGATAAGAGAATCCAACCAATCAAGATAGAGGTCCTCCCAAGAAGTCTTCCTTTATCACATCCCACCACATGTAAGCATGTGGTGTGATAGGGGAAATGGCATTGAACAGAGCATTTTGGAAGGAGAGGACTCATAGCATGGATTCCACCTGATGGGATTAACACAAGGAAGAAGATAGTTCATTCTTAACCCAATCCTGGGGCACCTGAAGCAAATATACAAGTGTATATTTTCTCTTCAGTTGTTAATTTCTTACACCCAAAGTATTTAATGATAACCCTTTTCAAACTCAAATGTAATGCAATTGCCTTTGTAAATTATTTTGACAGTCCTCTCCACCATCTTTCCCTTTAAAAAAAAAGTCCAAGTAGATTTTACATGTTACAGACAAATCCACAAAGCTCTATTCAACACTTGCCCCCCTTTTATTCTTCAAGGTTCCATCAGAGAGGTGGAGTCTCTTTGGCTTATCTTGAAATTAAAACAAGTATTCACCATTTCATGTGACAATGGTAAAGAATCATAGAAAGTCATTTTCTTCTAATGCTGAACAAGGAATTTAGTTACAATAAATAAAAGTATTTTATTTTAAAGGCACATATTTTGTCGTCTTCTCTGTTTCACTGTAGCACGTCTAGAAAATTACCCAGCTCCTTCTGTCTGGTTTCTGCTACAGCTTCTAGGAAATGGTGCAGACATGGTCACACCAATAGCACCTGCTTGTGATTTAAATTTTATCCTTTTGTTCTGATTAGTAATAACTAAGCATATAGGCCTTTAGTGGAGCACAATACAGTAACAAACTTGACTCCCTCAAAATCTGATGCAGTTCAGGGATCAGCATTTATTCATGCTAGTTACAAGGCCACAAATTTAAGACAATATGCGTGCATAACAGTTTACACAGAAAACACATGGCTGAAAACTAACAAGTGTTTTACTAATGCTGGGAGAAAGATAAATTGTTCATGCCCATTCTACTTTGAGGAGGATAATTGGACTTCTTAGGGTAGGTCTACACTTACCCGTTAGTTCGGCGGCAAGCAAATCGAACTTCTGGGTTCGACTTATCGCGTCTTGTCTGGACGTGATAAGTCGAACCCGGAAGTGCTCGCCGTCGACTGCGGTACTCCAGCTCAGCGAGAGGAGTACGCGAAGTCGACGGGGGAGCCTGCCTGCTGCGTCTGGACTGAGGTAAGTTCGAACTAAGGTACTTCGAACTTCAGCTACGTTATTCACGTAGCTGAAGTTGCGTACCTTAGTTCGAATTTGGGGGTTAGTGTAGACCTGCCCTTAGTGTCTTAAGGTGGTGAGGAGAAAACTTGCTATCTTATGTTTCACTATATTCTGTCACTTCCTCTTGACTTTTCTTCTGAGCGATTCTTCTGAGCTCCCGATTGGTTGATTTAAAATCACTTTACATATATTACCATAATAGGTTCCTACTCTTTTATGTGTAACTTAATTACATTAAAAGACCGATTTGCTTTTGTTGCTGATATAGGAGATACATTTGTTTTCATTTCTGCGCCATAATAAATTTAGGCTCTCTACTAATTAGATCCCAAATTCATTTTGTGACTTATCTTGTAAAACTACATATTTAGTTAGATAGCAAATTATGCTTTAGCTCCCAATGTCCACTAGGATTTTTGGTCACATAAGAAATAAGAAAAAAATAAATATATATGCAAAAACCATATAAAACAACCTATGACACCACCATCAATGTTAACATTTTACTTGCAAGGCTTCAGCTACACTCACTAGCTCATGTTTGCATCACTGCATGCTATTTCTAGCTCATCTTGCTTATTTCTCATATTCCTTACATTTCTCTATAGAGATTTTAAGTTCTTATTTCTTATTCTTCATGTTTCCTAGCAGAACATTTCTGCCCTACTTAATTAAGAAGGCTTGCCAGACTTTCCTTAATTGAGATGAAAACTGTTCTACCCACTACTGAATTTTTAAAGTCTTCCTAAATTCTTGTGAGTTTTGAACTCAGAAGGTTGGTGCTGGAGTTGTTAAAGTTTCATAAAATACAGTATGAAGCAGTAGGAATAGGTGAGCCAGTTGGTTTTGTATTTTGTTGTAAATAAGAATCTTGCTGTGTTTCAATGAACCAAAGAGACTCCGGTATATTTTGGAATGGACCCAAATTCCAGGTGAGTTTTACATAGGGGATGATGGTTTTGGCCATAACCACTTCACCCCACATACACCTCCCACTGCTCCCCAACAGGCTTAAGGTTCCTTACTTACCTTATGCTGATTTTTTGAGTGATCTTGTAAATTCTCCTCTTGCCTCCATCTGCAAAAGTTGTCCAGCTGGCTCTATTCCATTTATGACTTTTCAGAGAGCATCAGCCTAGCCTGCTCTCCCCTCATAATATTTCTTGAGGATAGGTGTTTTTTTTTTTTTTTTTTTTTTTTTTTTTTTTTTTTTTTTTTTTGAGATTACTTTTGTCATCTTCGTTTGGTCTCTCCCTAAGGTGCTAGTATACTACTTGATTCCTTGATTCCGTTACTCTACCTTCATTTGTTTCATAGATTTCCATATGCACTGGTGTAAGTGGAAATTTTTCCAGTATTCTTTGATAACCTTTGCTGTTCTTGTCACATCTTGCCTTATAGTTTTGGAGGCCACATACCATCCCCTACTTTTATCTGGTTCCCAGATCAACCAACTCCCTTAATGGAATCACTAATGAAGATCTTGCTCTTGAACTGTAGTTGATTGCTGCCTCAGTCATGGTCTGGGAAATCTGACTGTTGTGTGGTTTGAATAGCCACTATCTTGTCAGTCTTGTTGCCACGTTCATCTATCTACTCTTATTACTCCTCAACCCCATCTATCCTGTCCGGAGTTTTAACCTGCCAGTTCTCTCCCTTTGTGATTAGGCTTTACTGGTTTTCTACAATATCTTCAGGTACTGTTTTGAGTCTCCCCTTTGAATCTAATCTTCTTCCAGAGTATGGATGTTGCACTTTCTGCATCTCAGTTTCCTGGTCTTAAAATAGGTATTGAATTTCCCTAGTCTCTCTAGGAGCTGTACTTATGCCCTAACTGGCTGGCTCCTGCTTTTAGTGATTCTGTCCTGTCTTGATGGAATTAGTCTATAACTATTCTGTTTCTGTGTTTCTTGCCTGTTTGCTAGTTTGCTGAGCCCTGATGGTTATATTTCTCTCAAGTGTTTTATTTTTATACCTTTCCTTTTCACCAACCCCTGTTGCTCTGGTAAGCCTCTCCAAGTTCTCTCAAATCATAGATTTTTTAAGAAGCTCAATTGCACTCATCAGACCATATCAGCCCTTTGTTTCCAGCCACTTAACACAGAGTATCTTTAAAACCTCCAGGAATAAATCACACAGGAATGGACGTGTAAGTTTAGTTGACAGCTGCATTCTTGTCTGCTAACTTCTGATTTATTGTTTTTTGTTTTAACTTGCATCTCTGGATAGTTACTGCGTTCCATCCTGCCATGCCTGTCTCCCACTCATATCAAGCTCTTATTTTTGTTAGCATTCATTGTTTCTTCCTCAGCCTGTTGCTGTCTAATTTCAGATAGCCTTGAAGAGTAAAAGGTGGCCGCATACTATTTTATGCCTCAGCTGTCTCTTTGCTTGTCTCCCACATCTAGTTTTGCCAGTCAACACAATCATTTCACTTCACCTCTCTTTAAAACTTATTTAGCTTTGAGTGACTATTTATTTATAGTACTTGGAAACAGTTGCAATTTGCATATTCTCAGTTTTTATTCTGAAGTGACTATTCTTTAAACAATATTCAAACAGAAATACTTACCAATGGTTGCCTAGTGAATTCCAACATGGGGGAAAAAAATACTTTTCATTATTCTCCTTCTGCTTCTGCCTTACTCTTTGGCTGCTTCATTTCAGTTGATCTCTCTGATCATGAGTTATGATCTTGCCCCTTGCTCGTGAACCAGTGAGAATAAAAGTAATTTACTACTGCAATTTATGTGATTTACGTTTCAGTTTATTTGATGAGGTGCTCGCCCCACTACATCTTAATCTCTAAAGATTTGTGCAGAGTCACCTTTTTAATCTTAATATTTCTTTTCTCTTTGTTTCCTATCCATCTTTGTAATTTGTACAAAGCTTCCTGTCTTCCTAAAACAAATCCCAGCAACTTGATATTCTATTTCCCAGAACTCATCTATGGTACACTACTACAATGTTACCAATATAGGTATTATCAATTTCTTTTCTCATCAGCATAGCATCACTTCTAGTGCAAACAGACAAGTCTCTGTGTAGAAACAGACTATATTATTATTTATTCAGCATGGGGATATGAGTAGAATTTATGTAGCATTGTCAAAGAAAAAGTTGTATATATATGGTCTAACTAGCTATTGGAATTCATTTTAGTCTTATTCATTATGTGAATGAGATTTGAAAATAATTCAGATTCTCGAAGGTACCAGCTCATTGATAGTAATGGAAAGGAATGGTTCACACATACTATGAGGAGTTTAAACAGGTGGAGTTTATATAATCCTCCTGCCCATGAATTTAGTGTGTTTAAACAGTTTATCCTTGAAATTGACATTACAAATCTATTTCTGAATCTGTTACCACTTGTAGTTTTTTCAGTATGTTTTTAATGGCTAGAATTTATTTGCTTTGGCAAAAAGAGACAAGTCCTTTCTTTGAGGCAGCTTTAAGGGTGACAGGAAGGCCGTTGTCATGCAACTAGAATATATGTTCCAAGCTAGATATTTGAAATAGGTTTGATTCCAGAAAGTTATAGTAGGTCTTCTAGTGGCAGGATCCAATGAGTATAGATGCAAAAGTGTATGGAAAATATCCAAAATAATACAAGTTTTAGTGAATTCAACATAGTAAGATAACCCTTATAAACTGTACCAGAATCAAAGCCCAATGTCAGGAAAAAGCTTGTAGTACTGTTAGCATGTCAAAAAATCTCCATTTTTGTGCTGAGAATTAAGACAATCCTATGGATTCAATCTCCATTTGTTCAGGATTGCAGCCTGATGCCTAATCTGACAGAAAGGGAAAACCTTCTGATCCCAATTCTCATGATATTGGCAGATCAGATGCCATTCCTCTATTGATCTTTAACTGTAATCAGGAGGCTAATGTTATTCCTGTTGCCAAGACACAACACTACATATGCCGCTAGCCTGATGCTTACCTGAGCCAAGATTCAATCCATATTGTTATCCCAAGGTTCAAAATATCAGAGCCAAGGCCAGGAGTTGCCCTTGGGAGGAAACACAGTGGACCATTTGTATTTTATGTCCTTGTGCCTAAGTGCCTCACCCTCAACAGAGTATATGAAATTCCTCAGTTGACAAGCAGTGTTTTTTCCTGACTCCGTCTGCCATCGGTCTGTGTTCCCTTCAAACTCCCTGGGGCAAAAGCTCTGTCCACACCAACTTGACTATTGGGAATAAACACTTCAACTCAGTTCAGTCAGGTTTTACCTGAATCAGTTCTGCACTAGAGTCTGTAATCAGATCATTAATTCTAAAATGAATGATGATACAGCTGAAGGAGGCATATTGCTTTGAACTCAGAAGTGAGAGGCACAAGATGATTCTTGTATATCTCCTGTCAACTGGGACAAGTGAGCTGGTCTCTGTCCAGAAGAAAACCAAGAGAAGCTCCATTGGATCACTGCCTGCGGTGTGCCCCATGGGTGAGCCTCTGGTACAAAATCCAAGCCATGCATGAAAACTTTAGGAAAGACTTTCAAACCTGTGTAGGAAACAGAAAAGAAGAGAAATTGGTAAAAAGTGGTTCTAAGTCACTCAGTACAATGGGAATAATGGACATTTAATGAAAGGCTGCAGTTGATTTTTAAATGAGACAGATTTCAAGAAGACTATAATCTTTAGCAGTGCTACTAATGTGTTAAGATATTGTAGTCAGTGTTATGTTTGTGTTAAATAGCAGTTTTCCAAAATTAGAATTAATAATAGGACTTACCACTTGAGTGTATTTAATCTTCAGAGCACTTTACAAACATTAATTAATCCTCCCCAAAACTCCTGTGAGGAAATATGACAGCATTATCACCATTAAACAGATGGTAAAATTAGTTAACATACAGTGACATTGCAGAAAAGAACTCTGTGTCCAGAAGCCCATCCAGTTCTTTCTGTTCTTACTAACTCAGACCCAGCATTGTTGAAAAAAAGCTGTGAACTGGAAAAACATTCTAAATTGTAACATGCGAGTGAGCACTCCAGACGTCTAACTTTGCTTCTGACATGGCTAACATTGGTTACAAATTCAAGATAAATATATTTCCTTTTAATTTTGGAAGTGCTTGTCTTAGTCCTGGACCAGACGGTTGCAATTCTTTTGTGACTATTTAACAATATTTTGCTTAACTGTATTGACTAAAGCTGCCTTTGATAATTTGAGATCAGTAGAATAGTAGTTGGTAAGTCCTGCATGTGTATGAGAATTAAAACATTTCCCCCCTCCCCATTTCTAGCCTCGGTTGCAAATAATGAAGAATCAGCTTTGGGAATTTATATACATTTAAAAAAGAGAAACAAATCCAGAGAGAGATAGATATTGATACATCTCATCCATCTTTGTTCTAGTTATAGAAACTACAAAGTGGCCAATTTAAATGTATCCAAAGCTGACTTCTGTGACGGACCATTTTCAAAGTTATCAACTGACTTTTTTTAAGCAAATTCTTTGTGTCATGAGATTGCTTTTCAAAAGTGTCTTCAAACTATTTCAAAGTTTGGACTGTGTTTTAATCCAAGGATTGCCTTGTGTGCTACCTCCCTTTGCAATCACATAAACCCTGTGTTGTTATTTATAAGGAAAACAATATTAGGGAAGTACTTACATATTTTTATTATGAATTGTAACGTTATTTAACAGTTAGAGATAAGGAGATGCAGCCTGTACCATCTGATCATCCAAATCTCCACATACCAATTTGAGAACCTCTACTCAAGAAACTGTTTAAATAATGCTAATTATTTTTGGGACCCAGTCCTGACTGCACCCAATTCAAGTTGAAGGTACACCTCTACCCCGATATAACGCTGTCCTCGGCAGCCAAAAAAATCTTATAGGTGAAACCGCGTTACAGTGAACTTGCTTTGATCCGCTGGAGTGCGGAGCCCCTCCTCCCCCCCCCCCCCCCCGGAGCACTGCTTTACTGCGTTGTATCCGAATTTGTGTTATATCGGGTCGCGTTATATTGGGGTAGAGGTGTAGTTGAGGATGCCTGGCACATCCCGGTAGTAGCCTTTGGTGTTAAGCCTTCATTGATCTATGTGAAGGATTGTGAAATAATGTATGTGGGTGCTCACCACCTTTGAAAATTAAGTCCCTTTTTTGAAGTTCTCTGTCCCTTCTCTACTCCCTTTGCACTACTCAGGTGGTGTACAATTTGAGTATTGGATTTGTAGGGCTACGTTCTCTACCTCACTTTGGCCCTGTTCCACCACTCTGGCAGCACCCAGGGGATGCAGTTTGGCCCTTCATCCTCTCCTTGACTCTCCTAGCAGTTTAAAGCTAGTGTTATCTTCTATGCCACACTTTCCGTGCTGCTTCAGTGCATGGAGTATGTTGAGGGTATGGCCAGAGTGTGTTGTCCTCAACTGGCAGATGTCTCTTTGGCACAATTGCCAGCTATTACTTGCTAAAGGAGCCCCCAGGCTGCTCTAATCTGTGCTTCGATCAAGAAGAGAATCAGTGAGTGTAACCTGCTCCCTAAAAGACCCCAGGCCCCACTTCTGTGCAGAGAAGAAACTTGGCACAGAAGATCATGTGCCCTATTAAATATAGATCGAGGGTAGAATCAGGATGACTGTACTTTATTTACTACTAGATATCTCAGAGTACACACATTTGTTTTAGTTGTGTTTGTGGTATTGGGAAATGTCTGTTAAAGTGGGTATTGGGTAGGTTGCTTTGATAAATTAAAAAAAGGAAGTGCAGAATTATTGTGCCATGAACTGTAGTGACTGGAGTGGTTTTTAAATCTTTGCTTTGTAGAGTGTTCATCACCTTTCGTCTTCAGTGCGGTTTTACAGTGTAATCAGTTATCACGGTCCTGACAAGTATTAGTCTGGTAGTAATTTATCATAGGCTGACAAGTGCCAGAATTCATCCTCACATTTGTATCACTGAAGCAGACAAATAGTTGGCTTCAGAGACTAAAATGCGATGTGATATATTATTCTGACCCACAAGTTGACATGAAAATTGTTTTTAATCATTAAGACTCAAGTCAAAATGTTTTGCTTGATTTTTTTTTTTGTTATTGTTGTGTATGCGCACGTCTCTGTGTGTTTTCTTTGACAATAATCTGTTTCTGTGCAACTCATATCTTTGGTATTAAGGAAACCACTTCTCATAGTTTCAGGATAAAATGAACATAAAGACTGATAAATGAATTTTAAGCCAGTGTTTCAGTTCCTCAGAAAAGAGCTCTGGTGTGCCTGATATAAGCATGCTGCAAACTCAGACAGCACAATTTGCACATTAATGATTTGCAAAGGAAACATTAATTGTATACATTTTTTTACATACTCTGTTCATTCTGCCTATAAGATGAAATACCGGCAGGTTTATACCACTATCCTGCTCTTACCTGTTCACCACCAAAACAGACTCTCAGACTTTAGGGCAAGAGGGAACCATCATGATCATCTAGTCTAACCTCCTGCACATTGCAGGCCAGAGAACCTGAACCATACACTCCTGTAATAGACACCTCTGACTGAGTTACTGAAGTCTTTAAATCTTGATATAAAGACTTTAAGTTAGAGACTCCTCCATTAACTGCAGTTCAAACCAGTAAGTGACCTATACCTGCCGTGGAAAGTGAAAACCCAGACTCTCTACCAGTCTGACCTGGGAGAAAATTCCTTCCTGACTCAAAATATAGTGATCATTTAGACCCTGAGCATGTGGGCCAGACATCTGGAAAAGAATTCTCTGTAGTAACTCAGAGCCCTCACGTTCTAGTGTCCCATCTCCAGCCACTGGAGATATTTGCTAATAGCAAAGACACATTACAAGAAAACATATACCTTATGTTTCCAACTTCATTACCTATCACTTAACGCATTTTTAATGTATCCTTGCATAATTTAGAAGTGCATTCACTAGGAACAGAAGCCAACTAAGAGAAATGAAATGTACCTAGATGAATTTCAGAACTGCCTGCTGCACTAATGTGACCACTCTGCCTCATTTAGCCGTATTTACCACTCATGTCCTTTCATATTTGAGTGTGCCATTGTTACATTCCAGGCAAGTCAACCTGTACTGCCATTTGTCCTAAAACTAGCATATCTTATCTGCAGCTGGAATTCTTCATGTGGCATGTCGTGATCTCATTATTGCCCAGGTCAATATTTTGTGTATTGGATGGAATTCTTCCGAGGACCTTCCCTCCACTAAATCAGGAATTAATCCCAGTCATATTGTAACTTCTTACACCAAGCAATACACACAGTGACCAATAGCATTTGCCTTACTCCCTTCCAAGGACATTCTGTACTAAGCTGTATATTATCCTTTTCTACTCTTGAGGTGGTGGAGTCCCCTTCAGATGTTGGCACAATCATCTATTGAATATTGTATTGTACCTCATTTACTTCCCCTACTAGCTGCTGCAGTTATCATCTCCCAGAGCCGGCTGTAGGCATTAGCAGACTAAGCAATTGCTTAGGGCCCCGAGCAGCTGAAGGGGCCCCCTATTAATTATTAGTATGTGTGTTGGAGGGGAAATTCTTGCTTAGGGACCCAATGGGCTAGAACTGGCACTGCATTCCATCTTGCCCCTGATCTATTCTTTCTGGGTTCTTGTATCATACGCCATCACCACAGTATCTGAACACCGCACAAGATGTAAATAGTCTGTGAACGATTTAAGCAGGAAACATTTTTTTCTGCTTTTCTCCTTGTAGGAGGATGGTTTGCCTCATAGGCTGGAGAGCAGGGGACTAAGCCAGCTCTGATTAGGACTAGCCACACCTGGGTGAAATAAGATGATCCCAGGATAAAAAAAGATAGAAGTTGCAGGGGAGTGAGGAAGCCCAGCTAGGTATGCAGACGCACTTCAGGGACCAAGAAGGCTCCTGCAGGGTCCTGAGTTATCAGAAAAAATATTCAAAGAGCAGGAGAAAACTCTCTGGCCTGGAAGAGACCCTACCCAACAAGCAGGGAAGAGACTGCCAGACCCTCAGAAAGGAGAGGGCTGTGCCCAACTGAAACTGGGGTGAAGACTTCGAGTTTTGTTTTGAAATACTTTGTTTGGACAACTGGGAGAGAGACATTGAACCAGAGTTAGGGCCTAGCGGGTCAGTGTGCACCTGAGTTCTAAATACATGTGGTTCCTTCTGGAGATTGTTTTGAATTATTTTGTGGACTGTGAGTTCTTAAAGTGCCCCCGAAAACACAGATTAGGGTGTCAGGGTGCAGTAGAGTAAGCTGCATCTGTGAAGAGGCAATTAATGGCCACACGGCTAAACTGCCCCTGAACCAGGGCAGGCAGGATTTCTCCTTTATCATCCTATTCTCTCATTCTTGCATTGCTGTCTTCATTTTTGTTCTACCTTGTATTTAAATTGTGGCTTCTGAACTTTCTTGTATTAATATGTATTTACTAAGAACCAATATCTCATCCCAGTAAAAAGACAGGATTGAGATGTTGAATTTAAAAAGTAATGGTACCTACTTTTGCTCAAACTGAGAGAGCCATTTCTTTCTTCAGACTGCTGAATTGTCAAATGTTCCTTTTTATAGCTAAAGGATTTTAAAAAGATTTTTTTATTCTGTTGCAGTTATAACTAGATTATGGTAGAAGTGAAAATGAATTATAACTTTCTGCTGGATTTGTTCAGCTCTGAGAATTTACAGGACAGCAGCAGAGCCCAACTTGAAATATTTAATACATCTTATTTTTTATATCCCTGTGTCACTGTCCTTGATGAAAAGGGAAACATTCTGTTGCAATACAGATATTTGAAGTGGTGTCATAGTGTAAGTGTGGGATGATATTGCTTTAAAGTCAACATTGTGACAAACACTCCTTTTTAATGCATGCCAGCGTTTAACTATATTTATTTGTGTTGGAGGTGAAGGTAGCTGAAAGAAATATCTTCAAGTATACATTTGTAATATGGCAAGAGGCCTTGTGTTGTAGTATTTCTCTTAGAATTGTAAAGAACTCTGTGTTATGACTCTTGGACTAAAATTAGAAAATAACACCATAAGAGAAATACATATAATTTTTTAAGATCATGCAGCACTCTGTGCCTGGAGGGCCATTACACACACCTCTATAATGGGCTACTGAGCACAGTCTAATAAAGGGAAAAATTGCGGATGGGTCTTAAGCCAGAGTCTCCAGTTTACTGAATACAAATAAGCTTTTTTTACCTATTGAACTGCAGTAGCAGCAATGCTCAAGTCAAAGGCCTCTTTCACTTACAAACAAAAGCTTGTATTTTGCACAAGAACTTGTTTCCTTAGAATTGGCATATACACTGGAACATCTCTGCAAATCATTACTTTTCCCCCTACGTGTGAAGGTCTCTAAAGTGGCAATACAAACCAAGTCTTTGCCAGTTGTCTAGACAGGCTGTCATCAGCTTGTTAAGGATGGTGCTGATGGAAAAATTAATTGATGAAAGGGTAACAAAATGTGATGGCATAACAACAACACTGCTTTATTTTTAATACAGGAAATGCTTTTGGTTTGTTTCATCTCAAAATTATAGAGAATGCTGAGATTCATGCTAATTGGGGCTTTTGATCCCAGTAGTGCTAATGAGAGTTCCTTGTGCCTCTCAATAAGAGAACAGACTTCTCCAATTGTACTCATCCCTTATATGTGTTGAAATCCACTGTCAGTTGTAGGGGAAGGTGCTGTACTGCTGAAGCTGGTGTTCATGTGAAATTTGACAAGGCCATAGAAGTTTTTCTCTTATTTTGTGTTGGTCTCTTCTGGAGCAGCCAAAAAGAAGACGGAAAAATTGTTAGGTTGTGATAGAATTTGTTCAAAAGGTTGAAGAGCAAGCCACTTAATCATGGATTTAAAACCTGCATGTTCTTTTTAACTGTTGAAAGAATCTGAGGATGTACAGAAAGTGCTCTTCTTTAAATTGGGCATTAAAAACTCACAGTTGATGACCTGAGACAACGTAATTGGGCTAGCAATAAAATATATTGCCTCACCCACCTTGTCTTTCTAATATTCTGGGAACATCACAGCTCCAACACTGCAACAACAATTGACGATCTGACATTTTACTTAGCTGTTTATACTTAGCTCCATTTATGTGCATGGGATTACTTACAAGTTGATTATCCCTTTGCCTAAGAGCAAATGAAGAGAAAAAAAAATGAAGTTTATATGTGGTCAGTTTGTATATTACACAATAAGATGTTTTGATTCATCCCCTTAGGTTACTTGTAGGGTCTCAAGTGCTTTAATTTCTTTCTTAATGAACTCCATAATGAAAAAGAATGCTTACACGAGGACATCCTATGATCCATTGTCTTGCTGCAGAATGAAGACCTTGCTGATAAAAACTTTTTGGGATGAATGATTTCACAAATTAGCCAGTTTTTTTTTAAAATGTATTTAACTTCAGAAGCTTTTGCAACACTTGCATCTTTCTCTAAAAATTTAAACTGTCTCGAATACATAGGGAAAATGTAAAGTTTATGTCTAGAAAGCTACTGCGTGAAGGTAAACAAATATAAAAATCAGGGGGGAAATCTGGTCCAACTAAAGTCAATGTCAGAACTCCTATTGACTTCAATGGGACCAGGATTTCACATTAAATCATGTCCTACATATATTTTTTTCTTTTTGGCACTACTGATGGTGTGGTTTTTTTTGTTTTTGTTTTTGTTTTTTACATTTTCCTATCTCCTGCACTAGCATGTATGTACTGTGGTAGACAATTAAAAAATAAAATATCTAAGGTGTGTCTGGCACATAGGGAAGGAACTGGTGTGTGGGTGGTAAGATCTACTGGTCAGAGATGAGTCAGAAGCCAGGAACCACCTGAAGTCAGGAACACACCAAGGGTTGGGGCTGGGAGTTGCACCTAAGGTTGGGCCAGAATCAATGTCAGGAGTCACAGCAAGGCTCTGGGCTGGAGTCAGACAGCCATTTCAAAGGTCAGACTGGAGTCAGGGCCGGCTCTAGGTACCAGCAAATGAAGCATGTGCTTGGGGCGGCACATTTTCAGGGGCAGCATTCCAGCCATTTATTTATTTATTTATTTATTTTGTGGTGGTGGTGTTGCTTCGGGCGGCAAAAGCCTAGAGCCAGCCCTGGCAGCAGCAGCGTGTCGTGCCCTCAGGCCGCTGCAGTTCACGCCATGGGGGAGCAACACCCGCACCTTGTGGCTGGGCCGGGCAGGCTCCGAGCGGGGGACACTCGGGCTGGGGACTGCCTGCAGGTGCCGCAGGGTGGCCGCCCCCCAGCGCCACAGCCGGGGCAGAGCAAAGCAGCCTGAGCCGCCCAGGGACTGCAGCAGGGCGGCCAGAAGCAGCAACAGCAGCAGGGCCATAGAGGGTGGGGCGTTGCTGTGCGGGGCCTGCGTCCCGCTCTCCGGGGCTCCGCTCCCTCTGGGGCTACCCTGCCTCGGCTCCTCAGCCCCCTGCCGGGGCGGTCCCCCCTGAAGGCGGGAGCCCCGCTGCTTACCCCGACACTGCCAGCGCCGGACCGGCTGGAAGTGAGGGGGAAGCGGGTGGAGTCAGCACTGGTCGGGGGGAGCCCAGGGCTGGGGCAGCAGGGGGTGCAGGTGGGGTGGGGGAGCCCAGGGCTGGGTGCGGGGGGTGGGAGTGAGAGTCCGGGGCTGGGGGTGCGGGTGGGGGAGGGCACTGGTGGGAGGGGGTGAGAGCCCAGGACTGGGCTGGGGGGCAGCCAAAATTTTTTTTGCTTGGGGCAGCAAAAAACCTAGAGCCGTCCCTGACTGGAGTCAAGGAACAATGCCAGGGTCAATCTGGAGTCAGGGTCCAATATAGCTGCAGGTCAGGTCAGGGTTGCTCGGACAACTTCCTATGCCACCTTCTGGATTTTAAGTAATGCATCCCTACTGATTGGCCCAGATAGATGTATGCTCCAGTCAAGGATCTTCGTGGGTAGAGCCTCTAATGGACCAGAGTTAGACTCATAGACTTTAAGGCCTTGCATACAACCAAGGTCAAATTAACAGACATAATTTCCTGGATCACTTTTTTCACCTTTCTTAAAAATAGGTACTATATTAGCAATTGTCTAGTCAAAGGGTATGTCCCCGAGGTTATGGATTCTGCTAGCCTTCTCCCCTGCTGGTTCTGGAGAGCTGTTGAGTGGTGGTCAGTTTGGACACCGCTTTGGACCACACACCTGAGTTTGAGACCCATGATCCCTCACCTATAGTTGGTCAAACCTTGTTTCCTTAAAGCCCTCTGTAAATACTTGCAAATGCATTAATGAATGACAATGTTTTTTCCTTAGACTAAAATGAATTGTGTTAAGGTGGCAATACACTTTGGTGTTTGCTCCTTTCTGTTGCTGACTAAATTGATTTTAATAGTGGTTGTTAAATGGGTGTGTATAAAAGTGTTTCTGAGGTTTAATTGACATAGTTAGCAGTGACTAAGTGGAATGTATCGTGTAGGGGCAATGCAAAACAAAGCAAGCAATTACGGAATATTAATAAGGTATTGGTCTTTTTTTGGATACCATACCTGAAGGACAGTTAATAAGAGCTTTAAGCCTTTGGAGTACCATTTGCATTTTTTTTTTTTAAGATTAGACTTTGATTATAGTGCAATAAAAAAATTAATTAGTTTGCTCCAGTGGAGCAGTTAATGTATTATAGAGCGAAATGGTATCCCCTTCTCCCTCTGTAGAAGGTTGATTTATTCTCCTCCTTTCAGACACATTTTTGATTTGATTGTTTACAAAATTTAGAGAGAAGTTAATTAAATAAATGGTACTATTTTATACAATGTTGTAAGGTCTGAAGAATGTTAAACTCACAACTGTAATTATTTTCATGGGTTGTTTAACTCAATACATTAAATGCTTGCACTTAAATCTCAGTGGGGTATTTATATCGGTTAGGAGCTAGAGAAAAGAAGAAAAATAGCACTAGGAGTGACCAGTAGTGTGGTTTATTGCATAATGCCACTTCTCAGCTAGAAGGAAAAATGACAAATTCTGTCACTCATTATTAATATACCCCCCCCCAAAAAAAATCCACCACAACTTTTTGTATGACTGTAACCTCTTCCTGTACTTAAAACAATTGTTAATGTAGGTACTACAAAATAAAATGGACAAGGCAGGTAGAAGAGTTGAGATGGGGGAAGGAATGGGAAACAGTTGAATACTTGAAGACTAAAACAATGGCATTGTACTTTTACCAGGTAGCTGCAGTCATTCCGTTGGCATTTCATTATACAGCTATGTTTGTAGGTGTGTTTGTAAAATTTAACTAACTGAGTGAGAAATTTCCAATGGATATAATTTATGATGAGGTGGATTCTTGTGCTTGGAATTTAACACACAAATCCATTTTTATCTATATAGCCCACTTAACTTTTTGGCTTAGTAGATGGAACCTGTTTTCAACCATTGCAATTACGATTTACTGTAACTCAAACTACTATATACACAGGATACTGTGAGAGAAGGGTCATGAATGTGAAGATCTCACATTTACAATTAACTTTAAGGTTATTTCAGTGATAAGTGTAAGCTGGTGAAGCAACTAAGAATAAAACTAATCAGCCAGACAGATAGCTTTTCTTAGGGAGAAATTTTTATGTTTTGATTGCAGAGAAACAGTTGACAAAACACAAAGGTGAAGAAAATGATACTGCTCTTTAGGGTTTCTTATGCAGACCCTTAGCCGTGAATAGAACAGACTTCTCTCAGGCTGGCACTCTCTCCCTTGATTTTAGAGCAGCTGTTGTTTATGGACCATCCTTGGAGCCACTGCATGAGTCTAAGTTGCTACTAATTCCTTGTTTGGCAAAGAAAAGGACAGGCACTGAGGTGTTTGGATCGCCATTTATTTTTCCTCTTGAGATTTACCGTATCTTACCTCGTGCTGAAATTTTTCATTTTAATACAAGCAGGACAATTGGCTTCTAAATTTTGTCTTTGTGTAAGAAGGGAATGGTCCTGCTATTGTGGGGAGCTTTCCTGGCTTGTAAATTAGCCCAGTGAAATGGGCTATGAAAGGATCTGAGTCCTCGCTCCCACTTCCTTTACCCATAGGCCTGCCTGACCTCAAGGGCTCCCCTTCCACTCTCCTGTGTGGCAGAGTCCTTATAAGCCCAACAAGACTGGGCCCAGGATTCCTGGGGGGCTCGACCCCCAACCTTGTCGTGGTCACTTAAGACAGGAGCGAGGGTGTCCCCACTCCGGGGTGCTCCCTCCTCACTGGATGCTTCCCTGACCCACTGGTCATTACATAAAGTTCAAAGCAAATACAATTTATTAAACAGCAATCAATTAAAAAAAATAAGGAAAAAATGGGAAAGGTTAAAGAAAAATGTATAACCCTGCTCTGTGGCAGGGAACATCACAACCAGCATCTCTGGAATGTCAGGGCAGTTCACAGTCTGTTCCTCTCACGTCCCAAGCCTCCTGCCCAGGCCCTGGCTGTGCTGCAGGCAGAGCCGTCCCTTGGATACGGCGAATCGGGGTAACCACCCCGGGCCCCATGCTTTAGGGGTTCCTGGGCTTCCATAAAATCGTGAGGAGGCAGGTGGGGAGGTGAGGCGGGAGGCAGGCAGGTGAGTGGGGTGAGGAGACAAACGGGGAGGCGAGCAGCAGGTGGGTGGGGGGAGGGGCGAGGAAGAGCCTCCCTACCAGAATCTCCCCCTCCCCCCAGTGCCTCCTGCCCGCTGGCGAGCCCCGCCGATCAGCGGCGACTCCTCCCTCTCAGCGCCTACCGCCTGCCATGGATCAGATGTTTCATGGTGTCAGGAGGTGTTGGGGAGGAAGGGAGAGGAGCGAGGTCGCAGCGCGTTCGGGGGAGACGGCGGAACTGGGTGGGGAAGAATCAGAGCGGGGGTGGGGTCTTGGGGAAAGGAGTGGGGTGGAGCCCGGCAGATTAGAAACTCGTTGCCTATGTCCTGGGCCCCACACCCCTCTAGGGACAGCCCTGGTTGCAGGGATGCCACGGGTCGGACACTCGCTCTGCTGGTGGCCACATGCCTTCAGGCTCTAAGTGGCAGGGACCCTGCTTCCCAAAGTCAGCTTACCCCAATCGGAGTTGCAATCCCACTCCAAGTTTGGCCTGCAAGGTCTCTTGGGTGCGGGCGTCTCCCTGCGCTAGGCAGGGCTGCCCAGAGGATTCAGGGGGCTTGGGGTCTTCGGCGGCGGGGGTCCTTCCACTCCGGGTCTTTGGGGCAGGGCCAGCTCCAGGCACCAGCTTGCCAAGCAGGTGCTTGGGGCGGCCACTTCGGAGAGGGGCGGCACGTCCAGCTATTCGGCGACAATTCGGCGGACGGTCCCTCACTCCTGCTCGGAGCGAAGGACCTCCCGCCGAATTGCCGCCGCAGATCGCGATTGTGATCGTGGCTTTTTTATTTTTTTGCGCCACTTGGAGCGGCAAAAAACCCTAGAGCCAGCCCTGCTTTGGGGTACTTTGGCGGTGGGTCCTGGAGCGAGTGAAGGACCCGCTGCCGAAGACCCGGAGTGGAAGGAGCCCTCGCCACTGAATTGCTGCTGAAGACCCGGAGTGGAAGGAGCCCTCGCCACTGAATTGCTGCCGAAGACCCGGAGCGGAAGAAGCTCCGGGTCTTTGGCAGCGGGTCCTACACCCGCTTCGGGTGTGTTCGGTGGCAGTGCCGCTGAAGACCCACCGAAAACTCTTGTGGGGGCCTGGGGCAAATTGCCGCCCTGGCACTAGGCCCTCTGCCCAGGGACCCCCCTTGCTCTCTCCCAGATACTCACCGCTCTTGACTGCTCCAGCTCCAGCCCCAGTACTGCTGCTGCTGCTCTTCCTCCAGCTCCCTGAGCTGCTTTTCTGGCCCCTATGGCTGTGGTTGCTGCGGCTGTCCTCCCAGTGCAGATCTGCTCTCTGGGGGGCTTCTGTGGCTCTGCTCCCAATGCTGACCTACTTCCTGGGCTGCTGCTTTGGCTTTTGGTGCTGCGGCTCTGCTCCCAGCATGGATCTGCTTCCTGGGCTGCTTCTCTGGTTCTCTCTGGCTGGCACGGCCCTGCTCTCCCACTCAGCTCAGGCTCCTGCTCTCTCCTTGGCTCAGCCCACTCTGCTCCACGCAATTCTGGCTCACATGGAGGATAGGACCCCCCCACCCTGGCCTCCTGACTCCCTCATTAGCATGCCTGCCCTATCAGTCAGGTTGACCTAGAGCATTGGCCTCTCCCTATTGTTCCTGGGGACTGTCAGTCTCAGGGTCCTGATTTCCCATCGACCCTTCCCCTTCTTTTTGGTACCGGGAGCTAGCCAACCAAAAAAAACCCACTGAGTTTTAGTAAGGGCTCAACAGTCCCCTTACATTTGCAAAATACTGGATTGGTTATTAGTTATCATTAATGCAATGATTTATAGAGTCATAGATTTTAAGGCCCGAGGATATAATCTGTCCTCCTGCGTAACACAAGACGTAGGACCTCCTCAGTAATTTCTTAACAAACCCATTGCTTCTGTTTGAACTACAGCATATAATTTAGAAAGACATCCAGTCTTGCTTTAAAGACTTCAGGTGAAACCATGACATTACTAGGTGAATTGTTCCAATTGTTATGTTAATTACTATTTCAAATTTCACGTTTCAAATTTTGCATCTTATTTCTAGTCTAAGTTCGTTGAGCTTCAGCTTTCAACTGCTGGCTCTTTTTCTGCTGAAGAGCCATCTTCTATCAAATCTCTTTCCTATGTAGGTATCTTAACCTTTTCTTGGATAAACAGATTGAGCTTCTTAAGTCTCCCACCATAAGGCATGTTTTCCAGACCACTAATCATTCTTATAGCTCTTTTCTGAACCCCTTCCAACATGTCAATATCCTTTTTGAAGTGTGGACACCAGAACTGAACACAGTATTCCAGTAATGATCTCACTAATGCTACATACAAAGGGAATATAACTTTCCTATTGCTAATTGATATTCCCCTGCTCACACATCCAAGGATCACATTCACCCTCTTTAGCTACAGCAGTGAACTGGACATTCGTGTTCTGTTGGTTTTCTACTATGCTCTTAAGTTCTTATCTGTATTAGTGCACTCCAGGATACTGTCCCCCACCATTTAAGTGTGAACAACATTCTTTGTTCTTAGACCTATAACCTTTCATTTGGCTGTATTAGAGTTACTTTTAGTCATTTATCAGAGAAGCAGCCATTAATCCATTTAATATTGGTTATACTGATTTTATGTAGTGCTAACTCTTTTATCAGAATGTCATGCAGAACTAAATCTTAGTATACTATGTCAACAGTACTCCAAGATTTGTTAAAAATCAACATTAACAGTTCAGAGATCTCCATGGGCACAGCCTTTAAAACTCTTGGGTGCAAATTATCCAGTCAGTCCGATTTTAAAATGTTTCATAGTTGCATTAACATCCTCCCTACGCTTCTGATGGACTAGAAAATATTTCATTGTCACTAAGATACGTATACATAGTCCTTCCCAATAAAGAACAAAAATATTGATTGAATACTTTTCTTTCATGTATCATGATTGACAATTTTACCATCCTTATCTAGGATCAGACCATTACCACTGCTAGGATTTAATTTGTTCTTGAGATATTTAAAAACTTTCTTTTCATTATCCTCAGCCCTACTGGCCATAGATATAGCCCTACTAGCCAGAGATATTTCATTGCAACCCTTAACTCCCCTTATCCTTGTCTGTAATTCCTAACTGCTGATTTGTATCTTTGCTATTAGCTTCCCCATTTTTCCATTTGTTATATATTGTTTAACCAGGCTATTTTTTTTAACCAAAAGAGCCTTCATTTTTCGTTGTGGTTTTCTTGTTCATCTAATGAAACATTCTTACACAAATCCCAATTGTCATTCACATGTTATGTCTAAATATTTCTTTTCACTTAGTTTTTTCCTCATGAGTCTTTTAGCTTTTGGAAACTGTCCCTTTTAAAGTATCAAGTGTACATATTATTGATCAGGACTAGATTTTGTTTGCACATAATGACTGAAAATGTGTTGTGATCACTTGTACCTAGGCAACCATCAATTTTCACTTCAATTATCAATTCATATTTTGCAGTCAGAGAGGGTCTGATACAGAAATATTCTGATTTGGTTGCAATATTTTTTGTGCTAAAACATTATTGATAATTGGTCAGAAGAACTTGAATGGAACCATTTTCTGTTGGAAAATGCTGTTCCTCAGAACACTTCACAAAATCAGATTGATTTTGCTGAAACTCCGTTTAAGAAAAAAAATGGGGTTGGTGGAGTTCCAACAAGATTGAAACATCCTGTTTTAACACTTTCAAAATATTTTGTTCTTTGATTTTTAAACAAACTTTCATTTCAAAATTCTGTTTATTTTATATTTTATAGTATACTATAATATACATTATAAAATCAAAAGAGAGCATTTCAATATTGTAGAAACAATGTTTTGATTAACCTAAAACGCAATGTTTTGGCATTTTCTTTCGCCAATACTTTTGAAATGTTCAGTGTTTGTTCCAAATTGGAACAAATACAAATTTCAAAATCTCAAACTTTCTGAAATGGAGTTTCCATCTTCTGCATTGCTCAAAACTATAATACAAATTGTCTTCTGCAGCATAACTCTATGTACATGTATAAAATCTAAACCACACATAAGTATTATAAGTTAGTATATTTTAAATAAATAACAAAATGAAAGGAAACAAAAATAAAATTTTCTTAATATTTCATGATAAAATATGTGCACAAATACTCACTGAACAACATTAATAAATAAATGCAGTACTAATATGATTGCAAAAATTGCTGCTGAAGTGGACTTCTTATTATTTCTTATCAATGTACTTTGCATGATTGTCCTCTTTTCTGAGAATATATTTGGATTTAATAAAGACCATAATGCTAAAAGATTTAGGAGAGATATCAGATAACAATTAGAGGTGAATATGCAAGGTGTTAGGGCAGTAAAAATGGCCAATGCACTTCTGGGCTACATATGCAAAGGTATCACAACATAAGACAACAACGTAATAGTTCTGGAATATTGTACTGAGTTGTAGGCAACACATTGTAAGTAATACACTGGCATATTAGATGGAGTTTAGAGAAGTGCAACAGAAGTAGATGATGAGATTTTTGTAAAGGCTAAATATATATAGCAGTCAGCAGTTACTATTTCTTCGAGGGATAGGTTGGAGGGCAGGCATCACATGTCAATCAAGATGTGAACTGTGTAATCATCATCTAGGGAACCTCCATCACATGTTGGAATATTTTAAAGCACGCAGGGATGTATCTCTAAGCACATTCAGGCCTGGGCCTCTCTTCTGAGACTGCCAGCAAGAGTGATAGACAAGTACATTTAGAAAAGAAAATTAATGTAGCTACTTATCTGATCAGATCTGAACCGACACTTTAGAGTCATTACACATAGGTCACCAAATAGTCACCAGATATTCAGATGGTAGTCACCAGATATTCAGATATTTCTGTCATTAACAACTCAGGTTTTATTTAAAGCAGTGATCTAGAGATGAAAGATGTTGTACTTATTGCAAGTCTATGAGTTATCCAATGTTTCCTGAAAGATTACCAATACAACTGCCCAATAATTTGGCTTCCCTCAAGTTATATGAGAGAGAAATAGGAAATTTGCTAGTCTCGGGTATATTTAAAATGTTCTTGATAAATTAATTTCTATATAAAATTTTGTATGTAGCATTAGTCTTCAATATGGTGTAATGTGTTACACAATGTGGTACTGTGTCATAGATCCAGTTACTAGCTCAGAAAAACCAACTGCTCTCTCTCAGGTCAATAATACACTGTTGGTAAACCTGCCAATATTGGGTCTATTGCTTTTATTTTTTTATTAGAACATATAATTGACTGTGGCATATTAATATTCTATAAACATTCAATAAAGACTACATTATAAATCTGCATCACAGAATTAACTGAGGATATGGGTCTGCCTCGTCTATATTTTCTCTAGCAGTATTTTCACAAGGCTGGAAGAGTTGGATGGAGATTCTTAGAGATAAATGTACAACCCCTATATGAGAAAGGAAGGCTGGGTTTTAAGGTCTGCTAAACACACTGTAGTGATGACCCACTTAAATCACTATTTCTTTTTTCTTTTTTGTCTTTTTTTGTGGTTTACATATAGTCCCTATAAAACATAGGTTCGCAGGAATTTCTCTTTAATTCAGCTTGCTTTAGGTTCTTTTACTTATCCAAGTATGTTCTGTTTCTATATTTTAAATTCATATTAGTATGTGTATCTACTTTAGTCTTACAAATCACCAACCTAACTGGTACCCTTGTTGGTAATCTCAGCAGAAACAGAAAAGACTGAAAGAGCATGGAGACTGGCCACACTTTAGCTTAAGCGCGGTGGTGGGGGAGGTGTTGTCTGGCTTGCCAGAGGAAGGTTATAATTCATTAAGGAGGGAGGATAGAGAGGTATGGAAGCTTCTGCAGACGCAGAGCATGTCAGCATGGTGATGCTGACTCACCCCCAGGGACCAGAAGAGCAGGGAGTTGATAAAGGGTAAGCTTGGCAGGAGAAGCCCTTTTTTCCCCAGACCAAGCGGAGCAGCAACCACCCTCCCACCCTTTAAATTGGCAAATTACAAAATGTTGTCAGGCTCTACTGTGAGTATTGTGCTAGCTCAGGGGTGGGCAAACCGGCCCACGGGCCAGATCCGGCCCCTCAGGGCTTTGGATCCAGCCCGCGGGATTGCCCCCCGTTGCGCCGCGGGACCGGCGCTGCTCTCAGAAGCGGCCCCCGGGTGGGGGGGCAGAGGGCTCCACGTGCGTGGCCCTTGCCTCCAGGCAATGCCCCCTGCAGCTCCCATTGGCCGGGAACGGAGAACCGCGGCCAATGGGAGCTCCGGAGGAGGTACCTGGAGGCGCGGCAAGGGCAGTGCACGCAGAGCCCTCCTGCACTCCGCCCCCCAACTCCCTGCCCTAAGCCCCCTGCCTGCACTTTGCACCCCTCCTGCACCCCAACTCCCTGCCCTGAGCCCCCTCGTACACCCCGCACCCCTCCTCTGCCCCAATCCCTTGCCCTGAGACCCTTCCTGCACACCGCACCGCCTCCCACACCCCAACCCTCTGCACCGGCCCTGCATACAATTTCCCCACCCAGATGTGGCCCTCGGACCAAAAAGTTTGCCCATCCCTGTGCTAGCTGTTCCTTTCTCACAGGGGTGGAAAAGAATTGTTCCCTCATCTCCAGATTGGCCAACACGGAGGGGGGGTATTCCCCTTCCCCATAGCAGGTTCAGGGAGGGGCTTTGTTAGGGTGGAATAAGGAACAGGGGTTAGGCTATGTTGCAACTCATTATATAAGTGTGGGGTGGATATCCTGTGCAGGTGCACTAGAGGGAGGGGATCGAGTGATCAGATACATGGGTTGGTAAAGGATTTAAAGGAGGTATTTGTTGAAGGGGTGGTTTGGGGCACCTGTGACTGGCATGGCAGGGAGCCAACCCCCCTCCCTTATAGTACACCTTAACTTTCATTTGTGGATGCGGGGGAAAGGGGAATGGTAAGGTCCCAGCAGCAGGTTGGCTGGGGACCAGGATTTCTGGTGTTGACAGAAATCACCAGGTAAATATTCAAATGATCATGGAGTTCCCTGCACTGTACACCTTTATCTGCTGGGTAGTCCCAGACATGAAATAATAAAGTTGTGGCCTAATTAAACAATCTCCGGTGTCTCCTGTCCTTCTGGTATAGCTGGACCATAAGGACTTGTCTATATTACAATTGTAATTGATTCCTGCTGTTCCAGTCACAAAGCAATTGGAAGTTATAGTGTAGATGGCACTACTGTCCCAGTAACAGGGTAAAATTTTGGATGCTTCAGGATTGCAGAGACAAGGATAATGCCTGTATCACTGCAAATTCCACTTGTGTTGTAACAATGTCCCCATACTGTTAAAGTTGTAGAGCCCAGACCTACAAAGATTTAAACCTCTGAGAAATTTTACTTACCTGAATCGTCCCATTGAAATCAATGGGTCTGCTGGAGTGAGTAAAGTTATTTACTTGCTTAAGATTTTATAGGATCAGATCCATTGTTTAGACATGATCTTAGGCTGTCCTCTCAACCCTAAGGCTGATTCCTTCAGGCCAGGTAAGAAACAAATGAGTGGATGGATAAAACTGCTGTGCAACTATCAGTGCTGTACTTGTTCTCTGGATAAAAAGAAGACTTGAGTCTCAAGGGCTGTCACTCTTGGATTTCAGACTTTGGCAGGCACTCAAAATTCACAAGAGTAGTTTAAGGTATTTTAGCAGAAAGGGCACAGAATGTGTAATACAGATGCTACTGAAGTTGCAAATTATGCAATTCCCCATCATTCTTAGGCACTCTTGACTTCTGTATCAACTTGTGCTACCCCAATCCTGCAAGCTCTTTCTCGAGGAGAACCCTGCACCCACATAGAGACACATTGACTTCAGTGGGCCTCTGTGTGTAGGTGCAGAGGTCTGCTAGTGTCTTCAGAATTGGGGCATAGATTGTTTAGAAATTGAGCTGCTACAGTGGGAACACAAACAAACATAACCTATGCAAAACTAGGACCATTCTATTTCTTCTGGGATATTCACTAGATCACTTGTGTGACAGATATTGCAACCACATGCAATTTTTTTTTAAAGATTGAATTCTACTCCATGGGAGAAGGGTTACCACAGATCCTCCAGGAATTAAAATGGGAGGGGTGATTCATGCAAAATGCTAAGACAAGTTACGCAGATACCCGGCCTTTGAAGCTGTGCCTCCTCAGGAGAGGGGCAGAGACTGTTTTTACCTGTTTCAGGGGTCTAAGAAGCTTCTCTTTTGGGATACAAAGGCTGTGTTTAAACAGACTCCGAGCCCTTCATTTTGACTTTTGTCCACGGAGGGGGCAAACTGGGGTTGGAAGGACTTTAACCTGCCATGGCCTGTGTGACTGATGGATGATTCTGGTGCATTTAGTATGCATGTAGTTCCTTTTATTGTTTTAATAGTTTTTTCTCTATACACTATTATGCCTGAATAAATTAATTCTGCATGGCAACTTGTAATCGTTGGCATACACTGTTCATAGCCCTTGGAGAGGAAACAAAGCACAGGTGCTAAGTTTAGTGAGCTGGGATATCACCGTGAACCTAAGGGGACAGCAGCCTACAACCCCAGTCTGGAGAGAAGGGACATGTGGGTCCTGGCACATAGAGAGGTGACTGCTAAAGAGGATTCAGAGTAGCAGCCGTGTTAGTCTGTATCCACAAAAAGAAAGCTTATGCTCAAATAAATTTGTTAGTCTCTAAAGTGCCACAAGTACTCCTGTTCTTTTTGCTAAAGAGGACAATCTTACTGCAGACCATTGAAGGGAGTCAAAGGGACAGTTACCCTAAAACTGCAACAATGTCTTTTAAAAGAAAGAAGTATTGTACCTTGTCAATTTAAAGGTGAACTATTTTTTTAAAATAAATGCCTTGATAGAAATCAGTGGTTGAAAACATGAGTCTTAATTTTTGAATCAATAGTCTGTAATTTTGCCTTATGAAAGTGATGTATATGTAGAGTGTCTAACTCAGGGGGGACTTTCTTGATCTCTAGGCAATATAAAACTTAACTTAATAGAAAATTGGTTCATCCATTATTTATCTGGCAAGACATAAAGTTGTGGTTCTTTGCTTTGATTTCGGTGAAATTATTTTCAGCCAAAACTCTTTTCAGCAAAAGATGCAGATTTGGTGACATTGAAACACTTTCTCAATTTGTGTCCATTTCACTGATTTTTTTGGGATTAAAAACAAAAATGTAAATAAATTGAAACATATTGTCATATGTTTATAACATAATAACTTATTGTTATTTTAAAAATAATGTTTTGAATGTTTGATTCAAAATAACTTCATTTCTTAAAAACTTTAAAAGCCTAAAACACTCAAAATTGAAACAATTTTTTTGTTTTGTTTTGGAGCAAATTAAACTTTCCATCGGATGCAAAAATTATTTTTGGGTTGGCCTGAAATGACATTTTTCAAATTTTCAGAATTACCGGCTAACCATAACATCAATTATTTTCGCAGTTCTAGATATCCTTCAGCAGGATTGAAAATGCATCTGTTAGGTGCTTTCCATAATAGCAATGGCATCAGCTGTTGTGGGACAGAATCAAGCTCCTATCTCAGGTCTTAGTAGTGTTCAAAAGCTTTTCAGTTTACTTAAGTCATTTTAGAAAGTTGAATTATTCTGTTAGTGAATGACCTTCAAATCTCCTCTATATGTTTGGATTTGAGATCTATCTTTCCAGTGCTGAGTAATGAACATGAACTAAAAATAACCCTCACTGCTCTTCATTGTAGGCCTAATACACAAACCCAGGCTGTGCCCAATTGCACTTTGTGGTGCTCATGCACAGTTTGTTTGTTTTGAGACTTATACCAAGAGCAGCCTTTGTTTGTTTAATTATTCAGCCTAGGAGAGATCGATTATAAAACCTAACATGCAGAAGGAGATTTGGAGGACATGTGCTAACAAAAACTTTATTTCAAAATGTTTATCAAATTCTGGGCATAAGATTTAAAAAATATTTAATTAAAAAAACCATAAAATTAGACTGAAAATGAAATAATTGATAACCACTAGCAATAATGAAGGGACATGCTGGGATTATGAAGAGGTCACTTCAAGCAAGGAAAAGAACAATGAGCCCATAGGGTAATTTGTCTTTGAGTTTTTTAATAGGTAATAGAAAATTATGAAATTAAAGTTTGAAAGAAGACAAGTTTAGGGATGGACAAAATAAAAACAGATCTGCATCCAGATCTGAATTTTACAATAGGATTCTTTCTCTAATGGCCCAAACTTCCACTCCAGAACTTTGGAAACATTCACCTCTAGAATTTAGTGATTCAGAATTTAGTGAATTTTGCTTTCAACTTAAGCAAACATTTCCTGATTATCTGAACCTCAGCTGTTGCAATTTCACCCGCAGTAATCAAGAATACTCTTCAAGAAATTGTAATAAACATTTGGAAGGTGAAGAGCATGAGATGATATGCCAAGTGAGAAACTGGTGTTTTTATCAGGTTTCTCCAAATGGTTGACTTCTGGTCAAAATGATAAGAGATAATTATCTCTCCTCAAATGTACAGGAGAAACAGTTCTGCACACACGTTTTTACTGTTTTTTAAGCGTTTGTTTGTTATCAACACACACTACTGCCCTCTAAATAGATGTAAATGTCTTGTAATGTTCAGACCTAAATTAAATGATTATAGTTTGATTGTTGCTGTATTCTGTTGTCTGATAGACCTATCTTAATCCCGTTATATAGATCACTTGTGTATTATTTATGAATAAAAATACTCAGGTTTTTCAATGTGTAATGAAAATATCAATTGTTCTTAATCGATTCCTAAATTCTGTTTAGATCCCAGTACGTTGGTTAGGATTATCTTTTTCATCCAGACATTTTTCATGTATTTTGTTTTTATCTTTGCCAACTAGTTAGCAAAACAATATACTTGGAATATATGCAATGGTCCTGTTATATCCCTAGTGAGATTCCTAAGCATAGTTCCTAAGGAAAAATTTCTATATTTTAGTTAATTACAGAACATGAGTATGATAGTAATTGAATAATTAAAAACCCTTACATTAAGATTGGGTAAATTATAGAGGGAAAAGAAGGTACTCTGGAGAATTGATGTGCATTAAAATGTATAGCTGAAATGTAACTAGTGTTGACTACAGAAGACATTGTAAAAGAGGAGATTTCAAAGTTAGCTAAGGGAGAAAGTGGAAGAGGGCATGGGCAAGGTATTACCTGCAAATAAAAACCATTTTAGGAAGGCAAAGGCAGAAGCTGGGTAGGGAGAACAGGTATTAGATTCCCAAGAAAACATTCCACAGGGTGAAATGGAGGTTGAGGAGACATTGGAAGTTAATACAGCACTGTGGTTGGATGTTGTTCTGGCTATTCTGCGTAGCTATATCAGAAACTGAAATACGTGAACCAAATCAGAATAAAATAAAATCTACACTGGAACTTTTGTCCGTATCTTGAACAAAATTGAACCTGGGATTTTTTTCAGAAGTTCAGTATAAGTTGTGTGATTTTTTTTTTTTTAAATAAGTCTCAACTTCCTATTGTCAAAAGAAAATATCTTCTTATCCAAATCTGATCATACCCAAATACACACTGACTTCTCAACTCTACAACAAACTTCCTTTAAAATCATCATCAAAACCAGCCACAGTGCTCACAACTAGTTCTTCATGTTCAAATGCACAACCTCAACTTGTCTTTACCGCACTGATATAGTATCTATAGACACATGTTCAGTTGTAAAGCCTCCATCATTGTTTACTCAATCATAATACTTTTTATATACAGAGGATTATGTTCTTTGAATCTGATTGTTAGTTAAAAAATAAGGGGTAATTTCTTTATTTCTAAAAAAAATTTAGTGAGAGATGGGTGAAATGTGGACTCCATTGAAGTCAGTGGGAACTTTGCCATTGACTCCAGTAAGATTTCACCTGCAGGTTCTTCCCGTTGCTCTTCGTCACAAAACTTCCTGTATCGAAGTTCTGTGAACTGTGGCACTATTTCTGTGCTTCTGCTTGTCCTTTGTAGTCCACTTTTCTACCCTCTCCTCCCTTTGCATCATCCCCTATCACTTTGTAGTCCTTTTGACTCTCTCTACATCTATCTCCTCACCTACACTCCTCTTCCATGCTCCATCTTGACCCCTGAGTATTGTCCATCCTGCCCCTGTTTTGTGTTCACTGGTTTGATTTGTAGTTGCTGATAAATATCAAAATTTATAATGATCAGTGTTTGAAAGTGGAAGGGGTTAGTGAGTGTGAAACATGGAGAGGGTATTGACTGTGAACCTGTGTGGGCAGTTGGTCTGGAGATGCAGTGTGAGCTGAGCTGTACTATGGGCTTTCCACTGTGACTTCCTGGTCCCTTTCGGTGCCTGTCCACAGCCCCTACCCATCTGTGTCCTGCTTCCTAGTTCAATGATCCCCCTGCAGTTCTCCTTACCCACTCATCTGACCCTATTCTTTACTGAACTTATTGTGACATTTGTTTTTTTTTTAATATCAGAGGGGTAGTAGCCGTGTTAGTCTGGATCTGTAAAAAGCAACAAAGAGTCCTGTGTCACCTTAAAGACTAACAGATGTATTGGAGCATAAGCTTTTGTGGGTGAATACCCACTTCGTCAGACGCAAAGTGGGTATTCACCCACGAAAGCTTATGCTCCAATACATCTGTTAGTCTTTAAGGTGCCCCAGGACTCTCTCTCTTTTTTTTTTTAATGTTTCTTTTAATAACAGACTTGTTTTAATAACAGGCTTCTCTTGGTTCATGTGACTCCTGTTGCTCCTTACCTCGAGCATGAGGAGGGAAACTCTGCTCCAGGCTGACTGAGGGTAGAAGGACAGGAGCTTTCACTTGGTCTCCCCTCCTGCTGCTTGAATATTTAAAGGAACTGTCCCCTAAAATGTCACACTTTTTTCTCTGATTATTTTTTAATCTACTGTTATAAGTAACACCTACGATTGTTTATTGCCTTTCTGTACAGTCAATTTCACAGTTTCATTTATAGTTGAATCATTTTACCCAGTTGTTTGTGTGAGGCCTTTCATCTAGGAAAAGGGGAGACAAGAATGCTTTTATAATGGGAAAATGTGATTTGTATAACCAAAAACATGTGCAGGGGATTCAAGGGCAAATTTAATATTTGAAACTGCTTTAATTTTGTGAAATTGGCAAGATATCAAGTTGGCAATGTCCTATAAATCCTTCAGGCCCCATGGTGCTCTCTGATTAAATAAAGGATACAAAAATGTGATTTTTCTGACTCAGTCTCTTGACTGGCCACTGTAAGATTTTGTTTTCTCCTGACAACTTTAGGATTTCTGCAATGACAACTATAAGTGAGAGTGGGTTGTAGCCCACGAAAGCTTATGCTCTAATAAATTTGTTAGTCTCTAAGGTGCCACTAGTACTCCTGTTATTTTTGCGGATACAGACTAACACGGCTGCTACTCTGAAATAAGTGAGAGTTGGGATTTAATTGGCCATTCTTCAAAAAAGTTCCCATTTTTATTCATACCATCCATCCAGTGCTCATTCATATCCTGAACTGCTCTTGACAGTTCGCACATGGTACATGGGTAGAGGGACAAAGGGAATGCTCCATTCTGAACCTTAACAAGGTAGGATGAGGGAATTAACTTTCTGTCATGGCTGAAGATGACAGCTGTTAAATATAGTCACCAGTTTACCAGTAACTTTATGACCCTGCAAACTTTTTTAGGATTTAACATAACAAACAGATGCAGTTCAGACACAATTAAAAGGCAGAAACAACATGCGATCATAGAGTACAGTATATATCATTAAGAACAGAAGACACAGAAGATTGGTGTCTCTCTTATCAAGAGAATTCAAAGTGGATACTGAAACGGGAATGAAAAAAAACCACAGGAACTGGAAGGTGTGAGAGAGAAAGAGAGGTGGCTTGTGTCTGTAACAGAGAGTAAAAGGGCTGACAATTCCTCATCCACAGCACACAGTTAGGAGTTCAGTTCTCTAGTATCCTCCTTGAATATACTTAACAATTTAATGAAGAGAAAATAATAAAAAAAACTGTTCTCTGCTTGAGCAGAATACAGTACCAGTGTCATGGTCCAGTGCTTGAAGCATGGCAATCGGAGCCCAGAATTCCTAAATCCTCACCCCAGCTCTGCCTCTGACTCACTGTGATCTTGGGAAATCATTTTGGCTTAAAAAAAAAATCAAATATTTATTCATGAAGTTAGCTAGCTAGATACACAGTGAGTGACCTAAATAAGTGGCTTGGTTTTCCAAAGGTGCTGGGCATTCTCAACTCCTATTGAAATCAAGTATCTGTAATTATTTTAAGTGTATTTATTTACGGTAACTATCACTATCTGCTACTTGCTCCAAAGAGGTCTGTCTCTTCTTAGATTGTGACAAGTATAGAGGGTTTAGGGAAAGGAGAATCTATATTGGGGTTTCTTATAGTGGCCATACAGGTGATAGCATTTCAGATCCAAAATGCATTTCCTGTGTGCCCAGGTGTTAGTACCCCAGAAATGCATATACAAATGGCGGTTTCCTGCTGAAAATGAGTTAATGTTCTGGAATACGTACCTAAGGGATTTGACTGTCCAGTTTGATGAGTTGTTTATTTTATAAGCCATAATATATTTTGGGGGGCGCTTGTTTGATTTATTATTTTACAAGATAATTTTATTTAATGTTCGTTTAAACAGCTCTTTTGGGGGGAAAGGTGCCTATACAAAATGCACATAGTCAATAATGATTTATTTAGAAAAGCGTGTTGTGAAATTACCTCAGTGAAATATTTTAGATCTGCACATTTCCTCATGAATCACTCTAATACAAAGGAGATAAGCATATTAATTCATTTGCTACATTCCACCAATATTGATCTCTTAAATATTGTGTCCTCCTCCTCCAGCTCTGGAGAGGATTACTTTGCATCTTTAGATACAAGTATTCAAACATAATTTTAACTTTTAAGCATTTTAAGTACAAACCTATTACTGTTGTACGTGACTGTAATTATTTTAACTTGAATTCTGTTTTCGAGAGTAAAATGTATTCATGTTAATAAAAATACACTTTTTAAAAAGAAATAACCTTTCATGCATTTCTCCGTAGCTCACATTTATGCTGACCCTAATTTGCCATAACAGGCACTTGCTCTGGTCTGGATCGACTGATATTCTCAGTGAATGTTTTGTATAAGTCAGAACTATGATACACAATAAAACCTCAATAATTCAGAATTCCTTGTTACAGAAAACAGAACCATGATCCTAAATCACTATTAATTGCATTGAAAAATTCCCTGGGTTATGTGAAACCGTAATTAACCAAATGTATTTGCTCCATGAAAGTTGGATAATCGACGTACTGTTCTGAACATGCAAAGGAAGGAGTGTTATGATTTGTGAATCACGCTAGGTTGCAAACTAATGAAAACATAGAAGAAATCTTTGAAATAGTAGTGTGTGAAACCAATGAAAATGTTCATTTAGAAAGGCAGGTTCATTCAGAACCTGCTAGAAATAGTATCATGCCTAGAGTTGGTCAAAAATTGAGAAGTCTTTTCCCCCAATTTTTTTTAAATTTTTTTGCATCAGCAAAACAAAACACAAAACAGTTAGTTTATATTTTGACCTAATGGAATCCAAGAGTCTTTCCCTTTTTCTTCTCCTCTCCCTCCCCCATTGAAAGCATCCACTTGGCCATGAATCCTAGTTGGGTGATTCTACAGAGAAGTTGCACAAATTATTGGGTAATCTGTCTGCAGTAACAAGTGCCACTTTGCTCCATGAGTTTTGGTGGAGAATCTGCCATCATGTGGCTAGTAATCTACCCCACCATCCCAGTCTGTGAAGGCAAAATTCCATAGAGTGGTGGGATTTAGTGAAAGGAAGGTGCATGTCAGAGGCAGAATCCCTCAACTTTTTCAGCCTCCAGCACAGATTCTTAGCTGTAGGTTCCCCCATTTCACAAATACAACAGAATTTGTTATTGTCCTGTTTCATTTATATCCAAGCAAGTGTGTGTATGTATGTGTCTGTATTTTAAAATCTTCCTTCAGAATCCTGAACCTGGACCTGAAATTTGCTGATCGAGTGCAACTCTGGTGCATTATTTCATTTTGGGAAAACTTTCTTCTAAAAGAAAAACTGACTGTTTCTAACTTTCCCCACCTTTTCATAGAACTTATACCTTTGAAACTTTTATATCTTTTAGTTGCTATTGACTGCACTTTTAAAGAACCATTATATTCTTTTATTAAGTGGGATAACCATTATCTAATGTTGTGCATAATGCTCTTAACTGAAGTCAATCCAACGTGCTTTATAGATTTTTAGACTTGTATATTTCTCCACCTACCTTGTATCCTGTTATTCATGATAGATTTCACACTGAACATAATGCTTCACAGGTTTTTCCACTCAGTCCTTTAGAATTTCCACAGTTCTTTCCCTCACAAGAGATACGCCTGTATTTTTATCACTGTCACCTTCCAGAATTATTATCTGGAAACATTTTATACAACAGATAGTCACTTAACCAATTAGATCAGAAAGCAATTATGCTATTATCCACCTCTCCTGACTCTAGTACAGGGGTGGCCAACCTGTGGCTCCAGAGCCACATGCGGCTCTTCAGAAGTTAATATGCGGCTCCTTGTATAGGCACCGACTCCGGGCTGGAGCTACAGGCGCCAACTTTCCAATGTGCTGGAGCACCCCCCCAACCCCTGGCTCTGCCCCCACTCCTCCCCTTCCCGCCCCCTCCCCCCCAGAATCTCATGCACACCATGAAACAGCTGATTGGGAGGCGCTGGGGGTGGGGGAAGGAGCTGATGTGGGCTGCTAATGTATTACTGTGGTTCTTTGGCAATGTACATTGGTAAATTCTGGCTCCTTCTCAGGCTCAGGTTGGCCACCCCTGCTCTAGTAGATGTAATTAACCCCACTTAATGCAATTTTTTAAATTTTGTATTGTCCACTTGATTAACCACTTTAAGCAAATGGAATTGAAATGGAGTTGTCATGTTTTAGCTAATTGATAATGCTTTATTTTATAGCTAACTTGTACTAGATTATCAATACAAGGTCTCTAATAGTATGTCACAATTCTTTTAGCAGATGTGTAACTTGAAGCAGTTGAGCAAGCAATCCTATAAACATGAATGGTTGGTAGTGATGTTCCATATTATAAGTAAACTTCTCAAGTCAACAATGAACATTGTTACCATGTTGTTCTGCAGGGCCAAAGCAATAGGTAAAATAACTTTTATTATATTATATTGAGTGTTAAACATAGATGTCACCTGGAATTCCTGCAGTCTAGTTTGTGGAGAAAACCTGCAGGATCTTTTGTAAAATTTTGTGGGGTTTCTATAGAAATGCTTTTTAGATCACTCTGTAACTTTTGGCAATTTGTATGAACTTTGACACAGTGGGAAATACAGTCTGATGACCAGGCAGCCTGGGAATCCTGGCAATGCACTTCTCTGACAGCTGGGGAGCCAGGCAGCCCAACCAGTCTGGCTGTCTGGCTGGTGGGAAACCAGCTTACCTGATTGTCTGCCTGATTTCCGTCAAACATTTTTGACAGAGTCAATACATTCCTGCAGAAGGTTTTGATTCTGTGGAATCAGCATTTTCCTACAGAGAACTCTTTCACTAGAAAAGTTTTGACCAGCCCTCGTCTGTAAAGTACTTTGAGGTCTTCAGACTGAAAACACCACAAAAGTGCCTAGTTATTATTTAACTCAAAATGATGAGCCTAATGAGCCTTCATGTTCTACTATGACGAGTATATCAACCAGGCACATACCAATAAGGTTTGAGTGGCTTGTTCACTTCAGCTTGGATGCAGATGGAACATTGGTTTGCAGCTCGAGTAAACAGAGTAGATTGACTTCTTTTTGCATTTCCATAATGCTCCACTCTTCCACATCCATTTTTTATATATTTAGATCAGGTTTTTAGTAGCTGATTTGACATAATTTGTCTATATAATCTATGCTTTGCAGAACCTGTATTTGACATGCTCGGGCATGTTCCAAAGCCCACCTTTTTTTCTTAAAGCTTTTGGAGTTGATATGTTTGATATGCAACGATTACCCTTATGATGATTATTCCCTTTGGCTTGTTTCAGAGATGTATTGGCAGCTTTGTAAGTAAATAACTAAATGTTACTATGAAAATTGTTTTAATTTTGTAAAATACCTGGAGTGAAATCATGACCACATTTTAGTCAATAGGAGTTTTGTCATGGACATCAACAGGGATAGGATTTCATCCCTGGAATTGCAGGTAGTTGCTACATATTCAAAGTAAATGATGTGTGATGTGCTTTTAGGGACCTATTCTTGTTCCTTGTAAAATCAATGGCAAAATTCTGAATTCTAAACAGTTTGGTTTTAACCCACCTCAGTACTTTTCATCCTTTTGATGTGGTAGCCCATTTTTGGCCCGAACAATTAGCCCAGTATTTGGGACCTTGCTAGGTTGTTTCCATTTGGAAAAGAAACTAATTATCTGAATCAGGTATTTCTTTAGTGCAATCCTATTTGTTAACAAAGAAGGTACACATAGTCCTGTTTCATGAACACAGTAAGAACAAATGGGAAGCAGTTTTCTTGCCCACAATTTCCAAGCCTGCCTTTCCTGTGAGTCCTATGCCCTAAGGAGCCCTGTCTCTGCTCCTTTTTAGGGCCCTGCTCATCACTGCCTGCTGGCCTTGTCTACACTGCCACTTACAGCCCGAAACTTTCTTCGGTCAAGGGTGTGAAAAAACACACCCCTGAGCGATGCAAGTTTCAGCGCTGTAAAGTGGCAGTGTAGATAGTGCTACAGCGCTGGGAGCTATTCCCCTCGCAGAGGTGGCTTTATTACAGAGCTGAAAGAGCTCTATCCTACTCCGGAGCCGCGACTACACAGCCACGTTAAAACATGTCGGCTGTGTAAACATACTGTCTGCTGGCCTTATGGTTTCTTTCTGTCTCACACACACACACAGCTGCAACCAGTCACTCCCCCGAATCCTCCATTTGCAAACAGTCTCTAGGGAAGCCCTTCAGCCCATATGGTTTAGCGGCTGCTCAGTACTTGCTATGCTCCACAAGGCTTCTGTTGCTTCAACTATCACTAAACAAAAGGGAATTTAGTTGCTCCTTCCATTTAGCCTGAATTAAGGGTGTTTAGTACATCCATTAACTTTAATCAGGATTGAGATCGATCTATATATCAAAGACATGCTTGAAGGTAGCTGGTAACATCTTCCAGCGTCGCAGTACTATGATCATGAGGATGAAGGTACAGTGGGCTCAGTTAAAAGTTCCTTGCAGTTTTAGAGGTATTGCTGGTTGCAAATGTATCTCCTATACGTAACATGAGGAATAGCACTGGACCAGTTAGATTTCTAAAACTGCAAGGAACTTTAAATGTTAATTTCACTGATTTTATTATTTGTAGTGCCATAAAGTGAGTATGACTTCTATTTAATTTTAAATCTCATCTGGATCCTTGATAAACTAAATTACCTTATTTTTATGGGTGTTTGAAGTATGCTATGAGAGAGATGCAACTTTATTTAGTTATTCTAGTGGGTCATTCACTCATTCATAGAATCATAGAATATCAGGGTTGGAAGGGACCTCAGGAGGTCATCTAGTCCAACCCCCTGCTCAAAGCAGGACCAATTCCCAAATAAATCATACCAGCCAGGGCTTTGTCAAGCCGGGCCTTAAAAACCTCCAAGGAAGGAGATTCCACCACCTCCCTAAGTAAAGCATTCCAGTGCTTCACCACCCTCCTAGTGAAATAGTGTTTCCTAATATCCAACCTAGACCTCCCCCACTGCAACTTGAGACCATTGCTCCTTGTTCTGTCAACTGCCACCACTGAGAACAGCCGAGCTCCATCCTCTTTGGAACCCCCCTTCAGGTAGTTGAAAGCAGCTATCAAATCCCCCCTCATTCTTCTCTTCTGCAGACTAAACAATCCCAGTTCCCTCAGCCTCTCCTCATAAGTCATGTGCTCCAGACCCCTAATCATTTTTGTTGCCCTCCGCTGGACTCTTTCCAATTTTTCCACATCCTTCTTGTAGTGTGGGGCCCAAAACTGGACACTGTACTCCAGATGAGGCCTCACCAATGTCGCTTAGAGGGGAACGATCACGTCCCTCGATCTGCTGGCAATGCCCCTACTTATACAGCCCAAAATGCCGTTGGCCTTCTTGGCAACAAGGGCACACTGTTGACTCATATCCAGCTTCTCGTCTGCTGTAACCCGTACGTCCTTTTCTGCAGAACGGCTTCCTAGTCATTCGGTCCCTAGTCTGTAGCAGTACATAGGATTCTTCTGTCCTAAGTGCAGGACTCTGCACTTGTCCTTGTTGAACCTCATCAGGTTTTTTTTGGCCCAATCCTCCAATTTGTCTAGGTCCCTCTGTATCTGATCCCTACCCTCCAACGTATCTACCACGCCTCCCAGTTTAGTGTCATCTGCAAACTTGCTGAGAGTGCAGTCCACACCATCCTCCAGATCATTAATAAAGATATTAAACAAAACCAGCCCCAGGACCGACCCTTGGGGCACTCCGCTTGAAACCGGCTGCCAACTAGACATGGAGCCATTGATCACTACCCATTGAGCCCGACGATCTAGCCAGCTTTCTATCCACCTTACAGTCCATTCATCCAGCCCATACTTCTTTAACTTGGCGGCAAGAATACTGTGGAAGACCGTATCAAAAGCTTTGCTAAAGTCAAGGAATTGTCTGTGTAATTGAAATCTATGATGTATGTTTTGCCCTTCATTGTACACACTTTGCTTATCTGCATAAAAGATTTCCAGATATGCATCTTTATAAAGCTCTAGATATGTTATTATTTCCTATGATCACTTTCTCCCTCTTTTTTTTTTTTTTTTTTTTTTTTAACTACATGAAAAATGTCTCTGTTGTCGTGCTGTGCTGCATATGACATTTCTTATCTCAGGCAATATTGTGCTTCCTAATCCATTTTCTACTCCTTTCCTGCCCTGTTAAGTCTCACCTTTCTTTAGACTGACAAATCAGGAAGCTCTCTAGGAAATACAAATGCCAAAGTGTCAGTTATGCCATTCATATTATATTACAGTTGTTATATATTTACATGCATTTCTCCAGTCTTGTTTCTGATGTGGTTTGTTTGTTTGCTTTTCAACACCTGACATTTCTTTGCACTGCCAATTTTGCTTTCTTTTCATTTTAATGGTCATCCATTCTTTTGTCCACAGACATTTCACAATCTGGGTATCGTTTATAGCATTAAAGCCTACAATTTCACTGAACAAACAAACACTGTTGTAAACAAATGGAGGGAAATGAATTTAGTCTTTTCAGCAAAGGGTGGCTGTAGCTGCTCAGCGTGAGCAGAAGTCACTGCTCTGATTTGGTATACCCCAAACTCAAAATGGCTACTCACCCAGAGATAAGAGCTAGCAGGAACTCGAGATTTCCACTTCATAGGAAATTGCAATATTTAGAAATTTAGTTTTTGTTCCAATTCAGAATAACAGATTTTTCAAAATTTCTCTTGAACTAAAAATCAAAAAAGCAATCATTTTCTAAAACACTGCTACATGGTGTTTCTGAAATGAACTACAGTTCCTCAGACCCTAGCAGCTACTGATTGAAATTCACATTCTTGTCATGTTCACTGCTGGTCTTCAAAAGCAGCAGTGAAACCGCCAAGACTGTCAAGTTCAGTCAGTAGCTACTGGAGCTCCCTGGTTCTGGGGCAATTCCTCCATGCAGAATGCACTGGGACTGAGGACCCTAAGGTTTCAAGACTCTCAGGCCAGCTGGTTCCCAGGGCAGCATAGAAAGGCAGATGTCCTGGGAGTCTGGAAGCACGGGGTCCCCAGCTCTGTGAAGTTTGTTTGGCAGTGCTACCCTGGAGCTGTTGGCCCTGAAAGTCTATCCCTGGACTTCCAGGGTCCTAGCTTTGTGTCAGAGTCTGCAAGCCCTAAGAGATCCCAGGTTTTCCACGCTCCTTGCTTCATGGCAGGGAGCTTGGAAGCACTGAGATCCCTGGCTCCAACAGGAGTTCTCAGAACTTCCACACTTCCAGCTGCAGATCCGGAAGCCAAGTCCTTGTTAGAAGTTGGGCTGCAAGACTTTTTCAGGCTTGTGGCTTCATGGCAGTGCCAATGGGGTGGGTGGAGGGGTGAGAAGGGGCAGATGACTAAGCTGAATCTTTCCACTTTAACGTTTTCTGAGTCAAAAATATTAACCTATTGTTTCAGTCAATGTTCTTAATTTTTCTAACTGGTCTCTTGCTTTCACATTTACAAGTTTGAAAAGACTTCAGTCCAGATCCTTGCCTCACTAAGGCTACATTGTGCTGCTCTGAATCCCCAGGTGGCATAGAGCTTGAGATAGACCAGGTGTAAGGGGTGCATGGCTGGGAAAGGCTGGAACTTACTTGTGCTCTAGTGATCCCTGACTGTTGTAAACACACTTGTGCCATATACAGCAGCACCAAAATTTATAGACACTTTTTCTTCCTGTTCTCACCTCTCACCACCCCAAACTGTGGCCCCAAATAGGCAGTCCCAAGGATCTTATTCATATCTTTCATTAGATGCACTGAGTACAAAAAACAATGACATACAATTCAAATTTAAAGATGGCAATTCTCCTCTTGTCTTCTCTGCTTATGCTGAAGTGATTCAGACCTCAGGTGCCACTTGACACAGGACTAACCAACTAATGCTCACTTCGGATGAATATTTTACCAGCACACCATTATACCGTTCCCTGATTGGTTGAATTAAAATGAATATACAAATAAAACAAAAGAGTTCCTATTGTCTCTGAAGCTAGTTATCAGCTCCTTTTAAAGTTATAATGTTGCAGAGAACAACTTCACTTTGTGACTGACAGACACACTATTCTGGGTTTGGCATCAGATATGAAAATAATGAATTAATCTAAATAAACACCCAAATGATAAAAAGTTAAAAATATGCTTTTTTTACCAACACCAAGAGTTGTAATTATTGTGAATGTATGTGCTGAATTGATGGTTGAGTCTGAAGAAATTCTGTAAAATATTTTCAGTCTGGAGGGTGTGAAGAGCTGTGTATGGAGGGAACAGAAGAATATAAAAAAGTATTTGGTTCTGGTGTTTGTGGGCTTTCCTAGGGGAGAATAAAGTAATAGTGTAGCTCTTACAGCATAGCAGTGATTACAAAGCATTTCTTACGCCAATATTTTCAAACTTGGTGCCGAAAGCTAGGTACTGATACCTGAGATTTTCAAAGGCATCCAAGGGGGCTAGATGCCTACCTTTCACTATAAGTCAATGGGAGATGTGTGCCTTTGAAAAACCTCTCCCTACGTCCATAACTGGGTACCTAAATAAGTGTCCCAGTTTTCAGTGGAGCTGAGCTTCTACAGCTTATGCTTGCTTTGGCCAGGATTTTAACAATGGCTGCCTATACTTAGGCTCCTAAATCCTTGTATTGCTGCCTAACCATCAATGTAAGCCTAACTTTAGGCATTCTGTTGTGAAACTCCTGGGTATCAGTGCTTCTAACATCGCTCTTGGTACTTCTGCCTCAGCTCCACTGCACATGAAGGTTTACATTATTAAAATAAAACTGGTACGCATGTCCTGAATCCTTTGTGACTTCTGTATTCTCTCCTTCTGTTCTGCAGTCCTCCTCCTTCAAACCTTTGCCAAGCCCAGTTTCCTGGTTCACCGCCCTGCCTGACCACTCTCCAGATCTTCGGATGCATAGAATGGAACATATATTGAGGAGATATATATACACATACAGAGAGCATGAACAGGTGGGAGTTGTCTTACCAACTCTGAGAGGCCAATTAAGTAAGAGAAAAAAACTTTTGAAGTGCTCTCTGTATGTGTACATATATCTCCTCAATATATGTTCCATTCTATGCATCCGAAGAAGTGGGCTGTAGCCCATGAAAGCTTATGCTCAAATAAATTTGTTAGTCTCTAAGGTGCCACACGTACTCCTGTTCTTTTTGCGGATACAGACTAACACAGCTGCTACTCTGAAAACTGCAGTAATGGGTATTATGCAGAAAACTATGCATTGGGTACTGGACTGTAATCCATGTGCTCATTCATATATGCCACTGAGCAACTCTTGGATAATCATGATCACTCCTGGTCTGGACTTGATTTTAACTGGCAGCCTCTCTGGCTCCTTACCAATGCCCTGGAGCCACCCTGCCCCACTCTTCATCTTTGAACACAGAAGGAAGGAGGTTTCTCCTCTCCTCAGTCCACTGCCATAGTCTGTAACCATGCTTAGGAACAAATTTTATAAATAGGGCAACTAATATACAGGGAAGGGGGGGACTTGAATTAGATAAAATAGTGTTCTGAATATATAATATACACCCTTGAATTTTAATAATGATTAATTATTGTAGATATTTCCAATGTTTGTTTAGAAAAACAGTATTTCCTAAATACTGAGTTTTTTTTAAATATCACTTACCAATAAATATTGACAATCTGCCACTATTACTAGAAGTTTTATTTAAAAGTCAAAAGTAGATAAATGCTAACTGTACAAGCTACATATTGGACAAAATCTAGAAAAGAAAAATAATCTACCCTGGTCTTCTATGAATTCAGAATAAAGAGAGGAGAAAAAAATCCAAGCATACATTTAAAAGGTTATCACTAAAGAATAGGTTAGCATTGCACTTGTGAACCTTTCTCCCAAAGGCTTTATAGATTCTTATGGTTCACCAACCAAATGTCAATAGACCAATCCACCACAGCCACCTTTGCTGTAGCTGCTGCTGTTCCTGTATCTAGCATTTCTAATCCACTATCCATCAAAACAGAACAATATAGTGTCAAAACTCATTGGTAACTGGACTAGTATTGGTATTAAACAAAACACCAGCTCCCTGTCTGCTACTGTTACTTGTCCACGGCTACTCAAATAATTAAATGACAAAAATTTGCATTGATAAATTCGTCTCCTATTAAACCTGTGGCTGAAGAGTTCCTAGCTATGGTAGGAATTCTAGGCTGAATCATGTTTGTGTCATACAGGCACAATTCTATTGAATGCAGAGGGATCTACTAAAAAGAGAATCATAAGTATACCCAAGGGGTGGGTATGAGCTACAAAACTTGGATTTAAATTTTCACAGATTTAAGGGTATTGGATATGGTGTTTTGATTCCAACCCATCTCTTATATACACACGTAGGAATGAATTCTTTCTTGTCATTCTGGTTGGTGTACAATCCATGTTGATATACTGGAATAAGGATTTTTGCTAACTTTGATCTTCTATTGCCACATAACTATTTACTTCATTTGGGGATTCTGGCTCATATCTGGTCCAACTTACTAGTGATCAAAACTGTTACCACCTAATGGATTTTGGTAGCATATCTGAAATCTGTTGGTGGTCTCAATCATATTCTCCTAAATGGGGAATCACATAAATAAATCAGATCTGCCCTGGGTGTGAGGCATTTGATGTCTCTTTAGAAAATCTCAGTCTAAATTCATTGTTCCCAGGGGCAGGAGTCTCTTGCCCCAATAACTGAAATTTATTGGAAGATCTGTAAATGAATCTTGATCTGTTTCTGAGGAGATGATATTTTTGGGTAAAGGTGAAGCGTCACTCAAGCTTCATGACAGCCTTACCAATCTCCATAATCCTTGAATTCAGAGACCTTGCCTGCTATAAATCATTTATATTTTAATCCTGTCCAGCAATTCATGTTACTCTCCTGTGATTGGCAGTAAACTTGAAAACAGTGTCCTGGGGTTTAGGTAATGAATTTTTATGCTTACCTTTCCCAGAGGAACTTTCAAGGTTTCCCCAGGCAGCTGGCTAATCAGACTTTGCTCGGCCTGATTAACCAAGATAAGAGTATTTTATTTAAGAAATAGTTTCATAACAAAACGACTCATCTCCTCCATCTCAAGATTAAGGCATATTGGAAAAAATTACCTGTAAATGCCATTTTTTGGTCTGTATTTTATAAAAAGGATTTTTTTCTACTCTGCCTTCATTGACAAGAAGCCTGAAAATGAAATTCTGTGAAAATAAGGAATATTCTACAATTGTTAGTAATGTGCTGGGTTTTTTCTCTTGAGAAGGAAATATGAACTCTAATTTTTCACAGATAGGGAAATCAATCTGTTTTTTTCGAAACACTATTTTTTTTCTGAAATTAACAATTTGGGGAGTCTTGAAAGCAATCTTCACTGTGCTATTCAAGGATGTGGATGTGTAAATGTTGTTGCACTATTTATAACAAATGGAAATGTTTCAGAAATTCATCTATAGAAATTAATGTGTGTGTGTGTGTGTGTGTACGTGTATGTATATATATAAGTTGCTGTGCTGTCTGTCTCAGAAAGATCTTCCCAAATCAAATAACTTCCTCCATAACGGAACACAGCAGCTGCTTATTTGTCCTCAGCCTTCACATTGAGAGATGACTCCAAAGGTTTCTTTAGAGATTATTAATTAAAAATTGCTATGACAGCCAATGTCATTGTGTCCTGCTTTGCATTATTATCATTTTAAATATTTATACTATAATAGCACCTAAGGCTCTCCAATCAGGACAGGTGCCCAAATGTGTTAGGTGCTGAACAAACATATGTGAAGACACACAGTGCCTGCAAGGAAGAGTTTACATTATAGAAATGAATGTATCTTATACTTAAATAAGTTCTATCTTATCTCCAATGTAATGTAAATTGATTTAATTATTGCATATTTTGAAAGTTCCTTCTAAACAGCTGCGTTTTCAAAAGTGCCTAAATCCCATTTACAAACACGACTTATGCACTTAGCTGCCTAAGTCCCATTGGTATTCACTGGAAGTCATAAACATTTGGTAATTATCACCAGAGCTATTAATTTTTCCACTTCAGTGCTGATGAACCATGTTAACCAAATAGCTGAGGGTTCAAGAGGCACAACATTACATAATATATTAAAATGAATGATGAAATTAGCATTGAGTTTCCACTCTCTAGTACCTCTCAGTGGTAGATTAGGCTCTAGAACTAGCACAATTCTGTTTTGCAGGCTACGTTTCCAAAAGCCACTAGTGATTTTTTGGATGCCACAATTTGAGTGTTCAACTTTTCACCTTAAAAGGCTCTGGTTTATAGAACACAGCTCTCTGAAGATTATTTGCTATGTAACATGTTTCAGGTTGTGCTCCCAAAATCACTAGTCACTTTTGAAAATGTATAAGTCTCCAGCAGTAGTAGCTTTTCAGCAGTGACTTGAAAATGTACATTGAAATTATAATGGGTAAACTTCCCAGAGTTTGAGAACAGGTTTTGCAAACTGTGTGAAGCCTTCTTGAGCCATAGTACTTGGTTTTTGTTATTTAAGGTTGTAACTGTTTCCATTTTAAATTCTGTTTTGACCGCCAGTCTAACTTTTTCAATACATTCTTTTTTTGATGCATTCTTTTTTTCAATACATTCTTTGTTTTGTCTCTAGCCTGACAATTTTTGGGAAAGTTTGAGGCTATTCAGAAAGGGTCATTTCTGAATATAGGACTTAAATAAAGGTGTTTTTACTTTTTTGGAGAGCTTTCCAATACTTTTTGTCTAAAGCATCATCTCAAAAATGGGTTGGTCTAGAAACTCTGAGAAACTTTCTTAAATATTCTAGTTTTTAGGAATAATTTTTAAAGGGCGTATGGATAATTCTGATAGGTGTCATGTTTCTCTTGAGTTAGCAAGTTTTTTTTTTTTTTTTCTTGGACAGCTTAAGGATCTTAAAATTGTCTACATACCTGGTGGTACTTTTAAGCTCCGCCACGCAAATGGCTGATTAAAAGAATAGTTTTACTCAGGTGTCAGGGCAGAATCTGAATGCAATAGGGTAGCACAGGTCAACAGAAGAGAGTGTTTTCCTACAGAAAACACTATTGCTGTGATCATTCAAGATTTGGGCATAGAGTTTAGAAGAAAGAAAAGAAAAATCACAGCCAGATTGACTTTCAGATCCCTAGTTGATTTTTTCATGTCTGGCAATAGATGATCAACTACTTCTTGTGACTAAATAATCCAAAGAATATAGCCTCTTTTCCCCCTGATTGCCAGTCTATCCTGATATCTGCGCATTGTAATTATTTGTGTATTTGCCTAATAAAATGGACAAACCATTTTCAGCATATGGGTATAAGGATGCCCGGACTAGAACCTATGATTGCAGAGCCTGGGACCACTGACATTCTCACAGTGCTGCGCAGAGGCACATCCAGGAAGTACTGTGGATAATAGGTGCCACGGGGAGTACCACCCAAGGGAGCTAGACAGGACCTTTGGCCCTCTGGTTGGACAACTTCCCTATTTAACCCTAGAGGGTCTCCCTGGAAGTTGTCTGGACAACAATTTAGACTTCAGGCCTCCTGCAACTCCTGACCTCTGGCTTCCAATCATACCCTGACTCTGACCATGACTCTTGTTTCCAGACTTTAGCCTCCTACTGCCTCCCCTCTCCAATTTCCAACCCCAGCCTGACTTTGACCCCAACTCTTGTTTATTGAATCTGGCTCTGGTAATTCCTCTGACCCCTGCTCACTTACTGCCGTCCCTGACATATGGACTCAAGCCCAGCTCTGACTGCTAGGTCAGAGCGCTTATGTCCTGGTATCTTACAGTTTGCCCAGATCCACTTCTGACCCCTCTATAGAAGCCCCTTAACAGGGATATGGAATGGGTGGAGTCTACCATCACCCACGGGACCCCACAGGATACCAGTTCTGCAGGAGTGGGTTTGGAAACTGGTTTTGGAAACTGCCACAAGTTCAGGGGATTCCTGAATCAGTGTTATTGCCTTTTCCTGCTCCGCCCTTGAATGTACCAGGCCAGGGTGAGAATTAGTGATGAGTTGGCTAGCTGGAGAAGGACTGGATTGGGCTTCCACCTGCTGGAGCAGGATTGTGTACTAGAATGCCTTCCTGCAAGCATTTCCTGCAATTTACTACAACCCTCATTGTGCTCACTCAGTGGAAGCCACACTTTGAAGGCTTCAGCAAGGGGAAGGGCCAGTGGCCTCATGTCCAGTTCCATTGATTCGCAGCTGATGTCGAGTGCAATTGAGGCAGCCCAACTGCATCGCTTTCAGTGTGGATTAGTGAGGAAGTAAAAAATGAGCCAACCCATGTTGAGAGCCCGACCTTCTTAGATGCTTTCACTGATCTCTCTCTTTGCATTGAGAACTGGCTTCGTGAATGAAAGGAGAAGAGGAGGGGCACCCTGCCACCACTTTATCCACACCAAAACCCCCAGGGTCCAACTATTAACTGGTGCAGGTTGATCTGGGCCACTGATGGTTGACCCTGGAAGAAAAGGAATGGTGACGGCATAACAACATATGCTTTTATTGTGAAGCACAAACACATGCCATTGCTTCTTGCCTATTTTGGATGTCTACCTGAAAGAAATTGGGAAACGAGTGAGCCCAGGCCATATAGGGCCGGCCTGGACACCACCAAGGGACTATGTTCCGACATTATCCCTAGCCCTCAAGAGAAACCTGATCCAGGATACCTGGGTCCTCCCCACACTTACGAGTACAAATAAAGTTACATACTACAGATGGGGCCAAATTGATTTCCCCCTCAGTGGACCCTGATTAATTCCAGGTCTACCAGTAACTTCATAGATGGTAAAGCCGCTTGAGTGCTACAGTTCCCACTCAATCTAAGCTTACATCAGTCCTTGTAAAGATGGTAGATGGATCCCTCCTGTCCTTGGGGTCAGTGACACAGGAAACAGTACCCCCAGAGGCTGTAATCCCAGCCCACTTGGGAAGTGCTACAGTTCAATGTGATCCATTCGCCACACTTCCCTCTAATACTTGGCATTGCCAGTTTGAAGGAGCATGTCCCTTTCATCTCCTCGTGAGAGAAGAGGATCAACTTTCCCTCTGAATACTACCCAGGGGACTGCCAGCATGCAGCCGGCCCCAACCCTCTGGTCCTGGACTCCTGCAGCCAATCAGAAGTGACAGCACCTGTGGGGGAAATCTAGATGGTGGCAGCTAGCCAGAAGGCATCACACCCAACCCTGAGTCCCCATCTCCCTGAAAAATATTGGGATCATGCGGACGTTTTTGAAAAGAAAAATGCAGACACGCTACCTCTGCACTGGGATTATGACTGGCACATAGACCTCCAATCTGGGGAGAAGGTCCCATGTGAACATTATGCAATGTCAATGCCCTTCATGCATACATCCAGGACAACCTGGCCATGGGCTTCATCTGGTGCTCCACCTCCCTAGCAGAGGCTCTGGTCCTTTTAATTATGAAAAAGAATGGAATGCTATGCCATTGTGTAGACTAGTGGGCCTTAAACCAGGTGATGGTCCGAAACCGGTATCCCCTGTCCTTAATCTTGGAGTTATTGGATCATGTGTGATCTGCCAGAATTTTCACCAAACTGGACCTCCAGGATGCTTACAACCTTGTGGTCATCAGGGCTGGAGACAAATTGAAGATTGACTTTCAAACCCACTCTGGGCAATTTGAATACTGACCTGATACTACCTCTCATCTCCAATCTCTGATCCCAGCCTGACTTTGACCCCGACTCTTGCATATTGATCTCAGCTCTGGTGATTCCTCCGAACTCTGCTCACCGACTACCATCCCTGACATTTGGACTTCAGCTCAGCTGTGACTGTTAGGCCAGACTGTGTATGCCCTGGTCCCTTACAATGGGGTATTTGCAAACTCTTCATTTTGACCATTTGTTGCTTGCGGTATATGTTTAGTCATGTGGTACTGTATCTGCCATTCTGATTAGTGAATAAAAAGATATGAACAAGATAAAACCAAAATGCTGTTCAGAACTCAAAAATATTCACAAAGTTTGGTTTTGGTGGGTTTTTTTTTTTTTTTTTTTTTTTTGTCTTGTAGAATTCAACCAGCCACAACTTGGAGTTAGAAAAAAATCATTTATATTTTAAAATGAGTATGTTTGATCTTTCAATCACTGATACTGTAAACATGGAACTCAAATGCCATTTTTGCAGTCACTTTTTAAGAGTAGAACTGAACTTCAAAGCTCAAATATAATCAAACAATAAAAATAGATTCTACATAATATTTTGTGAAATATGAGTTTGTCAGAGAAATTGGACAATGTAAAACAATTGGTAATGAGTCAATGGAATAATTTAGTGGGCAATGCTAATTAAAAGATAAAAATATACGACATATGAGTTCAAACGCTTAAGTATTGGGGAAACAAGTGATTGAAGGGTGGAGAAAAATCAGAAAGGTGGAATCAAGATAAACCAAAGGTACAGTTGGCCATGCTGGGCCAGATGCCCTTTGCCTGCTCAAAAATGTATGGAGAATTAATGTATAATGTCTGCTCTCATGCTTTTCAAATTCCAAGAAGGAGAATCAGGTACCACCTTGTAGTGCTGTTGCACCAGTGATAAGAATAAATGAATGTGAACTGAATTTTTTTCTGCCCCTTAGCTAAACTAGGAGAGATTTGACAGTAAAACCTCATTGGTATGGATATCTCTTGGCCTTCTGCCAATGCTTATGTTTAAGCATTGTTGGGATTAATAATAAATTTCTTATACAACAGTCTTTTTACATCTTGATTTACTGAACTGAGCGCAGGAGGTAAATTTTAATGCCAAATAAAGGAACTACTTGAAAGAGCTACCACATTACTTACATTTGTACAAATTGTTATTGACTTGAATGTTGGGTTAGATCAACCTTTTTTCCTGCTGGCGTATCACGGCTATGCACAGAGAATCAGATCTGCTGGTACATGCTGGTTGTGTCCAAGTAAAGAGATGGCATGTAATTACTAGACTTATACTATCATATCTAACATTCATAAACTTTGTTTTTGTTAAATATCTTTCATGGACATCATAGAGCTTAGGCTATGTAGAACAGTGACTGTTTCTGAGGAGTCAGGGAATTCAGACATTATGCAGTTACCTTTCACATTTACCTAATCATCAGAAAAATCTGTGATTTTTTCCACAGAACCAAAGAGCATTAAAATGTTGTATAATCTATAACTATTAAACTACTAAGGTTGCCCATGTTAGCTGCAACATTAACATGGTCCAAAAGAAAATGTAGCTTACTTGATTTTCTGTTCCTTGTCCTACCTAATGAAGGTCACTCAGTCAGACTGTACAGTACTTGCAGTTACACTGAAGAAGAATTACCTAAGAAATTTGTGTGAATGAAAAAACAATTACCATATGAAACCTTGTCTCTTTCTCATTGGTATGCAAGTTTGATAGGAAACTTTGGAGCTGATATAATGCTCTAATTAGTCTCCAGAGGACTCACATGGACAGTTGACCGCTCATTAGTCTGTCAACTTCCTTTGAAATTGATTGGGTTTTTTTCAATTGCATACTTTCTAGTATGGAAACAGAAATGATCTATGTTAATATATTTTCCAGATATTGCAACTGCCTATCCAGATAAGAAGTCAATCTTAATGTACGTGACATCACTCTTCCAAGTTCTACCCCAGCAAGTCACCATTGAAGCCATCCAGGAAGTGGAAACATTGCCACGGCAATCAAAGGTCACTAGAGAAGAACACATACAATTACGTCATCAACAACGCTTCTCTGAACAGGTGAGTGTCACACTTCATGGCAGCTGCACTTGTTTTTCCAGTCAGTGGTCAGCAAAGCACCCATGCTCAGGCTTCCAGCTCCCCAGCTGTTGCTTCTCTTGGGTGAAGACCTGCATCTCTCTCCCTTCTGACCAGGGTATTTCCAGGCTGTACTGTTCTGTGCCTTTGCTGTATGTTTCCCAACAAAGGCAGTCTGCCTAAACACACCTGCTTGCTTTCTCTTCAGAGACTGATAACAGCATGATTGCTACAGATATAAGTTACTACTCAGAGTTTTCTAAGCAAGTCCACTTTATTTTTAAGGTAAAAAGCATTACAGAGAACATATATTAAAAACAATAAATGAACCTATATACATGCGAATAAAACTTACCAGACATCACCCCAACTTTAACATGGGATCTGGCAGTATGAGTCCTTCAACTCCTCACCATAGGAAAGTCCTTGTGAACTTAAAATTTCTTCACAGCTTTAGCTCAGAACAAGCACCCCCATGACAAGTTTAGTCTAACCTTTTATCTGGAGTTTCCAGAAGCAGTTTGCTAATGTACAAACAGTCTCTCTCTTCAGGGCATATCTTCAAAAGGTTGGGTTTGGAGGGGGAGAATTTGAATTCCCCTCACCTCAAAGTATTTCCTAAGGAAATACACTTGACTCACTTCCTAAAAGGCCTTTGTATTTCCTTGTGTCTTCCAGAGATTGCATTTATCTTGTCTTCCTGCTAAAGAAGTTCCATACAATCTCTCAATAGTGTATACACATTTCAGTTTGTAATACCAGAACTGCAAAAATGCTACCCTTAATTCAGTAAGGTCTGTCCAGGTTATTACAGGATATTGTTTGTCTGTCTGTCACAGTGAGTTCTTTCACGTTTCTGCTCACAACATGATCGTTTATGTTTCAAGAGGGCCAGGGAGAGAGAGAGAGAGAGAGAATCTTCAGGCATATCTGTAACTTCAGTGAACAAATTTATCAAATAGAAATGTCTGCATGAACTTTATTTTGTATTGCTTTGCATGCAGTATTGGGCTGTTTTAAAGTAAAAAATCAGCAGATTTTTGCTTTGTATTTCTACTTTATAATATCAGATATATTCTCTTCAAAAGCATGTCATAAATATTTTGGTTTTTGAGAAGGAGCAGAATAAAGGGTAAGGGTGTCGCAAATGTTATTAAATAACAAGTATGGTTGTTTCTCTTTTTTTAAAAAAATGCTGTACCATTCTAACATATCAATAATCATTCTAAACGATGGTCTGTTGAAATAAAAATGCTGTTTATATGAAGTAACATAGACGTAAGACATGGAATAACTGTTGTCTATTCTGTTTATTAAATGTGTTTTCATTGGTTGACGTTTAATTTAAACTGACTAGTGTTTGAGCTCAGCTGTGCTCATCTACAGTTTGCCCTTTTAGAGCACCAAAGTCACACAGGCACTTTCTCTTGTGCTTGTTACCTCAGTTTTGCTTCTGAATCTGAATCTCTGCTGAAGTGGTTGGAGACTTAGACCTAATTTACTCACTCCATTGAGTTAACTCTGTGTCTTGCTTATGGGAGACTCAGTCCCATTCATGGTAGTTGAGCTGATGAATGCTGGCTTCATTTATTCAAGACTTACTACCAGGCTACTTGTTTTCAGCTTTAGCTGGATTATAGAGAAAGATCTTTCACTTAGTACTGGCATTATGCCTGGCAGCTCAAGCAGGAGTCCTTCTGACTTTCGTGATGGGATGTCAGACTAAATGAAAACACCTCCCTACTTTCTGCCTAATTTTGACTGCTGCATGCTAACGCTATCTCTAAGATTAACTGCTGGTGCCCTCTCTTGTTTCCCTTCTTTTGTTCTTGAAAACAATACTTTACTCCTGTACTCTACATGTTTATCAATGTATGTCTGCTTTTTTCCCCTTAATTTCTTCTTCTTAGATCACAGTCAGTGTAGCACAAGGTCATGTGCACACCCCTTCACCACCTCCTAAACCTCGCTTCAAAAGCTATGCGTACACACAAGCTGCTTATGTCATGTCCTCTGACCAAAAAGGGAGGCAGTTCCCTCCACAGGTCTGTCAACATTACTGTTTGTTGTGAAAATTATTCTAATCTGCCTATGCTTGCTGTGAAATTGTGTGTGTACTTTGCTTTTTCCTATCTCAGTGATCTACCTTTTTCAATTTTGTTAGGTTCTATCAAGTGGTGCCTTTTTGCTGAACACTTCAATCTGACTGGCAAAAATGTGTCATGCTATTTTTTTAAATGTTAAGCAACGTTCAAATACTGACATGCTGTTAGAAATTGTCTTCTTTTTTCTGTTGTACTTGGTTTTAGAAATGTTAAAAATAATTTTTATTTTAAAAGCCAACTCCAATTTAAATGTAAGAGGTATTCGACACACTTGACAGTCAATGTTTTTGAAGGTAGTTTGTTTCTAGAAAAGCAGATATATTTTCAATTTTTTTCTGTGTTCATTAAAGAAAATGTTGCATAATGATTTTCAGTGAGCTCAGGTAGTTGAGGGGAGAGGACAGGGAAAATATTCACTGTGAATGTTCTTTATATGACCTGATTTAACTTAGATAATAAAATACTATAGATATACCATAGTTTTAAATATCCCACAAACAGATTCCCTCCAAAGTCAAGATCAGAGACTATGCACCTCCTTGAATTCATTCAGTGCAACTCAGTGCAGCGAGAAAAAGAGGTTAGGAATCCTCTTACTAGGTATTTTCAGATTTCTCATTATTACATAGTTCAAAAAGTGTAAGAACTGTAGTGTCATGTAGATTGTCATAAAATGTATAATGTGGTATGATGGCCTTGAATTTCTTTTGGAAAAGAAAACTGCATCTATTTGGCTCAGCATAGCAATTTGAGTTCTGTAGTGGGGGAGCCAGCCATTCTGTCTAAGTTGTAAAAATATATTTGAAAAAAACATTTTTAATTCAACGCCCTGTTTGAGTCTTCTGTTATGGTGTCGGATACTTTGCTGAACAATGACGTCATTTATGGAGCCCATGAAGAAAATCCTTTACAAATTTCCACACACCTTTGCTGAAGACGTAACATCAATCATGCTACTGTAATGATTAATACAACAGTTAAAGTGTTTAATGTTGACACAGTTAATTTCTTCTACTGAAATATTAAACTAATACTATAACAGATTGGAAATGGATGATGTAGCTTGACTTTTCATAATCCTAGCCACCATTAGATATTTTTTAACCTTTAGAACAATACAATGGAAGTCATATGTACACAAAATAACTCACAAAAATATCTGAGTAACAAAAGAACGTATTTGCATCATTCAATCCTTGTTCCTATGTTCCAGTCCTCAGAAAAGATCAAAAGTTATAAATCTGGGATTTATATCTTCTGTGTGTTCAGCATGATGATAATTACTTTATTTGGATTCTATTATAATAGGGACTGTACAAACATTGCTAATTGCTTGTCCCTGTACCCCCAAAGAGCTTACAGTATAATAGCTGAGACATAACAGGTGGATGAGACAAACAGGATGCACCCACCATGCTTATCAGTGCAATTCTTAGCCAGTTAGTAGTAACGATTACAACTTGCCACCTGTTTAGCCATTATTAGAGAACAACACTCCTTTAGCAGGTACTCTTACTGATAAAGAAAACGACCAAGTTTCCAGTTAGCTGTTAACCTCTCATCTTTTAATCGACGTGTCAAGGTTTAAGATGAAGAACTTTACTTCCTAATCCAGGAAACAGCCCACAGTGAAAATTGATGCTATATATGTATGAAGGTGAGATATTTTCATAATCCCACCTGTCTAAGCCAGTTCATTTTTTTTTCTTTCTTGTAAGCAATAAAGGTTACTTCTGGACTCTCACTGGCTCTCCAAATCTTTTCCAAACTGATTGTGATCATAATTTTCAGAATGAAGAAGATGAAGTCTCTAGATTCATTGCTACCATGATGAGCTTCTGATCAAAGCCAGTTCTGTTGAAGAGTCTGTGGTAGGCACATCAGTGTTAATCCAACTTCTCTTTTTCCATACTACTTTCTTAAATTCCCATCTGGTTAATTTCAGAATAAGATATCTCACTTTGTAGTTTACCCCTAGGAAAACTCAAAAGTCTCTTTCACTTGATCTACCAGTTTCAAAGACCTTCCCAGGTGACTGGCTGGCAAGATCTTCATCTCCTAGAGATGATGGTTTTCTGTGTTGATACACAGGCAATCATTCCTCTCAGACTTCTGCCGTCTTTCATCTTTATAGAACTATAATTACAAGCTCCTGAGTCTAAGTTTCACTCTAAGAGACTCAAAGGAGAGATGTCTTTCATTAAGATAGTGACTATCCAAGAAGAATCTTCTGCAGCACTCTGCTGAAACTGCATCTGATCTAAATTACCTCAGGTGCTAGTGTCTTCATTTGGGGTGTTTGGTGGAGTTATGATTAGGGGAAATGGTCCGGTAAGATATCTAGTCAAAGCATGAATGTGAACTACTTGGAACTCAAAACAGCTGCAAGTGCAATAAGAACACTTTCCAAATACTTTGAAACATCTTTCTCTAATTCTGTTGTAAAGCCACTACAGGATGACTGTTGCATATGTCAGCTGCCAAAGGGGGCAAAATATGATCAGAAATAATAAACTTCTGTATTGGCCAGAAAGAAGAAAGTTTGCACCCAAAGCACTTTACCTGAGAATATGGAATGTCACTCTCCCGCCTGATGAGCAGACTATGCAAGACCTGCACCCCATTCCTATTATCAATTATCTTCCTCAGAAGCCCCTCCACTCACTACCATCACAGAAGTCAATCACTGGCAACAAACACTGGTGAGTGCAGAGTCTATTTGTCTTTCCCCTCAGCCCAAACAGACTGGACAACAGTCATACTATGTCACACAGCCAATCTTTTCCGACCTTCCTCTCCTCCAACCATGTGTTCCAGGAACAGCCAAGATATCTCTGCGGCCACTGGTCTTTGGAAGCCCCTAGAGTTGAGTGGCCCCCACCACAGCAGCAACCAGCCTTCTCATATTGGCCACAGACAGCAATATTGGACTTCCTGCTATTTGGACTCGTGCCCATGTCTGTCACTATGGCACTGTCCCCTGGCTGCCTTACCTCACCTCCCATAATCTGTCACAACTCTTTTCCATCTTTGTCTCTTCCCTTTTGGCCCTTTCCAACCTCTGTTCACTTTTACCAGTCCTTTCCACCCCACTGGCTTGGTCCTCTGACCATTTATCCTTCACACTACTTCCCCTGTTAGCCCCACCCCATCCTCTTTAATGTCTTCATTCCTTTCTGGCTGCAAATCTACCCCGCAAATCTCAGGGTATAAATTCACTATCAGCTTCCAAATCCTTTATCGCTGAATTACTTATAGCAGGATTAAGAAAGGCCTAATTGCAAATTATTTATATGTGCAAGTTTTACATCTCAGTTACCGCTCAACCAGTACAGACTGTTTACCTGCCTTCCTCTGCAGCTGCATATTTTCTATTCCCCGAAGGCAGTCTCATTAGTGAAGCTGTCTATGTGGCTTCCCTTAGAAAAATGGGACCTTCAACCTAGTTCTCAGAACTTTGTCAAAGATACTTTTTGAATCCCTCTCAAGTTTCTTTGTTTAATCTCTGTCAAAGTCTGCCTTCTTGTTGTATACTTTAGCTCACTGAATATCTGAACAAGGAGCATTTTCCATCATATAACTTACCCTTAATTTTTTCCAAGCATACTTGTTCTCAGACCAGTTCTAATTTTGTACACAGGCCTAACTCTACTTTCCACCTGATTCAGAATAATACTGGCATGTTTTTGCCAAAAACATCCTATGTAAACCTGCAGGACCTTAAGATATTGTCTTTACAGGACTCAACTGTAGAGAGATTTCAATTTTTAGAACTCAGAAGATCCTTCATGAGGGGCAATCATTTTTCTTTGGAAAAGCTTCATTTAGGGAAAAAAAAACTTGGCTTTATATTTCTTAAAAGAAGATGTGGGAGCACAATTTTCAAACATAACTTTAAATAGGATGTCCAACATCTACATTTTGTGTTTAGATTCGTATTTGTGTATATAAATATGCCTTTGGCAATCTTATTTGAAAATAGAGCTGCCAAAACTTTTTAATTTCTGGTTTATGGAAAATTTAAAAATTTTCTGTGAACCAGAAATTCTGTAAAATGTTTGTCTCGGAAACTTTGACTCATGTTCTTTCTGAAACAAAATATACTCCCTGGTATGCTGGAAGATGCTGACTGAAATTGACATGATTCTTCTCAATTTCACCACTTCTAATCAGTGATGAACAGCAGTGAAACTGACAAGAATCATGTCAATTTCAGTCAGCAGCTTCCAGGGTTTGTGGTTTTGGGGTAGCCCTGTCATGGGTTGAGGATCCTAGGACTTCCAGACTTCTGGGTTAGCTGGCTCCTCAGGCTGCCCAACTCTTGGCAACTGATGGCACAGGCTGCAGGAGTCAGACACCCCTGGGAGACAGCTGGCCCAGGAGTCTGGAGCCCACTTCAGTCTGCATGGTGGGGCTGCCCCAGTACTGCAGAGCCAGGAAGACCCTGTTTCTCAGACCTAGGGCAGTCTGTATGACAGGAACGTCCCAGAGCCATGGACCCTGGAAGCTCCAGTGTCCCCAGCAGCATTCCAGATGAACTGGCAGGAAAGCAGGCAGGATCTATCAGCACGCTGCCTTTAGTTCATCAAAAGTTTATCAAACTTAATACGTTTAATGTTGGATGAATCATCCTTTTCCAATGAAAACACTGTTTTGTACAAAAATTCCTGACTAGCTCTGTTTGAAAGTCCAAATGTGAGATGTGGCTAGTCTGTTAAAAATATCCATGTTTCAAAATTGGACCCGACATATCATACCCATAGTGTCATAGATTCTTGTTCTTTTGCCAAGGGGTAGGGTTACTTTTGCAGTACCTTTTTATCTTAAGTAAATTGCAGCATTTGAATGCTGGATTATTTTTACCAGTCTATGACTGACAAGCTTCAATAGGTTTGAATTAAAGTAATTTGAGCTGTATAATTAAGCAATAATAGCCAAGAAGAAGGGCATTTCCTGGTATTTAATGACTTGCGAGAGGAATTGAGAACTGTAGCTTTACCTCAGGCCCTCAACCTCACCATTCATTAACTGTCAGGAAATTTCTGACCTTGAGGTCATTAGTGCTATTTTACAAATGAGATAAAATATTTCCTCTCAAGTTCTTGTGCTCCCACTGATGTGAATTTTCTTGTATACAGTATTGGACTTTTCCTAGCAGATAGTAAGTACAATAACTAGCTCAGAAAACAAAACTTCATTTTGAATGTTATTTAAGATTTATAATACTTAAACTGAATTTACGTAGCTAGGACACATTATTATTAAGAGAATGATGGCTAGAAGCCCTCTAGTGTTTTGGAATCTTGTCATAGCAGGAATTTCCACAGTACTTTACCCTCTGCCACCAAATTTATTTAATCTTCCTTGACAGAGATTGCTTCTCACAGACCTTCACTCCATGCCCCTTTAGCATTCACATACACAAGAGACACCAGGGTACCGAGCAGTAGTGCAAACTCACTGGCTTTTCAGTGAATTAAGAGAAGAGTTGTCCTTGCTTTGAGGCTGTGATCCAAATACCCCCATGTTTACTCTGTGTCAATGTGTCCCTCAGAGATGTCCTCTTAAATTACAGTAAGGCAAGCAGGATTAGAGTTATAACATTATTTTTTTTATAATATAATATTATATAATATTATAATATATTATATAATATAAGGCCAAGCATGCAATAGATGAACCATGAAATAAAAGTGATTGATATGGAAAACGGCATTGCAAAAAGCTAACTAGAGTGTTCAGTTATTGCTAGCCAAAAGTTGAGCTATGCAGGAAAAAGTAGAGAGAGTCCTTAAAACAAGCTGTAATGGACCAGAATCTTTTGGATTTTACAAGAAATTGGATTAACCAAAACAATGTAGTTTAGCTTTCCCTTCAGGTGTGTATGTGTGCTTTAGTAACTAATTTCAGATGAACTTTAGTACCATTGCTGGATGCAGGAGTTTAATTCCATACACTAACCTCATACAGCTTTGCACTTGACCTTACTGAATTCTGAGATACAGTTGTGACTTTTTTCAATGTAATAACATCCATACTACCAGAACTTCCAGTATGTAAAAATATAGAAATGAAATACAATCAAGGAATACACAGTAAAGGCCTTGATCCTACAAATGGATCTTCATGGATGGGCATTTAACATCAATGTGGATCCCTTTCTGGGACTGGGGCCTAAATCTGTAAAGCTTTGTGTCATTTCAAAGGCTTCCCCTCCTCTTTCCCCTGGCAACCCTTCACATCACACTCCTCAGTTTCTCCTCTAATATCTGTCTCTCGGGGTCCCTTACTGCCTCCTTCCTCTTTATTGCCTCTAAGTTTTTGTATGGAATTGCCAGCAAACTGAAAAATCCATTATTCACCCAGCTCAAACACAGTCACTCAGCATTATCTCAGCCACTACGCGGGATCCTCAGTGGGATCAACAAACCCTCCAAATGTTTGCTTGACAATTCTAAATGAATGATAATGGACAACCTATCTTTGTCCATCACCAGAAGGAAATCAGCAACTGTCAAGATAAGGCCTAAAGCCCAACTGCCAGGGATCAAATAAGAGAGACAAGGTGGGTGAGGTCATATTTTTTTTTGGTCCAATGAAAGGTATGACCTCCCCCACCTTGTCTTTCTAATATCTTGGGACCTGAATGGCTACAACAACTCTGCATAGAACAAGGGATTAAATAAATCAGATGAGACTAAGTGATGTTTAAACACCCCACTTGAGTGCAAATGGCCCACATGCTGAACTGTTCTTCTTTGGGATATTTAAAGCTTGACAAACTTTCTCCTACTGTCAAATGAAATGTCCGTTCCCATAAGAAATACAAGTATAAAAAAATAAATTATAAAAGTCATACCTTGTCACAGTGCTGTTCATATTTTCCCCTTGTCCTGCTGCTATGATTTTTTGTGTGAAAGAAACTAGATACTATTTATTTTTTGTTAGATTTGTTCTGCCAAATTGTAGGCAATTCTCAAATACTTTTGCAATGCAAAGCTTTAAAATACAGTAATGTTTTGGTTCTGGATATTCTGTTCTGAGGATCAAATTCCTGCTAACCTTGTTCAACTTTCGTATGTGTCTTTGGCAATATTTTTTGACGTTTTTTTCTTGAGATTCTGGTAAAGTGCTACTGTATATTCTGGCACATCATATTAGAGTTGTCTGCATATAATTTATTATTTAAAATACAGCTGAAGATTTTCAAGTGACTTGGTTAAAAGTGATGCTGGAATGAGGAACATGATATGGCTCTTGTCAAGGACCAGGCCACGTTATTGTACTGGTTCATAATGAGAGTAATACATATCATTCATAAATTGTAGAAAAGCTCTGAGTCAAATATTCTGTTTTCTTCTATCATACATCAACCCATAATCTAATGAGGAAATTACCGTATTATTATACTAATAGATGGTTGGCTGTATCACAGAATACATAAAATGATTTGTACTTTCTTAACTTGATATTGATTGATGTCTTAACATTTATCTATTTGAACTTTAGAGATGGAAAAATGTGTATTTCATTTCCCCTGCTACCAATGAAATATTTTTCCCATACATGCTATCGATAGTCAGTTTTTGTCTTTGATTTCTCATAGAGTTAATTAACATGACACGTGTTTGCAGCCTTAATATGATGATTTTAAGTTTAGTCTTCTAAAATATATTTCAGAATAAATAAATAAAATTAACTATAATTTAAAAGTTAAACAATAATAAAAGAATGAATAAAATACATTCTGTAATTGGTGAGCCACAAGTTCTTACTTTGCTGAGAGTAAAAACGGCCCATTATAAAGTATAGCTCTGGTGAGTGTGAGCAAACATATTCAACACTAAACGTGAGAGAGGTTCCAGGGAGAGAGAGAATTTTGATACTTCAAACATTTCTTGCTTCTATTTGTTTTCCCTCCCTCGCGTTATACTGACAGTGGGAACTGCAAGCCTATATCTCAGTGTTCATGAATTTGAAATACTGTAGATTTCAGATGTAAATTAACAGCAAAAGAATGCATAGAAGAGTAAAACTAAATAAATAAAATACATTATTAAAGCTACTTATGTACAGATGTCTCTCCGAAAAGTAGGCTTGGTGACCTATTGTAAATGGGTGTGGTATGCCAGAAGCTGACACGTGGAAACCAAATGAGGAAGATACACACTTTATTTTATTGTACAAGGAAGCATTTTACAGACTAACTACAGTAGCAGAATTACTTGATTATGCCTGTATTCAAAATGTCCAGTCAAATAAATTAAGTACTTTTTTAGACTTTCAGAATTGAAACTATAAAGAGGAATTGCTTATGGCAGTATGTGGGTTGGGCGGGGGAGTTGCATTAAGTTTACTAGACAGAATACTAATTCAAAAATGTACTACTGAGTTGAGCCTTTTATTCTTCCTTATGATACATGTTCCCTGACAAATTAAGATGGGTTCTCCTTTACTACATGTCACAAAGGACTTAAAGACTAGCTTGAATCCATTACCATCAAGTATCCCTCCTTTTCACTTTCATGCAACTGTGAAAACAAAAATGGGACTTAAGCAAGCAGTTCACTTGCAAGAATGGTCCAACAGCAATGATATTTCATGTTCAACCCAACTTGGCAGTAGATCTTATCCTTTTCTCCATCCCTTTTTTCCCTAATATCTAATCTAAATCTCCCTTGCTGCACATTTAAACCCATTAGTTCTTGTCCTACCTACAGTAGACATGAAGAAGAATGTCACTGTCCTCTTTAAAATGGCCCTTAACATATTTAAAGACTGTTATTAGGTCCCCACTCAGTTGTCTTTTCTCAAGACTAAACATACTCAGTTATTTTACCCTTTCTTAATTTTTCACAATAGGTCAGATTTTCTAAACCTTTTATCAGTTTTGTTGCTATCCTTTGGACTCTCTCCAATTTGTCCATATCTTTCTTAAAGTATGATACCTAAAACTGGACACCATACTCCAGCTGAGGCCTTTCCAGTGCTGAGTAGTGAAGGACAACTACCTCCCATGTCTTACATACACCCTAGAATGATATTAGCTTTTTTTGCAATTGCATCACATGATTGACTCATATTCAGTTTGTGGTTCACTATAATCCCTAGATCCTTTTCAGCAGTACAACCATTTACCCAGTTTTTCCCTATTTTGTAGCTGTGCATTTGATTTTTCCTGCATTAGTAAAGTACTTTGCTCTTGTCTTTACTGAATATCATCATGTTGATTTCAGACCAATTCTCAATTTGTCAGGGTCATCTTGAATTCTAATCCTGTCCTCCAAAGTGGTTACAACCACTCCCAGCTCAGTGTCACCTGCAGATGATAATACCCTGTGTATAGTCTCTATAGTTTCTTTTGTCTCGTAGCCTTCTGTGGTAAACTTTTCAGCTATTTCCAACACCTATTTTTTTCTTCTGTTATTTTCAGTTGACTCCCCTACCCCAATAGACAAACTAACAATAAAGCAGAACTTTTCAGTTATAAGGTGCTTGTAACATAATATTCTTGTCTATTTTCTCCCCATATGTTTCCACAGATGAAAACATTAGAATTTTCCCAAATGGTTTAATCTAAGAGGCGTGTTGAACCAGTGAATTAGTCTGGATTGTTTCTGTGATTTAATTACAGAATTTGAAATCGCACTGTGGGTTCTTCAAATCTTCCATATATATTTTACTGTATGATGGTAGATTTGTGCTCATTTTGTTACATGATTTTTTTGGGGAAAAGGTCTTTATTAAAAGTTGAATATTTCTTACACACTAGGCATTTATCTGAGCTAGTAGAAGTAAATGTCAAATCTCCCCCATGCTTGTCTGCTCTCTCTCTATTTATTTATTCCTAAATGCTAGGATGAAAAAGCAATTTCCTTATCTGCAATGTTATCAATTAGTTTATCCAGACTTTAGCTATAAAAACAAAACAAAAACCAGTAATGCTGAGAAGGTCCATTTGGCTGCTAAACGCAAAAGAATTTGGCTTATATTGGACACATTACTTGCTGTAAGATTTTATATTGCATTAGCTTGATCAGTGAAGTAAGTTTAACTTGGCACTATATTCTGTGTAGTGCCAATTTTTAGCTGAGTGAATTAATTGCACTTTTCATTTAGATGAGGTGTAAGCAAATGGAGTGTTGGGCGCAATACCAATGTTACATATCTTCAGTTTGTGAGTTGGATACAATGAAGAGTGCGGTCATTTGCTGCTGTTTATAAGTCTACCTCTCTGTTCCTCTTCATAATTCAAATCTATCTATGTATCCTAGGGAGACAGCATCCTATGTGGGGCAGCATTGTTGCCTAGTGAATAGAGCACTGGATTGGGAGTCAGGAGACCTGGGTTCTACTCCTTGTCACAGTTTCAGGGTAACTGCATCTGTATCTCTCCTCCCACACCCTCTTGTGGTCACTCCAGGAGTGTCCAGTCACATCTCTGGTCTCCAGTCATCACATTAGTTTCTGAGTAAGCCCCCTGCCTTACTCTGTGATATCCCCAGCAGACTGACTGTCTAAAGGCCAGCACCTGTGCTTTGCTTTCTCTCTGAGGGCTATGAACAGTATATTGCCAGCAGTTACAACATGCCACCCAGCTCCTTCGAAGCAAGCACATTTATTCTTAAGTGTTATAGCAAAAACCTGTAAAAATAATAAACGTTCCCATACACATGCTAAAAGCTTACCAGAGGTCACCATTAGTCTTATGGGGCCCTAGTAGGCCAAAGTCTTTCCAATCCTTCTGCAAGGTTGGGGTCCTGTCCATTTGCTAGATCAAAAAGGAAGGCCCTGAGTCAATTTAAACCCAGACTTTTTAATATCAACCCCCCCCCCCCTCTTTTTTTTTTGTCTATTGGTCTCTGGAAAACCCAGATGGAGCCAATACATGCAAATCACTCTAGGGAGTGGTACTTCTCTGGAGTTGATTTACAACCTAAGTGATTCACCTTTATCACTGCCCACTCTTCTTGATTCCTGGGGGAGCTGTGATAATGCTCCCCCATGGAGCCGCATACAATCCCTGGCCCACAGCTGCACACAGACTTAATAGAACATGGTCCTGTGATGCTTCTTGGGAAACCCAGGGCTGAGAGTCATCTTGTTGCCACCTGCCTGCAGCACTAGGGAGTCTTGCCTGTGCCAGCTGGGTGTTAGCTCCCTAGCACCACCACCACCAACCTTTCAGCCACTCAAGCACCCGTCTGGCTATACCAGCCCTGCCTTTACCCTGTAGATTGACAATAGAGGCACCTACCCCCAGTCTCTTCAAAGTTCCCCCCTGTGGTCTCCAGCTCCTGATCAATGGATACTTACTGAAGTTCCAGATTCTGTGTTCATGAAGCACCTGCTGTCATTAAGGTACCTCCTCAGTGAATGGATCTCCAACCTGTAATACATTGAATCAGTCTTTTGTCTTTATTCACAGCCAGATGATCCCCTTGCTGTCCTATCATTCACTTTTCACTTCCAGCTGCTTATGGTGTGTATAGATTGTCTTTGGTTTTCCATTGACTTTCCTGGGTTGGTGCAAATGGGGAACAATGCTGCAATACATTACATAGCCAGGGAGGGGGACAACTCCCTCCCATTTGAATGGGCCATCACTGGGACATGTTATTCCCTGGTAACTCACTTTCACTCCAAGGGCATAAATTTCAGCATAGTTACGTTATTCCTTAAATATTACCCGTATACACATCTCACAAGGATCAGTAATTTGCTAGCCTTCATAGATAAATACCATAAAAGTGGCGTGTTAGGTGCAGTGAATTTGGCAGTTCTGAGCCAGGAGTGGCTTGTAAAGAATGCTGAACCTTTTGCCAGTTAGCAACAATGGTTTTGTCACAGGTCCCCAAAGATACTGCATGTGGTTGTAATATCTGTCGCATGTCTCTCTCGCTATTCAGACATGTATATGTTGTGCCCTTGTATCTGATGCTGATATAACACTATTGTATCTTCTTAACTATAACTACATAACATTTAAATAGTTTGGGTTTTTTATTTGATGTTGGCTCCAAAAAATTGATGCATACTGTGCAGCATTTCAATCACCTGCACCACAGGTATAGCCATAATTGAGAGGAATACATCTATTTCACTTTTTTTTTTTTTTTTTTTTGGCACTAGTTGTGACAATGCTATGCCTTTCACAGCAGCAGTTGTACAACTCATCCAGCCCTTTTTATAGGTAAATCTAAACTATTTTAAAATTACTTGTAAGTGCAATGCAAATGCATCTGAAGTTGGGATGTAACACTGGGATATTCAAATGAGGCTCATAAAGTTAGGTGCCAAACTTTCATTGAACGGCAATGAGTGTTGGGTGCCTAACTGCAATGGGCCGCTTTGAAAATCTCAGTATAAATCATTATCGGGTGAAAGGAAGCTACCAAGTTTTCTTCTGTGTTTTAAACTTGTAAAACAACTGAATCAGAGTCCATTGAGTTATGTCTGACTGAGGTTTGTAAGAAATGTGTGAGAATCCTGGGGTATCTGCTCACTCAGTAAGTAATCAGGATTTGTGACAGTCAGTTTGCTCTGCATATTTACAGACAGTACTGACCTTTGAAAGGTCAGACTGCTTAGCTGTACTGATAGTCAAAGTGCCAGGGTTTTGTCAGTTGATTTGATGAAATGCAGACCATATACTGTACTATCTCTCATTCAGCAGACTTTCTGGGATATATTTTCACAGTATCCTTACTGTTATCAATGACTACATCTTGACTAGAGATGAATCTGAGCTGCAAAATTCACATCTGGTGGTAAATATCGAATACTCCCTCATCCCAAACTTTGGAGGCATTTGTATCTGAGGTATGGGATTGTGTGTGGGGGTGTAACTGTCCTGAGAAATTATACTTTACTCTCAATCATGTTAAGCTCTTATCTGAGTTAGATGCAATAATGCTATATCATATATCAAAATGGACATTTATCAAAAACTCATCTGAACCTCTTGGCTTGAAATGTCACAAAAGTAGGTGAGATATGAAATAGTTCAGGTTTTCAGCTATGTTGGAAAGACCACAAGAACATTATTTTCTCTTCCTGTTCTGGAAATACACAGTCCCATGAAAGTATGTGGGTGTGAGTGGGAAGGAAGTTAATCAGACGTATTTGAAGCTAAAACAAGATTTGGGTTGAGTTTGAATTATGTGTAAAGCCTTTGGATGGCTCTTTTTCCAACCGTCTGTGACAGAGCGCTAGCTGTAGCACCTTGTTCACTTGGCTATGTGCATAGCAGAGAAGATTACAGGCTTTATTGGAGACAATTAACCTGTTAAGGTGAGAGTGTTGACTGGGCTAGGAGATAATTAACTTAACAAGGGAAAATATATAATTGGCAGGAATAGGAAGTAAGGGGATAGCTCAGAGACTGAGCTGGGTGTTGTAGAGAAAGTTGGGTAGAAGGCTCCTCCTGACACATGCCTGCACTATGTTCTGTGATGTTGGGAATCTAAAGATTAAAAATCCACATACAGAAAAGGAATGGCCTGTGCGTATATTGTGAGTAAGAGACCATCCAAATGGGCCAGGCAACATAGCCCACCAGGTAGCTAAGGCAGCGCCTTATGATCCCTAATTGAGAACTTCAGGTAAGTTTGTCAAAGTATGTATACGTGTATGCTTTTGTACAAAGGATAATATAGTAAAGTGTACGAAACTCTGTGGTGTTTGGTAATTATCACACTTAGTATGGTAAGTGCTTGTTTGCTAGGAATCAGCCTAAATGTCTCAGGAAAATAATCTACAAAATATTTTCTTCATAAAATAATTTCTTAAAATGTAAAATGAAATGGGTTGGCCTGATGGTCAAGCAGAAGGATGCACATGCTGCCATGTGGGAGATCAGAGCCTGGGTCTCACATTTTCAGGCCAGCAATATGGAGGGAAATACTTCGTGTCATGCCCAAGTGACTCCTCTCCACTCCAAAGTTTGGGCAACCATGACTTGCTTGAAAAGAGAGCCATTAAAATGTATGGAATGTAGGGATTGGTTAAGTGAGGCAATCAGAAGGATCAAGTGAGATTTCCCTGTAATTATACCTGAAAAATAACGCAAGTGCAATGAAAATTGGGAAATGACCAAAAAAAAGAATACAGAATATACCCACTATATTTCTCTTTAAGAAATGAAGACCTTATGGAACACAGGAAAAAATAATTCTACAGAAGATTGTGACACTATGATTGCCTTATTGCATATTCTTACATGTATGTTTTGATAGAGTATTTTAGAATAGCAATAGACATTGTGGCCACTGTATTCAGAAGTGACTTGAAAGTTTGGATGCCTTAGTTTTTGGTGCTCAACTTGAGACAGTGTCAAGAGGCCTGATTTGTTTAGAGGATGGGTGCTTAGCACATTGATTTGTGTTACCTCAGCTTGTTTTATAGCAAATTAAATGACCTTTGGGTGATGTGATGAGGCATCCAGTTCCAACTATCCTGATGAATGTATCTCTAATCAGAAATTATTTTAAATGATGAATATTGCTTCATAGTTTAGTTTTAACTCTGTTTGTAAACTTAGATTTTTAGCACTTTTAGCAGCATTGGATCAGTGGGGGCAAAAGACTGAAACATTCTTATAAACTAGCTTCTAGAATGTGATGTTTTGCAAATCACTTGCAAAAATTACCATAATAAGCTTCTATTGTTTCCCATGAAAATCTTCCACATTCTTCAGATCTCACTTTCCAAAATAATTAAATGAATTTGTAAACTCAGGGGTGATATGCAGATCTGTCATTAATATAAATGGAATTTACATATGTAGATGGTGGGGAGTCTAGCCATATTGTTAGAACAAAAAACTGAAAATAGCTGAGTATTTGCTGTGTGAATTTCTTGGTTAGTGAATATTTTTGTAGTGGGAATCTTTGTGTTTTATTTTAATCTTTAGTTTCCTATCTCAGTCGCTCGCTTGTTTCCTCCCTTTTTCTATTTTGTAACTTAGTTGACATGACAAGTTTTGCAGAAGTTGATATGTGATCTATGTCTAGGACAGTTTACACAGTAGTAATAGACTTTTATACCGATGATCCATTTTGTATTGCTGTTCATCTCTGTTTCAGTGACAGCTATCTACATATTGTGATGTTGTTATTTCTGCAGTCTCTGTCTCTCACGTTTTTCATCCTAAGTTTTACAGAGTTTTTTCTTCCTTTTTTAACAGAAAGTCCATTGCTATGCCTGATACCAAGTATCTATCTTGTAGTCTGTATTTTGTTCAGTGAAGTAGAAAGCATCTCTCATTTTAAATTTCTATTCTGTGACAATGATCAGGAAGCCAGTCTACCTTTGGTTTCCAGTATGTTTTGTGTCTCCAGTTTGTATTCTGGTGATATGCTGCTAATACTTTGATGAGGGGATCCCACAAAAATATTCCCTTGTCTGTCATAAACCATATGTACAATACAAGTGGAATAGGGGGATGTTTGCAGACAGCAGGGGTGAGGCACTGGGGAAGCTATTAATTTGTTCTCCCCATTTAAAACAAAATATAAATCTAAGGAAGGAGGCAGCACTACTGGACAAATGGAATTGTATATGATGAGAATGTTGGTACTTATAGGAAATATACAGAGCTACAGTGATCTAACACGATGGACAGGTTGTGTCAGTTGACACACGTTTGAAGTACGTGTGTGTGTGTGTGTGTGTGGAGGGAGAAGGGACAGATTGGAGGGGGTCAAGATGACTTCTATGCGGCTCTGCGTGAATCCTTTCCTAGCAATGTTTAAAACCTGACACTTGGTGCATTCTGGCTTTCTGTTCCAAAGGTAACAAAAAACAAAAAAAACAAAAAAAAACCCTCTTCTTCAGAAATGTATTTTATTATCCCAGGGATGAGTCTCTAATGGCAGGGATGATTTAGTAGTATCCAGAGAGTGAGTGAACTAAATTCAGTACAATCACCCTGATGCTCCATTCACTTTGGAGCAGAATTTTAAGAAGTGGTTCTCTCAAGCCATCAAGTGTCCCCTCCAGCACATTACTGGTATAAATCACTAATGCTGTGTATGATGAGTGTCTTTCTGTCTTTTGCCCGTTAGACTGTAGAAAGGTAATCTGTCAGTGTGGTCCATCTGCGAAAGTAAAAACATGTTAGCAAACTAGTTTTTTTTTCATAGTTTTGGAACTGCTCTTTTCAGTAGTTCAATTCTGTCTTCATAGGGTTTGACCTAGAGTCTTAGACACTTCACTTTGTTTTTAAAGAGTTTGTGTAATGATTTTGAATGTTAGAGTTGTTGAGACTTGAAAATGCTACTGTATAGAATTAGAGTATGCATTTATCACAATTTTTGTTTCAGGTCCTTTAGAGATTTGAATAGAGGGGGAATGTAAGTTGCTCTGACATGGAACAAGAAACTGACTTCTTTTGTTTTGATTATCAGCAGAAATGGTCTTCTGTTGTAGAACTACTGTTGGCATACTTCTTGTGTAAACATTATCTTTGTATGTAGAGTTTCTGCTGGCATATCATTCCATTCAGTACAGCCTGTAGTGATGAAAGCTTTCATATCCATAAAGTTATATGCATTGAATTGCATTATTGAATAATTCTAGCATTGGGTTTATACATCCAAAGGTTGGGGGAGATGAACATTTTCAATATTAATGTTTATTGGTTCAGTCAGTTAGGATTTCTAATGATGCCCAAAGAATGAAATAGTGACCTTTTCACACAATGGAATTTCTATACAGAGAACATGCAAGTGAATATTGGCTTTGTTTGTTTGAGAGCTATGGCTAGTTTAAAATGCAATTATACTTTACCTTCATTATAACATGACCGAAAGAAGGTTTATGCTGAAAGATTAGTGTTATAAAAAATGTAATTAGGGATTTTCTCTGGGATAGGTCAAATTACTAAAGCCCGTGGCATTCAGCTAGTTCAGAGTGCCTTTCAGGGAAAATAAAATAGATTTAGAACACCTAACAGTGTCTCAGGAAGAGAATTTAAACTGATTTGTTGAATGTCTCAGGGGCCTGGGGATGTGAAATGCAACCTTTTACTGCTGGGTCAGTAGTGAAAAGAAGTTGTCATCTGGTGGCTATTTTGTGGTTTATTAAATTAGTTGGTGGTCTGACTCCATTCCTCAGAGAGCTTGCGTGTACATCACACATACATAAAAATGCTTTTTGTCAGTCTCAGATCATGCATCAAATGGACATGGAAACTATCTTCTCACCCAAAAGAGGCACGTTTTGGTAGCAATCTTGAAGAGTGCATTGCTGTTGTTTATGTTGTACCTATTCTGTGAATAAATAAGGATGTAAGCTTACAAGGCTGCCTATCCTGCACTTCTCATAACACCTGTGGAACCAGGCTATTCCAAGGATAAAGAATTCTTAATTCTTGGCCTGATTGTGCTTGCAACCCATTTAACTAAACTTGTCAATTACTTTTTATGATTTCTGCATGGAAATACAATTGAGTTCAATGGAACTACTGAGTTATAAGCACTATACTTGTACATAAGCACTACACTACTACATAAGTTTTTTTTTGTTAGTTTTTCATGTTTTATATTTAATACATCATCCACTTCCAACAGCATAGTGTTGCTAACTTCATGAGAGTAAGTCGTTAGGAGTTACGTGAAATAGTTGGTTGGACTTACTCTGATCGTGTAAGTTGATCCGTGCAGACAGAGCCCATCTGTCTTCATTGGGGTTCAGGGTGCTCATAAGAGTCCATCTGCACAGATCAGCTTGAAGGATCAAGATTAATGAGTATAAAAAACATTACATTAAATTTATATTTTTGTGCAAACTCTGTAAACAGTGTACATACTTTTGCTACTGAGATGAAATTTCCTAATATTTTTGATGCCTGATGTTAAGATCACCTAAGAATGTTGTACGGGTGTAATATGAAGCCAAAAAGATAATCCTCTTCACTGATTTTGTGAAACCGTGAATATTTAGCTCATGTTGTTGTTTTCCAACTGAGGGGATGCGGAAGTTCAATTTTACAAGAGAAATTGTGAAAAGCAGTTGTATCAAATCCAATAATTTTAGGTAAAATACTTGCAGAAGTTTTTCAAAAACTGAAGGAAAGTAATCATGTGGTGGTGGTGGTTTTTTCACTTAGGTAAAATTTAGGTGATAATATGCTTTTCTCATTTTGTTTTGTAACAAAGTGAACCAAAAATGGAATGTTACTTTTCATGGATAACAAAGCAGTATCTTAGTCAAATTCAGAAAAAGCTAGGAAAGTATGTGCATGACCCTGAAAATTTCAATTGCGCATAACCAATGATTTGTAGTTCCTCTTGTATCTCGCTTGAACACTTTCAGCTGATTGATGCATGATGGAATAGAATTAGTTTGAACAGGAACACCTACCTTATATGAAATGATGTCTATACTCCATTTTAATAGAGCAGTTACAGAAAATGTGTTCCTGATTGTTCAGTGTATTTGTGCTGCAACCTTTTAATCAGAAAAGATCACTTTTTATCATATGCTTAGAAAAATATGAGCCCCATAGAACATAATGAATTGCAGTAACTGTTTGTAGGAAAGCAGGAGTACAAAGGTAATGCTTCTGATACTCAGGATACACCACTGGAGTTCCATTGCTGAGATATTTCCAAACTTGGCAATGGAACTGAGGAAGAGAGATTCTGGAGTGCTATGTTTATTTACAGAGATATTGAAATTAGAGAGAACCCCCAAAATGGTTGTAAGTTTGTATAAGGGAGGGGTATTCTGTAATTTTTCCCTTAAACACCAGTGCAAATACTGGGACGATAGGGCAAAATAGTCTCCTCCTATAACCCAAATATTAGTTTGACAACTTTTCCCTCTCTCTCTCTCATTAAAAATCCTTACTCATGGGAAAATTTTTTTGACAATGTTCAATGTTCAGCATTACTACCTCTTTGCAGTCATCCCGATTTACCTGCCTTTCATTCCATTTCAGGACCCATTCCAACCTCTCTTTCTCCTAGTGGTCGAGATTCTTCATGAAATTTCCCCCCCATCCTGTGTCTCTGATCTCATCTATTCCTACTAGTTGGCTCATTCCCTCCTTAAACGCTTCCATGTGTTGTTTTCCTGTCTCTCTGCAGTGTTGCAGTAAATGTTTTTCCTATGTTGTCCCACCACATCTTCCCTTTCCCCTCTCTATGCTGACTCCTTGAATCTTTTTAAAGCCAGTCCCAAGACAAATCCCCTGGCCTTGTCTGTGATCTTGAGCCAGGACTGTATCAATCAGATCTTATGTCCCAAGCCTTCTAATTTTCCCAACCTCCCCCATTCTCCCTTTTACTTGGTTTTGTACCATTCTTCATTCCTACCACATGTACAGATGCTATGGCACCTGTAAGTGATACTGTGATTTATATTCATCTGTATTGGTGCAAACCTTAATGCTGGTATGGTATTTTAAAGAAGTAAAGTGCTTTATACAAACAGGAAAAAATATGTATTACTCTTAGGCATAGGCTGTAATCATATGTGAATCCTTATGGATTTTTTTACTTTTGCACAAAAGATGCCATGCAAAAATGTATTATGAAATAGTCTGTGGATTGCTCTGTTAAACACACTGTTACTTATGGAAGAATTAAAACAGTTATTTATGTGGGGGAGAACACAAATCTTAAAAGAATAATCCAGCAGTAGTCCAGACAGGGCTTCTTGGCAGACCTCAGTAGGGAGATCCTGTAGACTCCAGTGGTAGATGAGAAAGGAGGAAGTGAAATATTAAAAAGAGGGATTGTCAGAGAGGAGGAGGAGGAAGGAAATGTTACTGAAAGACAATTCACCTTATTATGTATAGTACATTTTTAAAACAAGCAAACTTTAAATTTTTGGCATATAAATCTGTTGAAGGGTTCTGGTAATTACACAAGCCAAACAAACTTCCTTCCTGTAGTTTGTGTCAGCAGAACCCATTAATTTAATTCACTGTTGTTCTCTAAGTATTTATATTTATTCTTTGTATGTAACTACTTCCTACCCTTTGGTTACGTATTATCTATGAGCAGTGAGTATTAGTTAAGTGAATTTCCTTTTAGCAACAGAACTCACCTTACTATAAAATAATGTTTTGTGCTTAATACATATCTATAGCATAGTAGCTAACAATTGCATTTGAGAAATAATTTAGCATGAACTACAAAGATAAATTTGTGTGACAGAATAGTGGTAAATGTGGTGTTGAGGGTAATTGCGTATGCTGTTGTTTTACACTGCCTTTTTTGCACCATCACCAGATAACAGAGAGATTTTAGACTGCCTCAGAAAGAGTATAAATATGGCTTCTAAATATGTGGGTTTAGCATATTAGCCTGTAATGTGAACATCATTTTGTGGATATCTTCCTCGTGCTACAAATGGCTGAACAAATAGGCTGAACACATGCTGTATGTGAACTTCATGGTACACAACCAAATATGTTGGGGAGAGGGGTGATAACTGACTACAATAAAGTTGATCTCTACAATGTAAAATTGTTTTAAAATGACCAAGGTGCTTTAATCATGCCAATAAATATTTCATTTTCCACATGCAAAATCACTGCACAGTGTATATCACAGTGACTAAGTAAAATGGCATTATGTGCACTCATGCAATACTGTTTCCCCCCCTAAAAAAAAGATGCAACTCTTCTTGTTGATGGTAATTTTTTATTTGCATATGTAAGCAAAGCCACCTTCCCTTTTATTGTTTAAATTTCAATTTGTACTGAAATGAAAGGGAGGGACAGATTTCACAGTATTTGTGGGATGTAGGGGCCTGTATCTGCCAAGAAACAGCTGGGGTGCCTGTAACTGACTTGACATCTGTGCTCATTTCTTCTTTGAGGATGTAGAAAGCACTGGCTTTTGATACCAGTAGTTAGTTTAATTAGGACCCTCTAGGTAATCCAGATGCCATTAGCTTGTATCAAGATGGAAAGGAAAGTAGTTGTTTTTTCCAGGCTTTTATTTTTTTAAGCAGTTTTCAATGGGACGAACATGGTGGCTGCAGCGTTAAAGGAATACTTAAGATTTTAAGACACTATGTCAGAGCACAAAAAACGCTGATCTATGCTCTTACCCTTATAATCCCCGAATGAGTTTGGGGGTATAGAAGATTCAAAGAGCCACTTCAGGAAGACTGTATAGTTTCTAAACATGACTTTCAGGGCTATATTGACAGAGTATCTTTGTTAATATCTTCCCCATGCTTATATATTTAAATATATAAGTAGATTAAATGACACCATATGGCACTATCTGGATTTATAAATCCCAGGCTGTAAATTAAAAAAAAAAAAAAGGCAGGGGGGGGGGAATCTTAAATTGAAGTTTTGTTGTTTTTAATTTGCCATTTGCAGCCGCATGTTGAGGCAAGTCAAATATTCTTGTTACTTATCTGTTACTTTACACTATGTTGCACATGTATTTAACAAAAAAAAACCTAGCTGCTTTGTTTTTTTGGCTGTGAATTTATTGTTTTGGAGCAATAGAAAACTTTCCTATATATATTTTGGCTTCAGTTCAGTTTTAGGGATGGCTTTATAAAGCCCCGGATGATGTGTGAAAACTAAGGACAAAGCATTCTTCTTTGAGGGGATTTGGCTATGGCACAAATTCCACAAGAGCTTAGATGAATTTGGAGTCTGGTCCTCTTTAGGAAACAATGAAAAACATTCCTCTTTGAGAAAGCATTTTGAGCATAACAGGAGAGAGACTCAGTGTTGACATCCAACCCTCTTACCCACAAGAAGTTTCCAACTCTCCCCCCAGGAAAACCCGGAAACTAACACATTAGTCAATCCCAAAACAAAAACATGTCCCCCTCAAATCTGTTCCACGCAGAGTTTTTACCCCAAAAAGGGAGAAGAGTAGGAGACTGTGAAGCCCAGTAGGGTTCACTCTTGTTATCAATTTTACCTGGATGTCACTTGGATACTATGGCCATGAGCAGTAGTATAAAACCCTTAGTTAAGATGAAGTTTCTTATTTAAACTGAAGCTGTTTGAGCAGCCTAAACTAGTACCCCCCAAAACTACAGTTAGCAATGTACATGCTTGTTCTTGTATTGCATTTGATTCTCTAGACGTTCACATTAAAATTGTTTCAAAAGTGAATAAACAGAAAAAAATATAGAAATAAATGTAGTCTGTGCCTTCGTATCGCTTTACATCACACCTTAAAACCACTTCTGCATTTTAGACTCAGTATCAAATTGGTTTATTTGACTATCAAATCTTGGATTTAGCCTGCAGAGGGGTGATCCTAAAGTGGCTCCTAACATATGTATTTAAAAGTTGAAGATGCTTAACAGAACCATCCTGTTTTTTGTAGCTCAATATGATAATAGGATCAATATGTTTTGTTTGAAATAGGTATCACAATAATAAATTGCAGGTTGATATTCTGTCCTATGGGAGTTCAACCCACTCCCATTCTCCAGAAAATAAATACAACTAGAGTTCATTAATTTGAAATTATTTAATAAATCATGGTTCTTAATTAGTATGTCTTGCTCCTGAAAAACAAATCCACAATTAAAAGCAGCATTGAATACACAGGACAATTCATTCAAGACTTTGGGCTTGCAGTTTGACTCAATTATTAATTCATGAATGGAGTCTCTCATTGGCAAAAATGTACACTACAAGACTGTTTTATCTTTGGGGCCAGGTTGGTATTGTGTCCATCTTGTTCTATGACACTTTTAGCCCCTTAAGCTGTTTTGGATCCTGACGTGTGGGAACAGTTCTTATTGCTGGTGCTCAGCGATGCCTTGGCATGAAAATCTACACATTTTTGAAGGTTGTGATCATCAGGGAGGAATAGCCCCACTGTAGGCCGGTCTTTTCCATCTCTCCTCTGACTGATTGCTGTATTAACATTCTGCAATTGTTTTTGTCCTGTGTTCCTATCAACCTTCATTTAAAGGGTAGGAGGGAGTAAGGTGTATCATTGGGCTTTAATGGGGACTTTTGCCCATAAATGAGGCGCATGATGCATAGTCAGTAACTAAATAACTTAACTAATTACATTAGACTCCTGGATACTTTTGCTAAACATTTAACATTGATATTTCCTTCCTTCATCAGCAACTCTCCTTCACCAAGACACTCTGTTACTGTAAATAATATAGTGTACAAACATCAAATATAAATTAATAAGGGAATCTGTAGTGATAGCAACCTGATTGATCAGATTTCTTAATTATGCTTATTCAAACTATTCTAACTCGTTTAAGACCTACTGCCTGATTTACAAACCCGGTGAGCACCCACAAATCCCATGGAAGTCCATGTGATCTGCAAATGCTCAGCAACTTACAAAAATAAACCAACAGTGATTATTTTGAAGGAAATTAACTGGATTGTTCCATGTAAGTATCTAAACTTTACTGTTATATTTAAAATTTGCATCCTTATCCTTCGGTAAAATCTTTTTGTTTCTAATACTTTACAAATTCAATTAAGCATGAGAAAATAATACATTTTTAACCTGTTTTAAAGTCCATCTTTGATACAAAAAAATCCCAGTATACATATGAGTAAACCATTGAAAAAATCTTTGACTTTGAAAATTTAATACAGTTTTTAATCTGTGTATCTTTCACATTTCAGCTCACTTTGCACTTATGGTTTTCAGCTTAGGTGGCTTCATTGGATTTCCACCCCCACCAATCCTTATTTAGTGGCTTTTTATTTATGAAATAAAGAAAAGATGCTTAAAGCGTAGACCCAGTATATTTATAATATGAGAAGAATACATTTATCTAACATGCATTACAAATTCCTCTGGCCTTGACAGATTCAGTTCAAATTAATACAGTGCTCACTGCTGCTGCAGCAGAAGAAGCTAGAATGTTGGTCCTTTCATCTTCAAATCAATTCCTTTGAAGCAGAAAGCCTCCAGAGTACACCGTGGTGAATCTAAATAAAAAATGAAGCTCTATATATGCATCTCTCCCACTCGTACCCTTTCTCTCGAGTCAGTCATCCCTTATCTCAACCATATCGCAAGACAAAAATAAAATCTTAACCAACTATTAAAATATATATGTACCCTTTTCAGCATTGGGGATTTTATATAACCTTTTAATACATGGTTACTCATTGCCTCATCCTACAAATATTCCTTTACACTGAAATTCATATTTTTTCTTTGCTCAGGCCGTTATGGTTTCTCTTTGTTTATTTTCCTCCAGTGCAATTACAGTTAAGTAGTCATTCCACCATAGCATCCTGCCTTTTCATCCTCATGTCTGCTTTTTTGTACACTGGAGCATACAGTTGGCCTTAGCAAATAGGACCATTAGTTCATTAAGGTAGGAACTGCACCCTGCCTTTGGCAGTGGCCAATGACCGTTAATTAAGAAAAATGTATAACTGTATTTGATAAGGTGTTGTGGGATGTATCGACTCTTCAGAGATAAGGGAAGAAATTCTGCCAATGTGAAAAGCACCTATTCTGAAGATGCCCTTGGTTAAAAAAATATATATATATATATATATATATATATATATATATATATATATATATATATATATATATATATATATTATAGGTGGGCTTGGTGTCATTGCCTATTGTTAAGGATATTCAATACTTTCCATTTTATGACCATATTTTAAGGGTTTTTTTAACTTTGCCAAACTTTAACCTGTTTGGGCTGAAATTTTCCATGCCCGATGTTTGCCTGTTTGTTTTTTGTTTTGTTTTTTTTGCACAAATTAAAAAATTCTGGTGACCTTTTCTTTCCGGTACCTCCGTGCTTTGGAACAAGGATTTGATATTTGGCAAGGGGCAGGAGGTCATTTCTGTCAGGAATGTGGTGTTTGTACCAATCTTTGTACAATTCTGTGCAAAGTTGGCCAAGTTATAAGTCTTTGGGGAGGAAAAAATGAGTTTCTACATACTCAGTAGAGACTAATTAGATTTTAGCAGCTAAATTCCCCAAAGATTCTGTCCACTCTAGATATATTTCATTCAGTGATGAGCAGGACTTTTCCTTCATTTGCAGCTCTGGGCTGCTGCAGCTATGCCAGGTTTGGATCTGGGCACCTGAACTGAGAGCAGGAAGAACTTCTCTTCTATGGTCTGTGTAATCCCCTTTCTGGGCCCACACAGTCTGGAGAAGAAAGTGCAACCTTAATCTGGGCATCTTCTGCATGTGGATTATGATATAGTAGTTAATTACATACTATATTTTTTCCCAGGATCTTTGCCTTATTCAATGAACAGGATGAACCTGCTCTGAGGATGAATCAGGGTTATATAATGAAAGGAGGGTGTTATCTGTAGGACTCCGGTCTCATTTGTTGCAGAAGCTAGAAAGTGTTTTCTGAATGAAGCAGGGGATAGCAGGAAGAGGAAAAAATCATTTCCAGGGCAGTTGAATGCAGCTCTGGAGAACTGGATTCTCTCTCTTTTTCTATACAAGAGAGTTTCTGTGTGATGCTGGGCAAATCACTTAAGCCAAACTTTTCAGGTTGCCTGACCTGAGACACTAGGTCTGATTCTCAGAAGTGCTGAGAACTCTCAGCTGGAATTGAAATCAATGTGAGCTGTGCTTTGAACATATGAAGTGCTATATAATTCTATCTAAGTACTCTGAAAAATTAAGTTTTAGGAGACTCAAACTGGGCACACAAAATTAATGGATACTTTTGACCTTAATCTCTCTCTGCCTCATTTCCTTATCTGTATAATGAAGATAATAATACTCACTCCTCTCACAGAGGTGTTGTAAAAAATCATTAATGTGAAGTACTCGGATACAAAAACAATAAGCACCATAGAAAAGGCCAAAAGGTAAAGAATAATTCTGTCCTTGAGCAGTGTCTCAATAGTGCACAGTAAATAAAGCCTAGGGCGCCATATTGAACAATGAAGAGAAAACAAAATGCTGAATAGCTGCTCATTAAGTGAGCACTACGCACTCTGTATGCTGGCAGGGGTCCTGTGGAAAAAGTGTGATCATGTAATTGAAGACTGTATCATGATGCTCACGTGCAAGGGAATCAAATAAAGTTTGCACATGCAAATTTAATTCTGGCATTTCCTCGCTTTGCTTTGCAACCATAACGGTATCCTTTTAACATCATTTTTGTGTGCCATGCAGAGATGTAGTCAGTAGAGAACAGATCCAGCTTAGATGTATGGCCTCTCATACTGTAGTATCTCAATGCCTCACAATCTTTAATGCATTTATCCTTGCAACAGCTCTGAGAGGTATGAAAATATTATTCCCCTCTGTAAGATTGGGAACTGAAGCACAGAGAGATTAATTGCCCAAGGTCCCTCAAGAAGCTGATGATGCAGCAGGGAATTTAATCCATAACCCAGGCTAGCACATTAACCACTGAACTATCACTCCTGTAATCATTTGGTTCTGCAGATGGGGATGAAAACACATGGGTCTAGAAAAATGGCAGCATTCTCTTTTCCTCAACTCTTCTTAATTAATTCTGCAGGGTTCAGGCTCGGTGTATGGGATTGGAGATGGTTGCTGTCTTCAGCACTGTCATTTCACAAGCTTTCAGGTAAATTCCTGAGTAAATTTATGTTGATTCTGTCAAACTCAGTTTATTTGGGGTTCCCCTTCAGTAATGTGATAGGTAAGGGAAGTTGAGATGTAGCCTTTGGCAGCACAGCTTCTGCAGGAGCCATATTAGGGGATGTAGAGCCTCTATGTGGGTAAACTGGAGACATTTTGGTGTTTTCTGTAGGCTATTTGTCTTGAACACTATGCTAAGAGTGGCCAAACTTACTGATCCTAGAGCCACAAGACACGTACAACTTGCCCTGCTAGGTGGTGCCTGCTGGAGCATGGGGCTAAAGCCCTTAGACTCCCCTCCCTTTTGTCAAAATAATAATAATAATATCATCCTGCATGAAGGATATATGGGCCTGAGAGAGCATTTTAAATTAACTTATTTAAAATGTGCTTATCCAGGGCTTTAGAAACATCTACAACATTATTAAAGAATTCATGTACTTAAAAATCTCTATTTGAATAGATTATTCAATTGCTAGCAAAAAAAACCCTCTACCATTCCTGCCCATCCTTTTCCCTCCCAGAAAAAGCCAGGAAAACAGATACACTTTATAGAGTGGTCAATAAATCAAGGCTCTTGTGATCCAACAAAGGAAGAAAATTTGAAAGTTAAGACCCCTCACTGAAAATGCCCTTTCTCCTGCTCTGCCTTGTTAGCTTGAACACATTTGCTGACTTTGATTTTCACCGAATCGCCCAAGAAGAGATGTGTCCCGACTTCAAATGATTTAGGGCGTGAAAGATTAAAACTGAAAGCTTAAACTGGATCTGGAAACAGAAGACATTATTACATCTGTGATCTGCACTGTGTTCCCTGAAATTTGGTGGCTACATTCTGCAGCAGCTGAAGTTTCCCCATAGTCCTTAGGCAGCCTCATGTAGAGTGTATTCCAGTAACCCAATCAGGACGTGGCAGACATGGATCGTTGTGGTTAAGTCTCCATCTGAAAGGAAAAGTCCATTGCCAAGCAGCATGAAACAGTTGGTGTATCAAATTTTTCATGTAAATCCTTGAGTTTTGGTGTCTTACATAATAGCAAAGTTAACTTTCTTTTTTAAAAGCAAAGGGTGTTTGCATGTTAGAAAACATATTTCCCTGGAAGTTTTTTTTTAATAATAGTGGGATTGTGAGACTGGGTCTTCAAATCTATATCCAGAAGCAAGTCAGGAGGGAAGTGGGAAAGGCTTTAGGTAGAGGGCAACAGCGGAGGCTCCAGGCACCAGCGCTCCAAGCGCGTGCCTGGGGCGGCAAGCCGCGGGGGGCGCCATGCCGGTCCCTGGGAGGGCGGCAGTCAGGCAGCCTCTGGCGGCATGCCTGCAGGAGGTCTGTGGATTCGGCGGCAATTCGGCGGCGGGTACGCCAAAGCTGCGGAACTGGCGGCCTGCCTGCCGTGCTTGGGGAGGCAAAAAAGCTAGAGCCGCCCCTGGAGGGCAATACAACTTTTGATATTCTAATACAGTTCATTGTTAGAAGAAAGTCTTGTCACATAGTATCATAGGGTTTGGCAAGACTGAAGTTGTTTTTTAAAAATCCTGCTATTTACAAATATGTAAAAAAAAATAAAAAACTATATAGAAGCATTATATTGGGTTTTTTTAGTCTCCTTCCTTTGAAATATCAGCAATGGCCATGGCTGGAGATGGGACATTGAACAGGGAAGGCCGGGGCTTTGATGTGCATGGAGCATTCTTTCTCTCTCTCAAGTGCCTGGCTGGCTGATTCTTGCTGACATCCTCAGGGTCTAACTCATCGCTCTATTTGGGGTCAGGAAGGAATTGGCAGTGACCTTCAGGATTTTTGCCTTCCTCTGCAGTGTGTGGGTGAGGGTCACTTTCCAGGATTATCTGGTTATATCTCACTTAACCATTTCCTTGCCATTGCAATATCTCACTTAGCCGTTTCCTTGCCATTACAGGGGCCTTGGGCACTGATGCACCCCAATCCCTCTTATTCTCTGCCTGAGGCACATAATAGTCTAGTCTAATCTATGGACTATAACTTTGGTCTAATTTCAGTTGTTGGGTATAGTGTGCGTGTGCTGGATGGTGTTGATGGCCTGTGATATACAGGAGGTCAAACTAGATCTAGTGGCCCTTCTGGCTTTAAACTCTATGGCTCGGTCATCTATGACTATCTGGGGGCTCTGCAGTTACCATCGTTTTGTATTACAATATTACAGCTGGCACATCACTGTGTGTTGCATCTTGTTTTCATTGAAGACTGTTGACAGTGTGTTGCTTAGGGCTATAGAGAATAAAATAAGTCTTTGGTCTCCCTCATCTTCTCTACCTGTACTGAAAATATATTGTGATAGCTAGGCTTTAGTGAGGCAGTAATGGAAAGCAATACCAGCCCTTCAGGGAAAAACAGAAAATATATTTACTACTTTAGAACTGTGTTCCATCCTCCCCTGTTTGAAAAAATTATAGTGTAGGGGTTTTTTTTCAGTGTATTTTATTTTATTTGTGTTTCTGGGTTCCTTGGTTAATATAAAAGGCAAATTTTAGGAGGTTGGAGTGCCTTCTTTGGATGCTTAGAGGGTGAATCTAAGCTTTTTACGTTTTTTTTTTTTTTTTTAATGGTTCTGGTCATGTTAATAGGATTCAACAGATGGCACTATTGAAGATAATTTTGCTAGTTCTGTTTATCAGAAGTTATAGGAACTAGATCTTGTAGAAATGCCTATTGTTAGCTGTCATTTGGTTCTTTTTATATGCTGAATGTGTCACTAGTAATATCTATTCTGCCGGAAAACATTTTCGTACATGTAGTTGCTGCTTACAGACTTGTCTGTCAAGTGCCATGTCCCTGACCGAAGACTCTTATAATGTTACAGGTCCTCTCAATGCAGAACACCCATTCCCATCCATGGGAGTTCTTTGTGGAGAAAGCCTTCGGTATCAGGTCCTTGACACCACTGAGTATGACAAATAATGTGAGGATGAATGTTACAATAAGGTGTTTAGTATAATGTATGGATACATTTATAAAATTCAAAACAAACACTATAAACATTATAAATTAAATAAATTTCTCTCCGAACTCTGACATTTATATTTACCCACCATCATAAGATATAATATCTCCATATCTAAACAGCCCATCCCTACATGTTACAGAACACATCCTCCACACCAGTCTCTCAGGAAAAAAAAAAAAAGACAGCTTTGTCCAGGAGGGTAACAAATCTGGGCTCCAGTGGCACTCTTGAGTGACAAGACTTCATTGTTAAACTTCCAGAGGAGATTAGATTAATTCAAAGTCTGATGATCTTTAGGACATTCTGCAAGGTCTTTCTCTTTGATAAATGTTTCCACTGTCACCAGAATGATAAATAATATTCACACACTACACCAGGCAGAACATTCAAGAAAGGGAGAAAGACTGGAAAGTCCCTCTAATCCATTATGGACTTCCAGACCAAATTTAGATACAGGAATGATGAGCACTATAGCGAACCATACGGTTGCCAGCATTTTTCTTCCCTCTATCAGGATAAGTGGGTAGAATGCAGCATGAAGACTAGGTTAAGGGGTCATCAACGAAAGGCGGACTGAAATAATTAAATCTTAAGAAGGAATTTTGAGGAGGAGATTGAGGCAGCAGGCCAACAGATTCAAGAAGAATTTTCCAGGCACAGAGCTGCTTGCAGAAGGAAACAAAGCCACCTACTTCAGCAGCACATAGTCTCTAGAAAGGAGGCGGTAGGAAAAGGAGTTATACATAGGCAGGAGTAGAGCTATGAAAATCCTTAAAGGTGAATAACATGCCTGAATGTCTTACTGCTGAAACTGAGAAGCTGTTGGAGGGACTTGGGGAGATGGGGGGTAGAGGGGAGAGGGAGGGGAGTTGATAGGCATCAGCAGTTTATTGGAGAAGAGACAGAGGTAAGGGACACAATGCTAGAGTCAGCAAGATGGTTGCTATAGTCAAAGGCAAGAGATGCTGTGGCAAGCACCAGGAATTTGGTGGTAGAGTTGTGGAGGAAGGTAATATAACAAAAGAACCAGATACAAATTGTGGTAGAAAAGAGAGAGAGAATAGTCTCTGTTATGACATCAAAGTTGCTGCCCTGGGTGACTGTGAGAGATGGAGAAATCAAGATGACATATGTATTTTATAATTGGTATACATGGAATTTATAACAATTGCATCCTTATCACATAAACAGGAGGACTAAACTCCCTACAAAATAAAACTGTGGTTTACTGTGTAATTTTTCTCCTCTTTTACTATTCTATCTTTCCTTCTGTGGATTTGATCCTGAATCCTGTAGGGCTTGTTTGGCAAAAATACCTACGATTTCAGTGGATTTTTCCCTGTTTTGTCTGTGTGTCTGTAGAGAAAGAGGAATGAATATGATCTTTGAGTCTGCTGTCCCTCATATGACATTTCTCTCAGTAAAAATGCAACGCTTACCTAGGTAACTGCATGAGTTCTCTGGTGGTAGGCATATAACCTGCCTATAGATCCTAGTGTGCATTATCCTATTTATTACTTTTAATAGATATTCTACTTCAAATTTTTTTTTATTTATTTTATCTTTTTTTTCCATCTTGATCTTCCTCACTCCCTTTATCAGATTTTAATTCTGATTAAAATTAATAACCTGGTTATGTTTCAGAGCTATTTGGAGAATAATCAGTTTTAAAATATCCATTTCTTAAAGATATTTATGCATTTTAGAATTTACATTTATTTAAATTAATAAAGAATAAAAAGCTGAAACCAGTATTTTGGATTCCTGACTGGGTCCCAGAACCTGTTTCTCTACCTTTTGAAGTACTCCCAGCTGGGTTGAAGCTGTTCTTGCCAGGTTTGTTTAAAATTAAAACAAACAAACAATTCTCTGAAAGGTTTCAGAGGGGTAGCCGTGTTAGTCTGTACAGCAAAAACAACGAGAAGTCCTCGTGGCACCTTAGAGACTAACAAACTTATTTGGACATAAGCTAAAACCCACTTCATCCGATGCATTCTCTGACTGCAACTTCAACTCCAGTAATGCCTACTTCAGAGGAAACCAAAAATGCAAGCTTCTTTTGACAATAGAAATTTTCTGGTCTTGGTTCCTTTGGGATGAGTTAGTTAAAGATGATTTTTTTAAAAATGAAACTAGAGAAACACTCTTTCACTCTTTTTAATATTCCCTTTTGTATAGAACTCTGGTTCATAAATTCTGACCTATGGTTCATCTGTCCCATATCAGATTCAATAACTTTGCTTCTTTTTATTGTATAGATTTGGGTTTTTTAACTCTGTTTAATTTTTTGTAATATTTAGTTTATTTTTGTTTTTAGTTACTTCTGATTGTCGAGTATCTTTGGGCTTCTTAATTTCTTGTTCTAATTTTTTTTTATTTATTTTACCTTTTTTTCCCATCTTGATCTTCCTCACTCCCTTTATCCCTCCCTCTTACTTTTGTGCTTTTCAAAGAATTATTTTTATAAACACCTTGCAGTCCTCTCCCAGTCCCTGCTATACCTAGTGAGAGTACTGGCAGTGCTCGGATAGTCTCTGTTCCATACTTTGCATGATGTGTGGGTGTCACTTTGGTGAATGAAACCTTAGAGATGTGTACCTTGCAATTAAAAACTTGGGCTCACAGTGCTCGGGCAGTGAGGCTGTCTAATTGCAATGTAGACGTAAGGGCTCGGGCTGCAGCCCAAGCTTTGGGAACCCAGTTGCCTCTCAGGCATCACAGTGGAATGTGTCCGAAGGGATTACAGGAAAGAAACAGCAGCAGTTGGCATATTCAAGGGAAGGGAGGAGTAGAATATGTGAGGATATAATATAATGTAATAAAAAACAATACCTGGTTTTGATAACTTCCTAAACTAGAGAAAACTGTTGAGATAAATGTCCCTTTCACACATTCCCATAAACATTATCTGGTCTTATTTATTTTATTTGGTTTTCTTGCCCTTTTGTTCTGTTCCATAACTTAAGTTCCCCTGAAACAGACAGGAACCCTGCACAGATCATGTTGAAACAGATGAACTCTCAACATAAACCCATTTCCTGCAATGAACTGCAGGTGGATGGAATCATAGAATCATAGAATATCAGGGTTGGAAGGGACCTCAGGAGGTCATCTAGTCCAACCCCCTGCTTAAAGCAGGACCAATTCCCAACTAAATCATACCAGCCAGGGCTTTGTCAAGCCTGACCTTAAAAATCTCTAAGGAAGGAGATTCCACCACCTCCCTAGGTAACCCATTCCAGTGCTTCATCACCGTAGTAGTGAAAAAGTTTTTCCTAATATCCAACCTAAACCTCCCCCACTGCAACTTGAGACCATTACTCCTTGTTCTGTCATCAGGTACCACTGAGAACAGTCTAGATCCATCCTCTTTGGAACCCCCTTTCAGGTAGTTGAAAGCAGCTATCAAATCCCCCCTCATTCTTCTCTTCTGCAGACTAAACAATCCCAGTTCCCTCAGCCTTTCCTCATAAGTCATGTGCTCCAGCCCCCTAATCATTTTTGTTGCCCTCCGCTGGACTCTTTCCAATTTTTCCACATCCTTCTTGTAGTGTGGGGCCCCAAACTGGACACAGTACTCCAGATGAGGCCTCACCAATGTCGCATAAAGGGGAACGATCACGTCCCTCGATCTGCTGGCAATGCCCCTACTTATACAGCCCAAAATGCCGTTAGCCTTCTTGGCAACAAGGGCACACTGTTGACTCGTATCCAGCTTCTCGTCTGCTGTAACCCCTACGTCCTTTTCTGCAGAACTGCTTCCTAGCCATTCGGTCCCTAGTCTGTAATAGTGAATGGGATTCTTCCGTCCTAAGTGCAGGACTCTGCACTTGTCCTTGTTGAACCTCATCAGGTTTCTTTTGGCCCAATCCTCTAATTTGTCTAGGTCCCTCTGTATCCTATCCCTACCCTCCAGTGTATCTACCACTCCTCCCAGTTTAGTGTCATCTGCAAACTTTTTGAGAGTGCAGTCCACGCCATCCTCCAGATCATTAATGAAGATATTGAACAAAACTGGCCCCAGGACCGACCCTTGGGGCACTCCGCTTGAAACTGGCTGCCAACTAGACATGGAGCCGTTGATCACTACCCGTTGAGCCCGACGATCTAGCCAGCTTTCTGTCCACCTTATAGTCCATTCATCCAGCCCATACTACTTTAACTTGCTGGCAAGAGTACTGTGGGAGACTGTATCAAAAGCTTTGCTAAAGTCAAGGAATTACACATCCACTGCTTTCCCCTCATCCACAGACCCAGTTATCTCCTCATAGAAGGCAATTAGGTTAGTCAGGCATGACTTGCCCTTGGTGAATCCATGCTGACTGTTTCTGATCACTTTCCTCTCCTCTAAGTGCTTCAGAATTGATTCCTTGGGGACCCCTTTGCATATGCAGAGACCCACTGAAGTTAATATCCTGCAACAGAGACAGGATCAGCCTCTAAATATATCAGATTTCATCCCACTGTATTGTGTTACCAGTCAGTTTGGGAGGTACTACAGGGCTTTCTGTGCAGAAGAATAGAGCTGAGGAGAGAAGGGAAAATCCTTTGTACAAAAGATTGAGATCTTGAAATTTGGTTTCATTTTGACTAACAAATGAAACCCCAAAACTTCAAAGTTCTCCATGAAAGGAAATCCACCTCCCATCCCCTGCGCAAAAAAAAAAAAAAAAAATCCGGATCCATCAATTTTTTTGTTTACTTTTAAAATATTATATGTAATATAAACATTTTAAAGAAAGTCTTTGTTCCAAAATGCTTTGACATTGTTGGGACCCCCCCCCCCCATTTTTTTTCTTAATGACCACAGCTGGCCAAATGAAGAGAGCAGTGCTTTATGCCTGGGGAGGGGGACAGGAAAACTGTTCCAAAAATAAAAGAGAGGTCAGCGTGGTCACTGACTCATCTCCTGAGAATGAAGGGTTTAAAAGGGGCAACCCTGTTCCTGAAGCTCCCTTTTACACAGAGCAGGCTTATCTGCCGGGTAGTCATACCCATATCGTATGTCTCCTATCCTCCTTTTGGTATAGCCAGACAAACAACACAACTTCATAAAGCCACTTTGATTTCATTAGAACTATTTTCTCTGATGGAAGATGGTTCTTTTTAAAGTTGTTTTTGACCAGCTCTAGCAAAGAGATGGTTGCTCTACTTTGTCTGAGCAAGCCCAACTATGGATGTTTGGCTGGCTAGTCTGCCAGTAACTTGGGGTCAACCAAAACTGTTGTTTCTAAATGAATCATGTTTGAGGAATTCAAATTTACTACAGTCAGTATTTGTAAACTGTTTGTGACATTCTTATATTACCTCCCACCATCTTGCACTTTCTCCAACATGAGATATGAGAGATACTGATCATCAGAGTTAAATTTCGGTGAGTGAAGAATAATAATAATGGGCATCAATGGATAAAAGTAATTTTTTTTTTCATTTTTGTACAAGTGATAAAAGATGAAATACAATATATCTTCAAAAAACTATCTTGCAAAGTGTTTGAGTTACTATAATATATTCACAAAGGCATAAAAGTAAATACTTATAATGTATTTGAAAGTTGAACAGTACCATGCCCCAAGGTCAATTAAATATAAGTAATTAGCTGTATAATTACCTTTTACTTTTTTATGTTTCTATAAAAGTATGGACAAATAATTTTACCCAGTGAGGATTGATAACTTTTCATTATAATTCATAACTTTTGATTGTGCTAGGAAAGCGCTGTTTAATTGAAATAAAAATTAACGTGTCCCAGGGTCAGCTTTCGAATTCACATTGATGTGTTATTCAGTCCTGATACAAACTTAACTGGTACATTCAGAGACTCTTGCAGTCACATTGGGGAGCGCTTAAAGATGCACAGATGGAGAATAGAAACTGCTCTCAGAATATGTGAATGTTGATTTTTGACTGAAGACATTCACTCTCACTAAACTTAAAGCATTTTTTGTTTAGGGTTTAATAATTTCCATACTAGATCCATCAGCTGTGGGTAGCCATAGAAGTCAGAATTTTGTAACACCTCTCCATTCCTATTACCAACAGTGTTACCCTTTTCTTTCCCATTGAGCATAGAATGAAACTGGCAAGTAATATTGCTTTTGCCCCTCCTTTTTAAACACAAAAATGGGGAGAGCAGGGATAGCACATTGGTATACTATGTAATTTGAGATCCTTTGAAGCTGAGGAGATGGTTCAAAATTAAGTATTTAGAAATAGGCCCTTAGTAAGTTTGGATTCATCGGAGAGTCTTTATGTGAGTTTGAATCTCTTGTGGTGGGTCTGTGTCCTGATGAATTGCGAATGTTAAAGACTCTAATTCATACAATATTTCTGCTCCATTTAGTAAAGATTTCATTGGACTGTATTTTGGGGGGGAATTCAGCACTATAGTATTTCATTATAGTCATTTTTCATTTGTGCTTACCCTGTGACAGCTCTATAAAGGGTGTGCATCCAAAACCAGAATCAGTCAGTTGAAATGGTGAGGACATGTCCTGTTCTGTAAAGAAAAGCTTGCTTATTTACTTCAGCTATTTTTTCTAACAAAATAGAAATGACAGTATGGTGGGTTTGGACACAAGCTTTCTATTTAAATAGGATTCAAAAAGAAAAACATTCAAATAAGGACATGTTCTTTCACAATTTCCCACCTTCCTGGCCCTGACTGTTATGAACATTTTAAGGTATAATGTGTTAGTGTTATTTCTCAAGTTCCATTCCATTTATTTATTCCCATCACATTTATTTGTCTTACAGTAGTAACTACATGACTAATCCAAGATCATGACCTCTTGTACCAGACTGTACAAACGCACAGCAAGAGTCAGTCCATGTCACAAAGAGCTTAGATAAATGAATGAGAAACGAAGACAGGTGAAGTGATTTGCCCAGCATCACACAGCTGATTGGTGGCAAACTAGGAATAGAATCAAGGTCTCCTGAATCCCAGTCTCATGCTCTACCTATGGGACCATGTTGCCTCTCAATGAAATATGTGATGATGATGTCTATTTTACAAAGTCTGCTGTGAGGATTAGTTAGTTAATATTGGTGGCATATTTTTAAAATGAAAAGTGCAATTTCCTTTAAGTTAACAGGTTTCAGAGTAGCAGCCGTGTTAGTCTGTATCCTCAAAAATAACAGGAGTACTTGTGGCACCTTAGAGACTAACAAATTTATTAGAGCATAAGCTTTCGTGGGCTACAATCCGAAGAAGTGGGTTGTAGCCCACGAAAGCTTATGCTCTAATAAATTTGTTAGTCTCTAAGGTGCCACAAGTACTCCTGTTATTTTTAAGTTAACAGTATTTTATTTTATTTTTTAGAGTCCAACTGATCATATAGTACACTGCATGCAGTGACTGCTCCTGAAAACTATCCACTAGAATGATTCTGATTCTTAGTACACTGGGGAAATGAATGACAATTGTTAGGTAATTAGAGAGACAATATTTGTGAGGTAATATCTTTTATTCCATCTACTTCTGTTGGTGAGAGAGACAAGCTTTTGACCACACAGAGATTTTTATAAATTTAAATTCAGGTCTGGGAAATGTACTTAGGGCTTGGCTACACTTGCAAGATAGAGCGCATTAAAGCAGCCCCGGGCGCCCTAACTCACGACCCGTCCACATTGGCAAGGCACTTAGAGCGCTCTGACTCTGTGGTTAGAGCGCTCCTGGTAATCCACCTCAGTGAGAAGCATAATGCTTGGTGCACCTCGGGTGAAACGCCTGGGCGTCAGTGTGAACAAGGTGTTGCATTACTGCACTCTGATCGGCCTCCAGAAACGTCCCATAATCCCCTTCTATCAAGTGGCCACTCTTGTCATTGTTTTGGAATTGCTGCACGAATGCGGATATCAAAGCAAACTATTACTGTGGAATGCTGTGTGTGTGTGTGTGTGTGTGTGTGTGAGAGAGAGAGGCGGGGGGAGGGGGGAATCTGCTGCTGTCTGAACTTACAAGACAGCATGCTGATATGCTCTCAGCCCCCCAAAAACCCATTCTCTCTCCCCCCACATACACACAACACACTCCCTGTCACACTCCATTCCACCCCCACCCCTCCCCCCATTTGAAAAGGATGTTGCAGCCACTTGCTGGGATAGCTACCACAATGCACTGCTCTCTGTGGCTGCTGCAAGTGCCGCAAATGTGGCCACGCCAGTGCGCTTGCAGCTGTCAGTGTGGACAGACTGCAGCGCTTTCCCTACTGCGCTCTACGAAGGCTGGTTTAACCCAAAGCGCTCTACATCTGCAAGTGTAGCCATGCCCTTAGTGTCTCAGCTAAATAGAAGGCTAAACAGAAAGTTCAGCATAAGTAGTTAGCACATATTCTAAGAGACCATTCAAGGTGAAGTGTCCCATTAACACCCCTGTAGTTAGAAGACAAAAAGAGGTGGGGAGGGAGAGTTAGCGGGTAACAGATTGTCCTAATAAGCCATAAATCCAGTGTGTTTATTAAGACCATGATTTTTAGTGTCTAGCAAAATTATGAATTTAAGCTCCCAGGCTCATCTTTTGAAAGTGTTGTGCAGGTTTCCTTTGAGGATGAGGACTGATATGTCAGATATAGAGTGATCACTTTGTGAAAAGTGTTCACTCACAGGTGACAGAGTGTGTTTGTCTTTTATCATTTTCCTATGTGAGCATAGTGATTGATTTCACTCACATAGTTGTTGGGGCATTTAGTGCACTGAATGAGGTACACCATATGTTGTGATATGTGTGTGTAGGACCCATGGATCTAGAAAGGTATGTTGTGGGGGTTATTGATCATCATAGCAGTGGCGATATGTCTACAGGTTTTGCATCTGTTGGTCTGGTGCTCCTTTCAGTTTGCATGTCCTGGTCTGTAAGGAGCTTGCTTCTGATTATGAGGTTGGGGGTTGTTGGAAGGCCAGAAGTAGGGGTTCAGGAAAGATTTTTCTGGTTGAGATCCCCATTGAGTATGGATTTTAGTTGTTTGATGATACCCCATATGAGTTCCAGTGTGGGGTGGTAGGTGATAACTATGGGGGTGTGGTAGGGGAAGGGGCTTTTCTGTTTTGTGTTGAGCAGGTTCTCTCGGGGTATTTGAGTGACCTGTTCCATGAGGCAAACTACTTCTCCGCTGGAGTGTCCTTGTTTGATGAAGGCAGTTTTGAGTGTGTTAAGGTGTATATTCTGGACTTTCTCTTCGGAGCCTATTCTGTAGTATGAGTGCCTGGCTATAGATAGCAAATTTCTTGGTATGTTTGGGTTGGTTACTGGATTTATGAAGTTAGGTGTGCTGGGCATTGTTTTTTTGTGTGTATAGTTGTCTGTAGGATTCCATTGTTGAAGCTGATCATGGTGTCCAGGAAGTTTGTTATTGTAGGAGTGTTCCAGAGAGAGTTTAATGGACAGGTGGTGGTGTTTGAAGTTGTTGTGGAAATTTATGAGGGTGCTAATGGTCCACTTCACCTGGAGTTGTCCCTTAGAATATGTGCTAACTACTTATGCTAAACTCTCTGTTCCATCTGAGTACCTTTCCCAGTCCTGAAGAATAGCTCTGTGTAGTTGGAAAGCTTGTCACTTTCACCATCAGAAGTTGATGCATTAAAATATATTACCTTACTCATCTTGTGTCTCTAATATCCTGGGACTGACATGATGACAACAACAACACTACATATAACATTGGTTAGATTAGACATTTTTAACCATACCAAACTCATAAATTTACAATGGTTTTATGATGAAAAGAGTTCTGTTCAATCACAAAAGCTGGTTTAATGCTTGTATGCTCAGTCATGTTAGTGATAACCTTCTGGAGCCCTGATTTTAAATTACTGAGTGGAAAATTATTTTATTTACAGAAGAAAATATAAATATTGCTGTCTTCAGGAATATTTTGAATATCAATGGTTTTACAGTCAGCATAAAGGATTTAGTGGACTAAAAATATCAACACTGATACGCAAATATAAGCAAAACAATATTTCTAGAGAGTGAATAAAACCAGTACCTAACTAAAGAAATGTATGGTTGGGTAGACTTGATGATAAACAAAAGGTCAGACAACTATTTCTTATAAAACCAAACCTCAATGCTGAGACTATTTCTATGTAAAATATTTGTGTGTGTGGAATATATATAAAAAACACGCACACTATATCAAAAGAACGTTATTCAGGTTGCAAAGTCAAGCACTCAAAATCGCCAGTCTTTCAATTTCCCTCCTTTGCCCCCAATCCCAATGTTCTTTTCCAGCCTGTTTCAGTCCACTACGCTTCCAATCCCAGTTTCCCTCTCCCTCTGAGTTTCCAGGCCCAGTCACTTCTGCCCAGGCTCCTTGCTGCAATTTCCTTCTTCATAGGTACAGCTCTTGTCCCCTCTCCATTCATGCAGGCTCCTTGCTCTCCAGGCAGGTACCATGACCTGGCATAGTCTGAAGGAGCCCAAAGGCTACAATGGCAGGGAAAGTCCTGCTCAGCATTTTCAGTGTTGATTCTGGGGATTTAAGCTGCTAAAATATAAATAAATAAATTAAATAAAAATCTCGGCTCAACATGTGTGAACTGTGATTCCCACGTCCAGGGTTTATAACTTGGCCAAATTTGGTCATGTTTTCACAGAGACAACCAAAGGCACCTCCTGCCCAATGTAAAGTCCTTGCTACGTAGCATGAGGGTACTAGGGCTTTTCAAAAAAAAAAGGTTGACAAAAATTTTTAACTGAGGCAAAACAACATGCTTTTCACTAGCCTCCTTCTTGGAAACTGCAAAACCATTGTGGCTGAAACTTTTCAGAAACACTGAGCTTGAGGCTGGGGTGACCAGACAGCAAATGTGAAAAATTGGGACAGAGGGTGGGGGGTAGTAGGAGCCTTTTTAAGAAAAAGACCCCAAAATCGGGACTGTTCCTATAAAATCGGGACATCTGGTCACCCTACTTGAAGCAGACATGAGGCAGGAAAAATGTCAACCCAGTTAAAGCCTGGCAAAGTTATAAGCCACTGAAAATAGGGTTTTATACTGGAAAGAGTAAGGCAACTTTAATAATATGCCATGCTACAGCCTAGTTTGAGTGTAGGTGTGTATATATGTCTGTTTGTGTAATGTGTATGTTCATATTTAATCCTGCAAAGGGATTGGAACAAGCTGACCCTTATGATTTCAGTGTCACAGTGGTTTCAATGGGAGTCCTTCCAACCTGTAGATTCCTTTCTGGAATTTGGACCCATGCATTAAAATGCATTAAAATATTTCATTCTGACATTGTAGAGTAGGACTTTTATACAGTGAAGTCCATTTTCTTTATTGGATGGAATTGCAAATTTTCATTGCAATGTATTGGGGCAAAAATAAGGAGACTTCTATTTTATTTCATTATAAAGATAAGTTCACTACAAGTAGATTTCTCTGAATTTAAGCGGAGTCCAGTTCTGCTACCCTTATGATGAGTAGCACAATCTTCCCAAAGAGACTGCTTGTAGAGGAAGAAACTATGCAATGTGAGTGAGGGTGGTGAATTGGACCCTAAGTGTTTAGGGATAAAATTATTTTTGAAAGTAAGAAATTCTGCTTATGAACTCTGTAAAATACTCTGGAGTGCTTACTGACACGAGTCTGTTCTTTTTTTACTTTGGGATCATGTATCATACAATAGTCGGAGAGACGTTCAAAATATTTCAAGCAGAAGCTCAAAGCAGGTGGGACTATCCTTTCCATCTTTAAGCTCTGTGAATCAGTTGAAACAGCTACCAAGCCTGCCTGATTTTCAAAGTGTCTGAAGGTCATAGGTCTTACATTCTTTCTCCTAAAACTTTAATTTAAACATTAATAGTCCTTGGGGTCTTCTAATCTTCCTCTCTCCATATTCCAAGTCCTTAAATGTGAGTCCTTTTTACAGTACTTTTGCAGATTTTTTTTTTAACATATCTAGTAGGGTTGAGTGAAACTCAAAGGGTTTATAGTCTGGGTTCCCTTTGGAGAAAAACTGAAAAATTGGGATGCTTTTCAAACTGTCAAAAAACTCTTCCTGAGTCTGGAAAAAAATGGGTTGGAAGTCTCATGAAAGCAGACTTTTCTATGAGATCTTTAGAACTTCCTGCTACTATTGGCGCCAGCTAGTCAGGGAAAAAATAGACATATATGCAGCATTTCAGCCCTTCCCAATCTGTTTCTGGCTAAGCTCTGAAGGAAAATTATGTGCACAAAAATGACACAGGTCCACCTTACTTGCTAAGGTGGGACATCTGCTTGGGCCAGCAAGGAAGAGGACATCGAGGCTCTTTCCACCGTGCATGAGAAATCCTCCTCCTTTCGTGGTCAGCCAGTGCAGGAAGTGAGACACCCTTGTCCCCTGTGTGGCCCTGATTGAACGGCTAGCTGGTTTGTGTTACGTTACACAGCATACACACAGAAGTTAAATAAAAATATTGAATGCTCTTGCTGGAAGTTTGCAGTGTAACACTACTTTGTTTCTAAGAATTCAGAACGATCATGTGCAAGAACCCAAAAACAGAGACAAAAAGCAGGCTGCTCCCTAAAAGAGGCACAACTTGCCTTACCTTATTGTAGGCTGTCTCCGTGTTAAATGACTGATGCTTGCATAGTTCTCTGCAAAGCTTCCCCTAGCCTGTAAGCAGGACCAGAACTGTTTTCCTGTTTTCACTTTCTCACACACACACACACACACACACACACACACACACACACACACACACACACACACACACACACACACACCGATTCTTACAGTGATAGCTCACAATTCCAATATAGTCTGCCCTAAACCACACTTTCCAGTTCCCTGGGGTCAGGGTGACCTCTGTGGTCCACCACATGCCAATTACCTGCTCAACTTCTTCCTCCTCTTTATGTTGAGTTTTGAGTGTGGTTCAAGTGTGGCCAGTTATCTTTTGGGTTGTGTGTGGCTGGAGCTGTCATTTTGTTTCGACTCTACTATATGCAGATCACCTATTGACCCTGAAATCAAAGTCAATATTTTCTGTTTCATGAGATATTTATGGGAAACTGAGAGAATGAGGAAGAAGTTTGATCAAAATGACTAGGAGCACTTTGCTTTCAAAAATATCCTTTCAGTGGAATAGGAGTTGACAGTGCATTTTTAAATTCTGCCCTTTTAACACAGATCAGAAAATAATTCATTTTGGATCTATGGAGGGAAGAGTTGTCAGGTGGGAAACTTGTCCAGTATGTTGTAACTAACCCTTTGACCGCAGATCTCTGATGGTACAAATATGATAACCTTAGTCTCTCTCCTCCATTTCGCTAGAATTTGATATATTTCTCTCATGCTTCACAGGTGAGATGGGAATATTCCACATTTTCACAGAAAGAGGAGAGTAACTGCTGATATAATAATGATGATAAATTATCTCTTTTCATAGAGACTCATTACTGCAAACAAGGATTAGTATTCTTACCTTCCTGCATCATTTCAACTTGGGATGTGATATCTTGATATGTATAAGATAAGCACTATCAGGGCTAGTTGGTAGCTTCAATTGTTTGGATACTTACTTATTACCTCTTTCCTTTGTTATGAGATAGTATTTTGTTGAAGCTGGAAAACAAACTAATCAGTTGTTTGCCTCTGCTTTCTTGCTGGGCATATGCCTCTGAAACATAGGGTTTTCACACATTACTGAGGGAAATGTTTGTGGGATCCTCTTCATAAAATATTGACAGCTTATTACTGATGCTGTCTTTTTTTGGCTAGGATGTAATGCCAAAGTTACATTAACCATTTGTTTTCTGTGAAGATCCTTTGGCACTTTTTATGAGGGTGGAGCTGCCAAATTTCAATCCGAATAATTGCATTCTGCCTACTTTAAATTCCCCCTTTAATTTCAGTTGGATAAGGAAGCCTTCACTTTCAATCCTAAACCACTGTGCATAGTTTAAGCAGTTCCTATCTCTTATTGCTGCCATAGATGTCTGCATATCAGTAGAAGTGATTACTATATAGTACTCTATCCGTTTTTAAAAGACCTTTGGAATCCGTCATGATAAAAGCAAGATGAAAACAAATCATTATTCTCCTAACTTGCTATCAGATTTATTTTTTCCTTCTCTACAGCTTGTTCACTAATTAGGTGAAACCATCTTCAGCAAGCCCCTTATTTCTTACCTTGGTCTCATAACAGTTTCTCCAGTGGAGTGGGTGAAAGGGACAATGACTACTTAATGTTGCTTGTTACTGTTCGCTCTCTCTGTAACCTGCAGCATGGTGGCATGAAGTATTTGCTTGTAAATGGCACTTGACTCAGAGCAGATGTGTGGGTGGCCCTAGGGGGGAAAGTGAATAATAGTAGTCCCGGATTATTTGTTTTGGTCTGGTGACTTGCGTGAACTTTATAACGTGATCTTGGATAAATGATACTCTGCAGATTAGTCTAACCCACCATTGCATATATTAAAAAAAATATTTAAAAGTGTTGAATATTGCATTTGCCTCCGTTTGTCTGCATGCTGGTGATACAGTACCAACATGCAGTTCACTGCTGTGCAAAGCATTTAGGATGGGGTAGTTATGCAAGATGCTATAGAAATTAAATATTTCTGTCATTCTAAAGAGAAAAGTGCTTGAATGACAGGTGATAGAAGTAGAAATGAGAAAAAAAACCTATTTAAAATACTGACTGAAGAATACACCATACGTGTAACTTTAACTATTGATGTCATGTGTAATAACTATTCTAAATGTAGAAAAACATGAGCTCTAGGACAAAACATTCATTTAGTCTGTTTCTGAATTTAGCTGATTTTTTTCATTGTCCTTACTTTACTGACTTCAAATAGTCACTTTTACATTGCACCAGATCCTCCATTTATCAAAGTTCTTATGTAAAAAAGAGGATTGTTCTATAGAATTAAGAGGATGGCAGTCTATTTATTCATCTAATGTAGCTGTTTGTGCAATTAGCCTCTGCTTAATGCCAAAATTCTTATTTTTATTTTTGATCAGTATTTGGACACTCCTGAAGACAGGTCATTTGGCAGTTCACTGATGGAGGTAGAAGTGGACCTGGACAGCTACCAAACAGCTTTAGAAGAAGTACTCACATGGCTTCTCTCTACTGAAGATGCATTACAAGCACAAGGAGATATATCCAGTGATGTAGAAGAAGTCAAAGAGCAGTTTCACACCCATGAGGTATATGTGAACCACAGAGACTGAGAAACCAGTGCAAACACTTCATCATCTATTAATTGGTGTTCATCTATTTGTATGGTACATTAAGATCAAAATCATAAAATTTTCACCGGTGCTATTGTCAGTCCCTGTTCTTTCCTTTTCCATTTGGTTTTGGAGACTTGAAATTTAGCACTGGAGACTTTGCCTCTTACACAAGGTGAAGGTGTTTATTTTTACATTGGGTTACAAAGTTAAAATGAATTTTTAAACCAACTTAATTTGTTTTTGAAAATATGTGCAATTGAAGACATTTCTACAAAGTATCCCTCTTCCTTGTAATCTTAGTTAAGATTTACTTTTATTTTATTTTCAGGGCTTTATGATGGAATTAACAGCTCACCAGGGACGTGTTGGTAATGTTTTGCAAGTGGGGAGTCAACTTATAACAGTTGGGAAGCTTTCAGATGATGAAGAAAATGAAATCCAAGAACAAATGAATCTGCTTAATTCTCGTTGGGAAAGTCTCAGGGTAGCCAGCATGGAAAAACAAAGCAAGTAAGTAATATATATGTGTGTGTGTGTGTGTGTGTGTGTGTGTGTGTGTGTGTGTGTGTGTGTGTGTGTGTGGCAAAAAAGTTAAAAATTTTAGATTGCAATAATACAGGGGTGGGAGGGTGATACTTCGTTGCAAATGTATACTTGATCCTAAATTTTAGTTTATCTGCAATTTCAAGTGCATCAGACTCTAAACTTTCATGTTCATTTGAAAATGGAAGTTGAACAGATGGAAAGCTGTCAACAGTTTAGATTTTAACAGCATTTTAAATACTCTTTATTCAACCTATCCTGGATTTTTTTCCAGAACATTTCCTCAAACAGCGCACAACATTTAGTCAATAGAATAGGAATTATTCTATCAGAAAAACTTGTTTCCAGTTTTGGGCAGGGGGTGTGAACTTTTCAAGTCTATATTAATCCATTTTTAATCTAATAAATGGAGATTGTCAACAAAAAATTGCTGAGATTTGTTGTCAGAGGAATTGATCTGAGAACACATTAGACTAGTCAAGTAGTTTGAGCTTGGTTCCTATGGCAATTCTGATTTCTTATTGGACATGTGAAATCACTGGTAGGTTAAAGCATTTCATGTTTATGTTGTATACTTTTAATACTTAAACATAGGTTAAATATAAAGGAAAGAAAGGGATTTGAGTTAAAATGAGAGGTGAAATGCCAATAATAAAAGAATATAATAACTATTATTTGTTCACATGTAATACTTAATATAAGAATGGATATGTTTTTTAAAAATGGGATACTTTATTCTTCTATCCATTAACACACATAAGGACAAAGTAAACAGCAAATGTTCTGATATGATATTGGTAACTTAATTCTTATTCATATCAAAAAAAATAACTACTACTTATTCATATTAAAGTTAAATTAACTACTAGACTTGCTAGCTTGGTAGAAATGTACACCTTTGCACTATATGCAGCCAGGATGTAAACCTTGAAATCAAAAGGATGAAGATGATGATAATTTTCTTTAAAAGCAGAAAAGCTACGGACCATTTCACTCACAAGAAAATTGAAGGGTTGGAGAAGTAAGGTGATGAGATGTTAAGTGGGAGGAGAAGGAAAAAGATGAAGGGTTTGAGGTAGAAAATGAGTGAGAGGACAGGGAATTGAAGCCTTTAGAAAGGAAGAATGGATTAAGAGTAGAAAAATGAGTTACAGGTTAGCTGCAGGACTCTGACTCTCTGTATTTCGATTTCCACACACAATACAGTACAAGAACATTTACATTAGGTAGGGCATGGTATAGCAGAGAAGGCTAATGTTGTGGGATATAGAGGGGATTGGAGCAGAAATATGATTGCAAAAATGGGAGGAGGAAATATACCTGCAAGTTTCCTTCCCTCAACCTTTAAAAAAGAATACAGTTGCCTTTCAGATTGTTCAGAGGGATTGGATATTGTCCAGGTTCTCATCTTCTCCCCCACCCCCCCATCTGTTGATTTCCTGAGACACTTTTAAATCTCTTCTGCATAAAATAACTCTACTTCAGAACAGTTTACTTTGGTCATATTGTGTCTTATGGAGCTCTGTTTACTTAACTTATCTGTTTTCATATTGATTCTATACAAAACAGGAACTGAAGTGTAAGATATTTTACTGTTATAATGTATTTATTATTCTACCAAAATGAATCAAGGGGAGAATAAAAAAACAACTAACCATTACCAGTGTGTTTATAGAAATACAATAGTAATTACTGTAGATTATAGCTGCTCTCATCAGTAAAATCAACTGGATGTAAGTACATAAAACCTGGGATTGGAGGTCTATATTTGCTTCTTTATTGCTCAATGTGTTGGTGATTATATGTGAAGTCCTAGAAGGACCGTACATTGGTATCTAGAGGTGTCTGAGACAGTCACAGCAGTTGTGCTTTAAGTGGCAAACTGCTTCTGTCTGTGCCAAGAGTAGAGCTAGCTGGAAAATGTTGGTCCAAGTGAAATTTTGACAAAAAACTGAAACCAACTTCTATCCAAAAGTTAAACTCCAGTTATGGGGACACAGTATTATTAGCTGATGGTCCTTGATTCATGACTCACCGCAATCTGTCAAAGGCTGGCTTTTGTGACATTTGATATGCAGTGCAAAATATATCAGTTTACTCAGGTCTTTTATTGTACCAGGGATTTAATGCTAAAATGAAGAACTTTGTTTTCTGTTACTAGTACGGAAGCAGGAAGTTACAGGTTTCAGTTAAATACTTTTATTTAACTGTAGCAACAACACAACAGATGGGATCCCATTCTGTATCTTACTCAGAGAATCTCTAAACTATGTATGGTCTTCATGTTTCTCTTGTCCACGTCCTTATACCACTGCACTTCTTCATAGAGAGATACAAGATGAGGCCACTATGTGCCATTGCAATGATTTACTGGCAAGTTGCAAAAATTAAAAATAAATTAAAATAAAATCCCACAGCAATACATACAACTACCAGGTAGCAAAAATGTTATTAACTGAATCAAATTGCCAAAAGATATCCAGCTCACAACCATATCTGCAGTTGCCTGATCAAAAGGTTGGATGTAGCAGCATGTCCTGACGGGATGATACATTTGTTTTATTTCAGCCCAGTGGGATGGTGGGACTTACAAAGTCAAGGGGTCTTTGGAGAGAATGCTCTGCCACCAACTCCTTCACCAAAGAGTCTCCAACTTTAGTGTTTCTGCTAATACCAACTCAGAGAGGGGAGGCAAGCCCTCAGGATGGATGGGCACTAAGGACATTCAAGATGGTATAGGTCAAAACCAATAGTTTAAGCTCCACCTGGAAGGCTGTTTGCAGCCAGTGTAGATCCCAAAGCACTAGTACTATGTGTTCATGCTATGATACTGCAGTTAAAAATCTTCATAGTTGTATTCTGCACCACCTCTGTTTTCAAGTATAGGCCTCTGCAGAGCACGTTGCTGTAATCCAATTGGGAGGTAACAAACATGTGGATCACAAAGAGAGATTCATATTCAAGGACCAGGTTCAGATGAAAATAAAGCTATCTTGGTGGTAGTTACTATTTGATCAGCATCTCTAACTGACATATCCAGGGTACAATCCAGACTCTTGAGTAGCTGTGTGACCCCAGCCCTCTAACCTGGGGTTCGAGTTACTTCTGTAGCCTCCAGCCTGGACTGCTCACAAACAGCCTCCAGTATGCAAGTCACTTCCAGCTGTGTCTGTGTATGTGCTGCAGCCAACCAGCCACACATTGGCTCTTAAGTCAAGGTTATACAGCAGGGTGACACCAACATACTGCTAGTCTTAGATTTCCCCCCCAGTAAAGTATGTCTTGTGTTGCCCAGCCCTCTCCCGGATAATACAAATTCATATAAAGTCCATATTTCTTTCATAGAAATAATATGCACATACCTTGTTACCCCCAAATGGAGTTTCACAGACAGTTCAGTTTAAACACACTGGATTATAAAACAAGTTTATTTAACCACAAAGAGTGAGATTTTAAGTGAGTACTTTTAAGTCAGAAATGATTATAAGAAAAATAAAGATAAAACACAACTGGTGCCTAACTTAACAATCTATGTTAAATTCAAAGCAAAGTGTTTCAAACCACATGCTCTCAGTAGTCTTACTGATCAAACTTGTTAGGTCAGAATTCCTTCTCCAGTTCAGTGGCTGCTTCCTTTGTCCCTTCTGGTGCATGAATCGAAGGACAGTAAGAGAAAGAGGGAGGGGTCGTTGGGGTTTTTATGCCTCCTTTTGATACTGTCAGTCAGCCACTTGGGAAACATTTCCAGCTGAGATTCAGGAGTCAGAATGTTTATAGGAAAGGATGTTCCCTGCTGCTTTTTCCTCACCTATTGCTTGATGACTCTGTTTACTGCTTAAATGCAAATTAAGCAGAACACACATTCCTTTGTTTGAGCCAGACCTATTCACCAACCTGAGTTTGGAATATGTCTTAAGACCAAGCAGTGGTCTCTTATAACTTCAAATGCGATGTTGCCACATACGTTTTATCAGGACAATATTGACCAATGAATTATGAGGTTTTCAAATGATACTTCGAAAGGCATACTTTGTACAAAGATGATTACAATAGTATTCAGGGTGTGAACACAGGTACATTCTGTCACGCTAACGAAACCCTCAAGCTGCAAATGTTACAAAGATGCACAAATCTCAGATAAATAATCTGGTTGCTCCCCACAATCACCACCACCTCAGTCTTGTCCAGATTAAGTCATCTTTATGTTCAAATATTGTGTTTGTGTATAATTTATTGTTTAAAACATATATGCTATACTGCAGCATACAGAGTTTCCCAGAATTCACTCACTCAGCACTTTGAACAAGTGGAGCAGTGGCTACACATCTCCAGATTTTTTTGTCTAGGACTCGCTTAGCCCCAATTCTGCTAATTGCAGGAGCAGCAAAAGGCAGAATGTTATGGTGAAGACAAGAGTGAGTAGGTTAATGTGTAGGGTATATATTCCCGCTTACATAATTGACTATTACACTTTTAGTTACTAAATAACAAGAAGAAAATATCCTAAAGTTAACACTTATACTAAAACACCTGACAAATGTTCTTGATTTTACTAAAGATGTATTAGGAAATCCTAAGTGTTTGAATGAAATGTGGCTTTTAATCCACATTTTCTGTATGAGCATGGATCAAAGTAAAGCCCCTTCCAGGAGCTTGACTTTATTTACAAAGGAACGCGAAGATGATAAAAAGTTTGGTCCATGCCATCTACTAAGGTTTGGATGCTCAGCTGAGCCCCCAGGTTTTCTTTGCTTCAGGCCAAAGATCGTCACTGTAGCTGACTTTAGAAGCATTATCGTTCATTTTTCCACCCCCTCCAGCCAGAAGGCACTTCCTCCAGGTTTGATACTGCTAGCTAGGCAGTAGAGCAGGACTGGCTTCAACCTCTGTCTCCAGGGAAAATTGTTTTTACTTTCCTCCCTGGTCTTGTGTGGGGCTTGTCCACCTCATCACAATATGTTGTAAGCAAATCAGACTGCAACTGATCTAGAATGAACAACTGTCACTCTACTTTACAAGCCTTGAATACATTCATGACAAAATTATCCTCTCAGACCTACGCTATTGGACAAGTCTCTGCTGTTGTGAATACAACTCCCATGATGACACTGAGAAGCTGTCACATGTAAACAGAGGATTATTGCAGACCTAATAAAAGTGTGGGATATTCAGGGAATTTGCCAATAGCTAATAAATGTTTAGCAATTTTAAAATATATATATATAATTGTAATAGAAAATTGCCACATGGTTTTGACTTCCTATTGGCAAGAAGTATTTCAACTTTTCCTTGGCATTTATTTTCAATAAATGGAAATTATTAAATCTGATGAGATTACTGTATTATTGAGAGAGAATTGCAAACACACTTCCATTAAAAGCCCCTTTTTTTTATGCTATTCTCTAAACTGAAGTTTATAAAGAGGCTTTTCATCAGTGGCGTGGTGGGGTTTTAGTTTTTTTGTTTTTTGTTTTCGTAATTACTGTTAAAATGGAATTGAATTTTTCCTCAAGTTGAATATGCAGTCTGTATCTTTGACTTACACCCGGGAGGTGAACGTAGCAAGTATTTTGGATATTCCTGTCAATATCAGAAGGGTTGATTGTTTCTGGATTTAAATATGAACAGTAAGAGGCAATATTCTGTAATGTTATGGACTTGTGATAAGAGAATCTCTATTCTGGAGGGTGATAGATGAAGGTTGATCTTTGATCTCTGACAGGCTGGTGCACTGCATTCATGTTAACTGTAGAAATCGTTAGGGATGATGTTTTTCATTACAGTACACTGATGCCAATATTGTCATTCACTGTATCTTCTTCCAGAATTAACTAGAATGCAGATTTTGCTATTTATTACTGTACTTAATAAAGCCATATTTTAGGAAGAAATAAACATTACAAATCCTAATACACTGGGAGACAACATTTCTTAAGGAGCCTTCAGGTATTGAGGATTTCTCTTTCTTTTGCACACTAAAAAGGCTACTTCCTGTAATTTTTTCATGAAATAGGTTTTTAAAGAGATGAGTTTCTTCAGTGGTGTAGCAGCATTTTGTGACGCTGTTATAAGCCACTTCTTATTTGGGGAATAAATCCAGCTAACCTGCCTTAGGGGAGCTAGTCAAAAATGTAATCACCATCCATTTTATACAATAAAATATGTGATAACACCAAAACAAATAGAAGCAGAAGTTTACAATTACATTGTGTCCTTTAAAATGATTATATTTTTCAACTAGAGATGGACACTGACTATTCAGCTGTGTTTTATTTAGGTTTTTATGCAATGCTTATCACTGTCACATCTGAGCTACCAAGTTTGAATTTAGATACGAGTTTCCTCCAAGGTTGGACAGAATTTGGAACATAGGAATGTAGGAATTGCCATAATGGATTAGACCTATGATCCATCTAGTTCAGTACATCCTGTCTCTGAGTGTGGCCATCATGAGTGGACATCCACAAGAAGATGTAAGAGGGAAGGGCTGAGATTTTAGTTTGAACAGGAGGAGACAGATCTGGAGTAGAGAGGTACATTTGTGAGTTCTCAGCATGGAGATGGTAGTTGAATTTTTGTGTTTGTGGATGAGATTACGCTTGCGTGGGGAAGAGAGGGGGTGGAGAGCAGCGCACACTGGCAAAAACAAAAGTCAGTGCCTGTGGACAAGGTGTAGAGGGAGAAAAGAAGGGGACCTAGGACAGAGCCCAGTGGACACCTTCCCCCATAGAAAGTTGGAGGAGGAGGTTTCTCCAAAGAACATGTTTGAAGGAGCAATTATAGAAGTAGGAGGAGAACTAGGAGAGGACAGAGTAACAGAAATCAAGGGGCAGGATAAGATTTCAAGACCATCCTGCCTGTCACTCGTAAACTGGGCATCATCTTTGACTCAGACCTCTCTAGGTCCTCACATCTAGACTTACATCTACTTCTGGAACATTCTGTATAACATCTCTGATATAGCCTTTCCTATCCATCCACACAGTTCAAACTCTGGTCCATTCCTCTTCATATCATATCTTGATTACTTCAACATCCTTTTCTTTCGCCTAAACAAATGTAATCTTGTCCTGCTCTTATCCATTCAGTATGCTACTGCAAAGAACATCAGCATAGCTCTTTGCTTTGGTCATACGTGGAGAATTTTGATATTATCCAGCCTGACTGCAAGTAGTTAAATCCGAGGAGGCACTTGAAGGCAGGCGATTGGTGGGGGTAGGGGGAGGGATGGGACCGATAAACAGGAAATGAAACGAGCAAAAATAAGGTAAAATTCAGAGAATACCCCAAGGGTCCTTTAGGGAACAGTGTGTGTGTGGGGGGGGAGCTATTAAGAAATGCCCCCATCTGGCTCCAGCCAGGCTAACAAGTTTTACTCTTCCCATGTCTGAGTCTAGGTTCTAAGGGGATACTAAAAGGGGCAGGGGGGTTTTGACTCCCAACTCCAATCAGCCCATGTTGCCAGTCCCCACTGCTCACTTGTTAAATTTTTAAACAAGCACATTCATGCTTTCTCCCATGCTACATTCATGCTTGGGAGAAGCTCCCTATAAACATCTAGAAAACTGCTTCACTATCTAATTAAAATCCCTCCATATGACACACTTTTGCTGTGGTGCCTACACACAGCCCAGCTGTGGGCAGGCTGCTCTTGTGCTGAGACCCACTGCCTATCTTGCTAACCAATTTTCTCATTGTTTTCTGGTCCTCCTCTGCCTCGGTTATCTCTTGTTTTATACTTAGATCGGAAGCTTTGGGGGGCAGGGACCATCTCTTTTTTTCTATACAGCCCACAGTGCAATGGGTTCCTGATCCAAGAGCAGAACGGCTATGTGCTATGGTAACACAAATAAGAAATAGTAATCCCTCATAGTTGGAGATTGCTTTGAGCATGATATTTAATCTCTTCCAAAATTTGTTAGCAGTATCTATTACAATATCTATTACAACTCTAGATATTCTTGTCCTCCATATAGATGCCCAATCTATATTTGTTAAGTTTTTGGTGTTAGTGACATTATGTTGCAATGAGCAATTGATTTACGTTTTGCGGGGGAGGGAGGTGGAAAACGAATTTTCCTTACATTGGTTTGGAATTTACCAGTGCCAGATTGACTGACTGATTTTTATCCTGCCACTTATTCCATGGATCCATGGACAATTATGAGATCTACACTTAAATTTCCATCTGTAAAATTAGGAGATGGGAGCTGCTGCTGGAAAAGAGAGATTTATAAAAAAAAATTCTAAACATGTCATTTTTATATGTGCATATGTTATACCTTAAATGGTAATTCATCAAAGTATGACTTCTTCATTATCAGGATTGCCCTTGAAAGAATTAAAAGGAATGGAAGAATGAGAGATGGCAACCTGGCTTTGTAGCAACATATGATTTTATTCTCCCTGAATAAATTATAATTAATTTGGTTGACAAATACATCCTCAAGGGAAGAAAAATATTACTTAAACATGAGCTCAATGAGGCTGCCCATGTTCTAGGAAAGCGGACATAGAAAACATAAGGAAAAACAGCACATTTTTCAATATGGGGGAAACAAAAGCAAGCAGTCAGTAAAAAGGAGAGATTTTCTGATGCGATATATAGGAGCGCCGCCAGCTTTTCTGCCGCCCTAGGCGGCGGAAGGTCCTGCCCTGAAATGCCGCCCCCCACAGAGGCGGCGGAAGGTCCCGCCGCTGAAATACTGCTGCGGTCGCCGCCCCCCCCCCCCAAATTGTAGCGCCCTAGGCGACCGCCTAGGTCGCCTAATGGGTTGCGCCGGCACTGGCGATATAACAGTAGAAGTGACCCAGTAGTTCAAAAAGAGGGTTAGCAGGTCAGAGCATCAGAGTTTTCTGGAGCAGTGCAATGCTGCTATTGCTATCCTACAGTAAAAGGAGGTCAAAGGAGATCTGGTATGTGTTCACCATATGTATTGAAAATGTTTGGCTCTTGTAGAACTGCACTAATGACCCGAAGAAAAACAGCAGGCTTTTTAAAATATGATTCTCTACAGTGAAGCATCTGTGTGATAAATGTACTACTGGAGAGGAAAACCTAATGTAATCAGGATTACTTTATGGAGGATTTCACAACTATTAAAAAGCATTCAGTCAACGGAAAAGTATTCTGTAGTAAAAAATCATGAGAGCCAAACAATAAACAAAGATTACAATAATCTCTGAAGAGATATACACGAGTATTAAAACCTCTACATATGCTTATAGCAAGTAAGCTGATGTTTGGAAAATACAAGGAGGAGGAGGAAAAAAACACTATGGAAAAAAAAATGTGATAGTTTTTTTCAGAGATCATTTCATTCTCAGACTTAATATTCCTTGTCATAGAATGATATTGATATTCTTTATAATAATCATCAATGTTCTATCTTAATTTTTATCACTGTGCAAATTTTCTGTATAGTACACCTCTACCTCGATATAACGCTGTCCTCGGGAGCCAAAAAATCTTACCGCATTATAGGTGAAACTGCCTGATATCGAACTTGCTTTAATCCACCGGAGTGCGCAGCCCCGTCCCCCCGGAGCACTGTTTTACCACATTATATCCGAATCCGTGTTATATCGGGTCGCGTTATATCAGGGTAGAGGTATATATGGGAATTACTTCACCTCTAGGATGAAACATCACAACTAAGTAACAGTGCATAGCAATGCTGCACAAAAGAGTATAAGACAAAGTGAAAGAGAATATAATGCAAATCTGAGATTGCAGGGGAGTTTAGCTAGACTGAAGGTAATTACTCCTCTGCACATCATATAGTAGAATTTGGAAGGGGCTCCCCGTACTCCGGTCGTCTTAAGATATGCGCAATGTGCCTTAGATGACACGTGACAAGGATTCATCACTGAATTTGGTCTGCTGGTTGGATCATTAGCATTCCCGGGCTGGGCCGGGTACTGACGGGAATTTTGACGTGAAATCCATGCCCCCAGTGCACCTGGTGCTCTTGCAAGGGGAACAGTCTTGAGGTGTGGAGGGGTTTATGGATCTGTCACTTTATGCTTCTTCTGGTCATTCCACATAATAAAGAGACAGGGTTGTGATTCAGTAATACTGAGTGACAATTTTTGGCCAAAACCCTGGGGGCAGGAGTGGAGGGGTTGGTTTGCTTTTTGTTTGTGGGGTGGATTATTTGTGAAAAATGCAGATTTGGCAACAAAGATGTTTTGCAAAGCATGTTGGATTTGCCAAATTGTTTTGGACATAAAGAAGAAAAATGGAAATGTTTTCAACATTTTTCAAAATGAAAAAAATCATTTTTTTCCCATTCAAAACATTTGTTTAAAAAATTCTTTAATTTCAATTTAAAAAGTCAACAATTTGAAAAAATGGTAAAAATCAAACTGAAACATTTAGATTGTATAAATGAAAGTGTTCAACCTGAAATGATTTTTTTAACTTTCATTTGCCAAAAAATTCAGAAAGCATATTCATTTTGATCTCAAATGAGTTTTTTGTTTTTGAAACTTCCAGTGAACTGAAAAATTCATTATTTGCACAGCTCTAGTTTTGATTAAGACCATGAGAGATATATAAAATGAATGTTCCAGTAGAGTGTTGGAAAATACTGTTTTACCTCAAATAGGTAAAACCAAGGCCTCTTGTGGCTTCCTGGAGACTTGGCCAAATTTGAACTGAATTTTTCCTCTATAAAATTGCTTTGGTAGTTTCACAGGTACTATGGTGATGAATGTGGTGTCAATTCCTAACTAAATAATATAATTTTGAGACCGTATTCTCTATCTTCTGTTTGAGACAATAGTGTGGTATTGCTGTGTACTGTTTAAACAGCTGCTGCATTTGAAGAGTTGCTGAAGTGATCCTTGTATCTCCTTCATTTACCTTAAAGAGGAGATGTGAGGATTGATTCATTAACCTTTTAGTGGGACATTGGGGCCACTGTTGAACAGAATGGCTGACTGGCACTCATTCTACTGCACTGGGGACCCACACCAGTACTAGATGGATAGATGTGCTGGTGCTTCAAGTTTCAGCCACTTCTTCCCTCGGCTTGCCTTCCAGGTTTCCCCACAGGTCCTAAAAATGTTGCTCACCTCCAGCATTCTTAACTCATTGATCCTGACCCTCTTTTTACTCAGTGGTCAGATTTTTGGGAGAGGGAAGATTGGTGGCTTATTTCCAAGTTCCATCCACAAGTGAGTTGCAAAAATGACACTGATTTTGTGCAGATACTCAAAATATAGGGCTCCACTGTGTTCCTTGATTTTGGCTTTCCCTTGGCAGGACTCTAATATGCCCCTGGGCTTCTCTAGGTATCAGGAAGCAGTGCCTGCAGCAGAGACAGTCTCCAGGCTACCTAATGAGTGCAGTTAGTGTGCTGATGGGTTGGAAGAGTCAGCAGACTGACTCTTAATCCCAGCAGCAGTTCAGCAGCTGCTTAAAGCATGGCTCTGATAGTGTTTGTGCATGCTTGTTCCCAGCCATGAACCCAGCTCTGCTTTGCCTCATTCCAGGTAACTCATTCATGATCCTCTTTTTCCAATTTCTGTCTTTGGCTCTGACCCATGGTTCTGGCCTCTGACTCCTGCTTTAACCACTGTGTGTGACAGCCCAGGTCCCAGTGACCGACACTAGGTTCTTTGAGCTTGGCTTCTTGTTGGGTGGGGGGAATAAGTGGTGGCACCAAATGAGAAATCACTCTAAATACATTGTGCATATTTGTGATCCTTCCTCTGTTTTCTTACATGAGGAATAAAATAGTCCACAATGTTGACAAGCCAATTATCATGCTGGGCATCTGAGTTAAGACCTCATTGAAATGAATGGGCAGTTCACGCCTCTGAGTCACTGTTCCAGGTTCTCTACAGACTCATGTAGAAGCCTCTGCATTGATTACACTTGGTTCATGTTTTTGAGAGCTTTTTACAACAACCAGAGGATTTTTAATGAAAATTGAGATTCCAGAGAACAACCCAGCAGCTTCAGAAAGTTGCCTGTATGCTGCATAGCCATGAACCAACCCAAACTAAGCCATGTCTAAAATATTACCTCAAAAAAGCTCAGTTAGATTTGTACTACTCCAACTTTGCTGGAACCCTACATTTTCATAAAGCTGGCTCTCCTTGACAATTCCTGACTCATTCTCCTACCATCCTAATCTTCCTCAGACCCTCTCTCTTAGCTACCCATCCCTCATCTTTGCTGGGTGCTCCTGGCCTGTACTACTGTACTGTTAAATATGTGTTTGATAGCCAACTACTCCTCGTAGTCCTTCTGCCCAGACCACCTGTTACCTCTTTCCTTGCTTTGTCCTTCCACAGCTGCCACAACCCATGTGAATTCTCCTCTTTCAAGAAGTCCCCCCACAGCCACAATGGTCTGTCCTTCCCCACATCCCGGTCCCAACCCTGGGCAGTAGGAGATGAGAAATGATTACTGTTGATTGCTTTAAAAACAACAAATAGCTCCTTCAAAACAGCTGAGGCCTCATGAACCTGATTAATATAACCATGACTTTGGGGATCTGAAATGGTGCTTTTTGTGTGTCTGTTTGAGAATCTGTGCCATTATCTTTTTGTTCAGTATTCTTTGTCAGGCACTTGGGGCTTGTTCCTGCTCCCCTTATAGTTAATAGTAAAACTTCCATGGATTTAAACAAGGCAGGTTTGGACCTTTAATAGACTCATATCCCTAACAAGTATTTGCTAATATTAAATTTAATATTTACCAGAACATACATATTGATGAAAGTATCTTTCTTCTGCCCTGCATTGGTACCCTATTCTTGCTTTGAGCATAATGGGCATGAGTGACACACAGGAAAAAAATACTGGAAGCACCAGGTTCTCCTGGATTAAATTCAAGAACATGAAGTACATCATATAGGATAATTAATTTCTCTCATAGCATGTACAGATAGTCTGACACCGTGAGGTATAACAGATCATAAGCCTCTCAGTAATCCAAATGATAAATAAGACTAAGGAATACTATATGCACTGCCAAGAAAATGCAGGAGGAATTTGATATCTACCCAGGGATGTATGAAGAGAACATTAGTGACATTTACATTAGGAGCCAGATAAAATCTTAATTTACAATATAAAGAGCTGTATGTACTATAGCTATTTCCCTTTGAATAAAATTAGGAATAAATAATAATTTACCAAATACCGCATGGTTTGGTATGTTTTGTGAAGAATTAAAATTGGGATATAGGGAGGGAAAATGAACAAATAGTTAAAAATGAAAAAGCTGAATATTTTTACCAGTATAACTTCTGTGCCTTAAATTAAGAATACTTTATAAGTAAGACTATTGGATTTGCTATGCGGAATCAGACTCTTTGTCGATCAAGTCCAGTATCTTGCAGTGATAGTGGCCAAATCCTGGGGCTTTGGAGGAACATGTCTCAAATATTACCTAATTATGCAATGTGGTCCAAACCGAGCATAATTCCTTCTTTACACCAGATGATGTTATACTTAACACAGCATTTCCATTACAGTTAAAGGAAAAATGCATTTCAATTTACATAGTTTATTCTGTTCAAATAGTGTAGCTAAAGCAATATCAAATGTTTTGGAATCCAAATTAAACTGAAATATTGAACACAGTATCAAATATTGTACAACTTACATTTTAATATATATAGCATTCACTTTGGTTAGCATTGTATTAAATCTTTCTATTTTCTTCCTAATAGCATCTCTTACTTAAGCTCTGGATAGTCTCTCTTCTCCTGTCTGATAAGCGTGACTAAAGCTTTACTCTTTTATTAACCATGGTTTTAGAATAGGCTCTTCCATTCAATTTTGAATCTAAATAAAAAAGATTAGAAATCTGATTTTGGTGTTTTAATAATGGATTTAACATGGAGGAATGGTAGGTAAAATGAGATTTTAATGCATTCAGACTCCACTGTCAGGTTTTTTTAAATGACTTCTTTCCTCTTGTTCTAGATTAAGGGACTTTAAAACTGGCATATACTTGATGAAAGGGAACATTAATACAAAAAGCAGCATGCTTCTTCAGTTATTTTCTCTCCTATTGTTTGATATTTGTGCTTCAATAAGAATTTGTAAGCCCAACATCTTTTCCAGTGTGACACAGTAATGAAATTATTGAATGTTTTTAACATCACAAGTTACTGCCATGGAAACAACTCTGATTTCATAAACTTGGCATTACCACCTTAGTGCTGTATCAAATAGGATGAGAAGATACAGTTGAAAAGGAATAGAGTCTTTGTATGAGTACAGAGTCCTCAAGAACTATTAAATAGAAGAAAATATATGAAATACAAGTGGAATTTATAGTAAATGTGGATTATAATGTCATACAAATGAAAGTTTCATCCACTTTGAAAGTTTTACTTTAAATTCTCAAAATTTTTAGTTGAGTGCTGAGTTCTAAAAGTAGAACATATGTACTTGATCAAAACTTGCCTTTGTACTAGGATCGTTATATCCAGCATTAGCATAAGTAACATACTATAGTGTAGCGTGGACATGTTTCAGCTAGGCTTGGTGTTCAACAGGATAATTTTAAAGATCATCTTTATAAATGTCATGTTATCTGAGAAATTTGCATTATTTCCTAAGTAGTTTATATCCACCATTTAACTCTGGATTTGATTTTATTAAATTGTTTTTCGTCAGCAGTACAGTGTCAGAATATGTTTTTTCAGTGAAGTCAGTGGAGTTTTCGGTTGGCTTCAGTGGGTGCTAGACTGAGCCCTTAATGAAGAATTTAACCCCTTTGTGTGTCACCTTATAAAACACATCTGAACGTCTTGTTTTGAAAGGAAAATATCATCATGGTTACATGTATTTTTACTTGCAAGATGAACTTTTGTTAAATTTTCTCTCTACTGCTAATCTTAACATAATTTTGCTTTTCATAACATTTTATAAAACAGAAAAACCCATACGCAGACATAGAATCAATACATTTTAATAAATACAGAGAGAAAAAAGCCAAAGAACAAGACTACTAAAGCCAAAAAATATATTTCTCAGACAACATACAGTAAAGATGGGCCTTAAAGACAATCCCAGATTAAAATACATCCAAGCCTGAGCTGCTCAAAGTATAGAAAAATAATTTCATGAAAAAAATATAGAAGTTGTTTCTTTTGGCACTTCCAGGCCTGCTCTTGAAGGAAAGATTGTGGCTTCAGGTGTCAGGTCTGGAAGTTGCTCCAGACCCATCTCCTTCCCAAATGGGAAGGTGGGTCTACGGGGCTCCCTTGGGCTCTGCGCAGGTTACCAAGCCACCCTCTCTCATACCAGGGTGGGGAACTGGGTCCAGGGAGTTCTGGCACTACAATTTTGTGAGTCAAGGACTATTCTCAACTCCTGACCACCAACATTATAACCAGCTCTATTCAAGGTTCACAAATATTATAATTATGAGTACACAGAGTGCCATTAAAATTGTTCCCTTTACTACATCACGGTGTTTGCCTTCATTCTGGTATTTCATGAATTTTACTACTGTATGTAATGTCAAGATTTTAATAACATCACTGCACTTCAGAGAAGGTTCATGCTGAGAGAATGAGCTATGCTCAGCATTGTACCTGACAATATAAAAAGCATTAATGGTGCTAAAGCTAAATATAATAGTTATCTTTCCCATAAATTGGAAAGTTTTAATGCACATGGTGAAAAGTAGGCATGTATCGAGGAATGTGCGGAAATGAACAATGGTTGATGAACATTTTGTGATACAATTTAATTCCCCCTTGATAACTGATAAAACTTTCAGGATAGATAAAGGTGACTGTTGAGTTACTTAACTCTATCAAGACAGAAATGTTCAGTAAGGTTATCATACCGTTTCATTTTAGTCTATGTATAATTGTGGCAGAGTGGTTCAGAGTTCGAGAAAACCTTATTCTAAAGTTAATCAGGTTCATACAGTAATTTCTCAAATAATAAGCCTCTAGACCACTTTGATATGTAAAAATGACTTTCATTTAGAGCTGCATTTGCCCTTCTAGCTGTTAAATCAGCTGTAGTTTACTAAGCAACATTTTGGTATGTCTGCACTGCAATTGAGAGGTGCATTTGCAGCACATGGGAGCATTCTCGAATTAGCTCACTAAAAATAGTGGTTAACAGTGGTGGCTACCCAAGTATATACCCAGGGGTCTGGCCAGGATTGTCAGGGCTGGCTCTAAGTTTTTTGGTGCCCCAAGCAGCAAAAAAAAGTGCCGCCCTGCCGAGCCCCCCCCCCCGCCGAGCGCCGCGCCTCCGGAGCGCCCCCCACCAAGCGCCGCCGGAGCGCCCCCCCGCGGAATGCCGCGCCGCCGGAGGCCCCCCCCCCGAGCGCCGCGCCTCTGGAGCGCCCCCCGCCAAGTGCCGCCGGAGCGCCCCCCCCCCCCCGCGGAATGCCACGCCGCGCTGCCCCCCGCCACCCCAAGATTGGCCGCCCCTTACCGGGTGCCGCCCCAAGCGTGTGCTTGGTTGCCTGGTGCTTGGAGCCGGCCCTGAGGACTGTATTTGAGTGTCTAGCCCATGCCGCCATGCGTGCCACTGTGGCCACACTCAGACTTCTAGTAAGTGAACACAATCAAAGCTAGCGTGGCTATGCCTAAGTGTGCTGCAGTTGCACCTCCTAGTGGCAGTGTTAGACATACCTTACACAAAGGGTAAAATATAGTTACTTGGATTTTGATACTGCAAGGCTTTTTTTAATGTAAAGCCGATTGATCAAAATACTGATGGTAAATACCAGATTGTATGTGTACGTATTTGTATTTTACAAAAGACACTGGCCCAATTTTCTTCCTGTACTTCTAAAATTGTATACCAGATTTATTGTCTTCTGTGATTTCTTCTTCATTTAATAAAAAAAAAAAGAAAAGAAAATTAGATAGGATTAAAAATGGGAGAGAGAGAGAGGATCATTTTAAAATTAAGGAACACTGATTTTTTTTTTTAAAAGGTCTCCTTTCAGTTAAAAGTATTGTTTTCAGTTTTGATAATAAGAGAAACCTGTAAGAAGGGCAACCTGTTTTCCTGTCTGATATTAACTCACCCTGTAATAAGGAGTTACTGTCTTCTAACCATGTGCTAACCAATCCATCTGCTTCAGCTGTTGACCTGGTCGTTTTCTTTGTCTGACAGATGTAAATGTAGAGCAACTATAATTTTGCATATACATAGTTAAGCCAAATAATTGCATGTGGAATAGCAGAGTGTATTGCTGTGATGCCTCCTTCCAATTTGTGAATTGGGCATGGCGTTGTTACATGTTCCATGATCTGTTCTGGGTGAACACCGTCGCTCACTGGAGAATCTTTAATTTTCTATTTGTGTTGCAAGTATGCGCATCTGGCATGGTTTGTGAGGATACGGTTTAGGGTTGCCCATGAGCTTCATGGGGGATCCAAACCAGGGATCTTCTGTGTCGGGTCTTTCACAAAGTGTTTATTTGTGATTTGTGACTTCTTATAAACTCAGTTCGGCTTTCCAAGCTTCATCAAGGTTGAAGTTGCATTATTGAAGATTTCGATGCGTGGGTCCAAAAGGGCTTACACGACTCCAAGAGGTTTTGACAGATGATGTTAAAATCTGGGTGGATGGGAAGACATGGTGGAAAATGACAGCCTTCATGTGGCCCACTCTGTTAAGTGAGAAGTCACAACTAATGGCATCAACCTGGTGACCAAACATCGATCAGTGATCTACTGGTCTTCAGAACAATTCAAGCACCATAACAGCCCTGTTCAGGGTGAAGTAACATGCCACACAGATTGACCTGGTAATGGAACAGAATGGGGAAAGTTAGGTACAGGGCTAGTGTATCTTTTGTTGTTCAGATCCACTATGTTTTTTCCTGCAACTGGAGTGGTTGACACAAAGGGTAAAGGAATGGATTAAATATTAGAGTTTATCCCCAGCAAACCTAAAGGGCCTGATCCGACTCCCATTAAAATCAACAGACATCTTTCAGTTGACTTTTATGGGAGTTGGATCAGGCCCTTAACAGGCACAACATCTTGAAAAAAAAAAAAAAAATCAAATGCTTCACAAATCTTTTCCTCATACTGTACTGTCTGCTCTTGAATTTAAAATTAGACTGTACATTTAGTTTTAATAAACATTAGTAGCCTTGGGAGTTGAAAAATGCTGATGTCTTTACATGTGATACATGCATGGAGGTCATATGGGAAAGCAAGCATTCTGCTTTTAGACAGTTGAACATGCTCTATTAATACTGCTTTTTAAGAGTTCTTTCTCTGTCTTTCTTTACAAAGGAACTTTTTTTAAAAAAAGATTCATAACCTTTTGTTTCTCTACCTTTTAAGTACTGATTATGCATTCAAATAATAAAAAAAAATCTGTCTTTGGCAAATATGGACAGTTGCTCTTCTTCTTCTACTCCTAAACAAGAGACTGACCAGGATTATAACCTTGAATTTGAATCCTGGGAGGATGGGTTTATTTTGAGTTCAAATCGTTGGATTTAAACTTGACCCTACTGGTGTGATTTAAAGACCGGTCTAAAACTGCAAGGAGCCTATGTTCTTTGTTCCCTTTTACATGCAAATGTAATTTCATAAAATGAGTAATTCCCATTAATTTTTAGGCACACTGAGCTGACCTCTTAATTTCCACAAATCACCACTGTCTAATCTTGAAAGAGTTGAATTATCTCCTGAGTGTTCTGTCACTTGGAGCTGAAATCTCACAAGCACAGCTCGTAATATTTTGTCTGCACCTGAATTTCATCCGCAGATTCTAGTCCATATTCAGCTTCTAATCCAATCTTAATATTCCAGATCCTAATGCTGCTTCCTTGGCTTTACTTATTAAACTTTGCTACAGCTGTCTAAAATTGTTTTAGTATCTAGCCTATGTAAAGAAGTCCTGGGTGCTTTTCAAAATCATATTTGATTTTGTATTACCAAAAAATAAAAATAAAAATAAAGACATTTCTGTTGTCTCAATTGGCTGGGAGATTCTTAATTTAAGGCACTGAGACTCTATTGTGAGGTACAAAACTACGAACTTTATTGGCTGCACTGTATAGCTGTTCGTATAACACTCATGAAGACCTATCCTAGCATGCACTGTGCTCAGTGTAAATCTGAAAAGGATTCTGTAAGGGTATTTTCTGTTCTACTCAGGAATCTAGAGTGGATATCTCTGGAACATTACAGCGTCTTTGAGAGCAGATTATGGAAGAGGGAAAATAATACTCTTAAATAATCAGGATTTTTAAAATAAAACATTTGGAAGATCCAGTTTGTTTCACTCAGGGTGGAATTTCAAAAGTGTCTAAGACAGATTTTTAAAGGTGTTTAGGTGTTGCTGTACTCAGCATTGCAACACCTAACTGATTTAGGAGCCACAGACTCGTATTCAAAAGGGTTTTAGGTCAATGCTTCCTGCTCCAAAATTGATTTGCAAAATAAATACCCTGGGAAATAAACTTTGTGCTCTGTAATAAACTTATTTCTTAGCATTATTACACATTTTGTTCAAATGTTGCTCACATACTATAAGGACCACTCACTTATAACATTACAATACTGACTTTCAAACTACTGGATTAAGTAGAAAGCATCTGAGTTCTAATAGTGACACCCACCACTGTAGTAGCTGAGCCATCTCCTAAGGACTTTAAAAAGAAAAGAAACTCCATCTCTTCCTTTACAGAAGTTAGAAGTAAATGCTTAAAACATAATTAAAGTTTAGTTTTTTGATTCTTTAGTATGGGGGAAATGCAGTTTAGGAATTTTAATTTATTTTAATAGTAGTAGCAGGAGTAGTAATATATATTGCCATGGTGCCTAGGAGCTCCAGTCATGGACCAGGACCCCATTGTGCTAGGTGCTTTACAAATATGGAACAAAAAGACCCCAAAGAACTTACAATCTAAGACAACAGATGGATATAGACAGACTGAGAAGTACAACAATGAGGCAATACTGGACAATATGATAGGCAGTGGTCTCCGCACACCAGCAGCCTAACTGCTGTTAAGTTTTTTGTAGGCCTCATGGCAAAGGAGAGTTTTAAGGAGCATAATGAGTTAGTTTTGTGGATGTTCCCATTGAGCTTCTCCGAAGCATGAGAGGCAGCATGAGAGAGATCACAAAGGTGCTCATTTCAAATTTTAACAATGGGGAGATGGAAGCTGGCATCGTGGTCAGACAGGAGGTGGGACTTGACCTATACGGAATGAGAGATGGTGGTAGAGTGGGGATAGGTTGTGAAGGGCTTTGGAAATGAAGACAAGTACATTATTCAATACAGTAGAAAAGTGGGAGCCAGTGAAGGGGTGCAAAGAGAGGTGACATGATCAAAGTGATGGGCTAGAAAAATGATCTTTGCAGCAGTGTTCTGAATAGATGCAAGAATTTGTCAAAGCCAAAGAAAAGGATTTGAGGACATGAGATAAGAGCCTGGATGAGATGTTTAGCTGTGTGGATGGGTAGGCTGAATCTTAGTGATGCTGTTCAGCGATAATCTGCAATACTTTGATGTAGCCTGGATGTGAGGACCTAGAGAGAGGTCTGAGTCGATGATACCCATGTTATGGGCCCGAGTAACAGGTAGAATGGTGGTGGTGTCTACAGTGGTCAATAAAAGAGGTAGCCGGGAGAGTTAGATTCAGAGCTTTCATTAGACATGCTGAGCTTGAGTTGACAACAACACTTCCACAAGATGATGTCAGAGAGACAAGTCAGGATTTTATTTTGGACAGCAGGACACAAGTTTGGGATAGAGATAGTGCCCATTGAATTCAATTTTTTTTTTCCCATGGGCTTTTGTTCTGTTCCTTTCAGCTCTAGTGAAGTACTATCTGTTTAAAATTAAGCAATTACAGAAAAATGTCTGATGATTGTGCACTTACCTGCTTTAGTGGTTATCCTTTCAGAAAGGTTCTTTCATTTACAGCACCTAGAATCAATACACAAAGTATAGGATTAAGTGATGAGTTGAGAAACTTTAAAACAAAAATTGACTACTACAGATGAACTTACCTATGACTTTGTTTAAAATAGCTGTTCAAAAATGATGAGATTTTTTGCTGCTGACCCTCCTGTTTTTCCAAGGTGTGTGTGTGTCTAAAAGGATAATAAACCTGCTAAACATAGTGTGGGAGAGGGGAAATACCCATCAAAGTCAAATTGTTAGAAACGGAATTACTACATGGGGGAAAAAAAGAAAAAGAAAAGAACTAGCTATCTTAAAATCTAATCTATTCTAACACAATTTTGTGCATTGATTTATATTTATGTAAATATTTTAAGTTTCCAAAAATATACTCTCAAATCAATTTTGCCAGACATCAATTTAAGTGGGGTATTAACTTCTCATAAGAAGCTGTTTCTCCTGTGCACAGAAAGCAATCTTTTAACATGGGTAGTAACAGTAGTAACATTTTTACACAAATTTTTGCAAAATCAATTCATTGCTTGAACTGTGAAAGGTTCACTTCATTGATATCCTGGTTCAGATTGAATAGTTGTTCCTCCTATTAAAGTTTTATAGCACTTGATTTCAAATATTGTAGGCTATATACGTGGGCAGATCCAGAAGATATGTCCAGTGTCAGTTTCTGTTTGACATATTCAACACCAGTTGTTCTCAGCCCATATTTAAACAATCTTCTGTCTTTTGAGACTTGTCATGTCATCTGTTTAACTACATACTGGATATTTGTTAAAAACATATATATTAATTTTTCACTATGTATAGTGATTACTATCAAAAAGTCAATATTTGCTAGTGATTACCACACAGTGGAATCTTCGATTATTCCTTACATTTAAAGTAGAATATGTGCATAGTAATGTCTGGTAAATATTAAGTAGCTCATAACTTCTTCTATAAATATTTCACAGACTCCTTTTAAAAAATATTCAAGCAATGAGAAAATTAAGCTTATTGTGAAATACAAAAGCTATACCAGTCTACCGAAATTAGATAAAATATGTGCTTCATGATTTGGAACAAATTATGATTATATTAGCAAAACAAGTAATTAGAGCTGTGTGGAGGATGGAAATGTTCATCAAGAATTTCAAAATTTCTCATTTTAAATTAGAACAAAATGCAAAAAATTGAAATTCTCTGCAAAGAAAAATTCAAAATATGTCTGTGTGATGGGTTCCCCCTGCCACCTGTAACTGGGCTACCACTGAGTCCCCCTGACCCACCAGCCTGGGCTCCCTTTACATGGTACTGCTGTGACAAGCCCCCTCCAGCAGACATACAGGTAGGGACACACCCAGTTGTAGCTACACACACATGCTGAGATCACCTCTGCATGGGAAGGCTTACCTAAGGCGCCTCCCACTTCCTAAGGCACCCCCCCCTTTGAAGTGTAAACCCAAAAGTATATCTTCTTGTGCTGTTCAGGGAACTGTAGAGCGTAAGCTCATTAAATTCACCTCCTCCCTCAGTGTGGGGGAATATATGCAATAGTTTTCTGCTCCCAGTTATGATTTCCACACACTGGTTTTAGACAAAGCAAAAACACGTATATTATAAGTGATTATAAGGGATAACAAACAGATCAAAGCAGATTACCTAGCAAATAAACAAAACTGCAATCTAAGCTTAATATACTCAAGAGATTGGATATCAGTAGCAAAGTCTCACAGTAGCAAATTCCTTTCACAGGCTAGAAATCCCTCTAGCCTGGTTTCAGCCCTTCTCCCCTAGTCCAGTTCCTCAGGTGTTTCCAGCAGGGAGTCAGTGAAAAACCATGATGATGTCACTCCCTTGCCTTAAATAGCTTTGGCATATGGCGGGAACTGTAATGGTGCGGGACTCACCGGTGTCCCGCTTGCCGCTGAGCCCGAGTCCCTCCTGGACCCCAGTGCCCCTTTTAGGCTGGGGTGTTGCCCCCTGGCAGTACCCCCACAGATCTGGGTCTCTCCTCCCTGAGGAACCCCCCACCCTCTATCCCCCCCTCGCCTCAGACTATGGCTACTGCCAGTCTCGACCTGCCCCCGTTCACTGGGGCAGACTGCAGTGTAAATGCCACTCATCACCAGCGAGGGGAATTTGGACTTGCTGCCCTCTGCAACCCCAGTATCCTTTCCTTGGCCTTTAACGAGGCCTGCAGCCTGGTGGGATTCCAGGCCGGAGCTCCTCTGGCCTTCCCCCAGCCCTGCCCCACAGTACCTTTCTTTGGCCTTTACCAAGGCCTGCAGCCTGGGGGGTTTCTAGGCTGGAGCTCCCCAGCTCCTCTAGCCTTTCCCCAGCCCTGCTCCAGTCTCGGTGCCCCGCTTAGCTCCTAGGAAACCAGGTCCTTCTCTCTCAAAAGGCTAGAGCGTGTGTGTCCTAGTCTCTGGCCCTCTGCCCTCTTATAGGGCCAGCTGTGGCCTGATTGGGGCATGGTCCCACCTGTGGCTGCTTCCCCCAATCAGCCTGGCTTTTCCCCGCTGCAGCCCTCTCCCAGGGCTGTTTTATGCCCTTTAGGGCAGGAGTGGGGTGACCACCCTGCTACAGAACCATTTGTCTCCTGTCTTGGTTCCCATACCCAGTCAGTGGAAAAATACTGGTATTCCAAGATGGAGTCCAGGACCAGGTGACTTGGTCACATGTCTCTGTAGGGACAGAGCAGCCATGACTTGGAGGCTGTTTGTAGCATCCTCAGGAAGGCTCCCCAGTGGAAGATTAGCATCTTCTAAGACTATTTGTTCTCCCTAATAGCCCTTCCCAGCCAGCAATCTAGATTGATTGCATTCTAACTAGTGGGTGTTCCCCAGGTGTAAACACATTTGTAATAGAAGCATAGGCAATATTCCTAACTTCAGATACCAAAATGATACATGCATACAAATAGGATAATCATATTCTGTGAATCATAAGCTTTTCAATGATATCTTACAAGACCTAACTTGCATAAAATACATCATAGTTATGCCATAATCATCATCATAATATTACTATGAAGAATATGGGGCATTATACCACAGTCTGATTGCTTGAACCATTTTGTTTGGCTTTGATTTTGATATTTTAAACTATATATTATACTACATAATATAATACTACATTTTTTTAAAAATTGAAATTTTTAATTCCAAGAATGTTGAACAGGGTGTTTGAGAAACTATTTTTCCTGGTTTTTCTCTCAAATTAAATTTCAGTAAAATAAATGTGATTTTACTGAATTGTTTTCAATTTAAACAGAACTATAGATAGAAAATGGTTCCATTTGGAACTCTTTTAACCATCTCAGCAATTAAAACTTACTTTTATATGATCTGAAATTCTGTAAATATAGCTTACATTATGAGCAACTGTCCTTCCTGTGGAACATTCTCCAGTGAGTCAATCTAGGCTTAATCATCTCCCCCATCCAATTTAACAGCTATTACATTGTTCGGGAGGGGGGGGCATGGTTTAGTAACTAGAGCTTTACAGGACTTTTCCATCAAAATGTTTTTCGAATGGAAAATGCAGTTTCAGTAAAATCAAAATTTTCCACATAAAAAGAAATGAAATATTTCATTTGGGCTCAGGTAGACCTGAATTGAAACCTGCCAGGTTGTCTAAATGAAACAAACTGCTGCACCCACCTGGGCTGTCCCTGTTCATCATGGCCAACAGAGTAGAACAGGAACATGAGGCAACCAAACTGCAGCTCCCACAGGCACTGACTTTTATTTTTCTCAGTGGGTGCTCCAACCCTGCTTCTCCTCGGAGGCCCTGCCCTCTCCCCCCCCCCTCCCCCAAGGCCCCCAGCCCACTGAACAGCTGTGGCTGGTGGGTGCTGAGCACCCCCTACTTTTTTTCTGTGGGTGCTTGAGCCCCGGAGCACCCACAGAGTCGGCATCTGTGACCGCTCCCATGAGGCACTGTGGCAGGGTATGCAGACATAGCTTGATGTTAAACCAAGCTGAAACAAATATTTCAAGATTTTTAGCATCGAAACTTTCTGTACATTTATGGCCCTAAAAATAATAATAAAAAATAAATAAATAAAAGTGTGTGTGTGTTTTGACTTTGTCCCAAATGAGGATTCCCCTTTCCCCTCCCAAATCAAAATATTAGAATTTCCCATAGGGTGGAAATTTCCAGCTTTTGACCAGCTCTTAATAGTAAGATGCACTGGTTTAAAGTGCCAGCAATAAATAGATAATGCCCAGCTAGGAAAGTGAGATATTTCACATTGACTGGTTCAAATCAGGCTGATCAGGATGGGCCAATTTCAGTATTACCGGATGTCTCTTAGTACATTGCCACAGAAATGAGTTGTGACCTCTGTTTCCATCCATTTGAAAACATAAAATGGCACCTTTGTTGGAAGTCTCAGCAAATGGAATGGGCTTGGAATCCAAACTACCATCTGAGATGAATATATTGCCTTTCTAGTTAGTGGTTTAAACCCATTAGTAGGACAAGGTGGGTAAACCTGCAGTACTGTACCAGGGCTGGCTTGTGAGCACCTATTGATACAAGTATTAAATTTAACTTTTAAAAAAGTGCAAGTGTAAGCAAACCTTTCTGCTTACTGGTTTCTTACATGTACAAATGTAAGTGATGATTTTCTTTGTTTCTAGCTTACATAAAATTCTCATGGACCTGCAGAATCAGCAACTAACACAGTTATCTGACTGGCTAGCAAAAACAGAAGAAAGGACAAAGAAAATTGAGTCAGAGCCCCTGGGCCCTGATCTAGAAGACTTAAAACATCAAGTAGAAGAACACAAGGTAAGCTATTTTACATACGTACGTTACTGTTGGGAGTCAAAATATTGTTTAAAGAAGGAACGTATATCAATGAACTTTTCACATTTTTAAAGCTCCAAAACTAGTATTAGAGAAGAGTAGTGCAGAATATTTCATTTATTGAAGTTTAAGCTTTTCAGAATGACCAAGTCTTTGTATAGAGACTGCATTGCAATTCAGAATTTTTTAATAAGACTGGGATTTTCTTTATTCTTTCTCATATTCATAATTTACTAGACTAGAAATTCTGGTTGGATATCAAGAAAATAGGCAATTGTAATATCCTTTTTATTACAAAGCATAACATTTCAGATTTTATTACTCCCATGTTTTTTTCCTCTTGTCATCTTGTGTTTTCTTTTGTGTGCTGTAGTAACAACAAGACACGATTAGTTGTTATAATTGGGATTCCAAAGCTCAATAGCAGTACTGGGACTCTGAGTATGTAGCCCCTGAGCATTGTAAAGTTATCCAAGTGTAGTCTCTAGCTTTGTAATGGAAGAGATTTTTTTGAAAAATGTATTTAATTATGAAAAATAACAAACCAGCAATTGGGGAAAGAAAGATATTTGACCAAGCTTGTTTGCATTCTCATGTAGAAAAGTGTTTCTTAAATTGGAATGATTAAGAGTTAAAAACTGCATACATTAAATTAATAAGAACATAGGCAAATAAATTCAATACAGCAAATAAGAATTCTGGTAAGGCTGTGATAATCACTTTTAAAATGAGTCTTAAAAATAATTACATAAAGCAGATTTTTAAAATTGTGCTAAATTCAATAATTCTTTGTGTATTTGTATATATATCTCTTTCTCTGTGTGTGTGTGTGTAGAAACACATATGCATCATGATAGAAGATAGGAAGATAAATATCAGAAAAAAACATAAGGCCTGGGAGATGTGATTCCAGAAAGTGTGAAGAGATTAAGGTGTCCTTCAACTCTATGTTAGTGGTTCAAATCCAGTTCAGTTATAGTACCCACAAGTTTTTACCATCTGATCCCTTTTATCATCTTGGAATGAGTTGATGGTTTTAGTCCAATTTGTAGAGGGCAGGTCTTTCCATCACAAAACCTATCATCAGAAATTAAACCAATATACGGCCCTGGGGCAGCAGCAGAGGCCAAGAACTGCATGGAGACTGAGCTCTTCACTTAACCATGACACAGAAGAGCTCTCATACTCGTGAGGAAGTCTGGAAAAGCTAGTGGTGGTGCTTTTGCTGCTTCCTATGCTGTAATTGGTCTGTGGGTAAATAGAAGATTTCAGCTTCCAGGCTTTCCAGTCCAGCCCATTTTCTGAGCACTAAATGAAACTCTCCCCGCCCTCCCCCCCCGCCCCCCAAAAGGGGTAACATACTCAGAGTCCCAGTACTGCTATTGAGCTTTGGAATCCCAAAGGCAAGTAAAGGTGGAAAGATAATCTGGGACTGAAAAAATATATATGACAAGTTCACTCAGAAATTGTTTACTGGGTTCTTGTTTTTCTTTTGACATGTATGGTATTTGAATGCTAATGGCATTAAAGGTAATAATTTCTTGTGCCAGTGAAACACTACATTCCCTTTAAGAACTTTGATCTTAATGGGTGCATCTCTTTGTTTTGAGAGTAAAATTCTGGCCACAGTGACGTCAATGGAGTGTTTCATCACTGACTTCAGTGAGGCTAGGACTTCCACCCTGGGTCTCCAGGGTATTCAGAAATTTACCTCTCCCATATACTGATTCCACATTTCTGAATGTGGTGAGTCGGTTAACATTGTGGATGCATACTTAAAAAATAAGGTTTCAACTCCATCTTCTCTACTAAGGGATCATTCAGACAGTAAAGTGATCAAAAAGAGGTTTTTTTCCCTCCCCGTTGGGCATGGATTAAAATTCTTCGCAGGTAGAACCTGTCTGTAGGTAGTAACTGGAGGACAAGATGTTTGCAGACATTTCAAAAATATCTGCAACATTCACATAGAATTTATTTTGTATTATATTCTGCATCTGTGCCCCCTGATTCCTGCAGTATAACAAAGCTGCATACGCAGCAAAGATAAAAATTCATGACAGTATACAATGTGTGGGGAAAACAGTTGAAACCAAGTTTTATTGCACTAGATATGAACAACACAGTGGGTACTTAATTTCAGGATAAAGTATAAGTAATCTCTGGGTTTTGAAAGTTTCACATCCTTAGCATGGATGTATACATTCCCAATTACTGCATAGTATTAGTATTGTGGCATTTGTTGGGAGGAACTGGAGAGTTCAGAAAACAGAAATGAGAAGATGACATCAGATTGGGTAGTTACAGCCAGAATGATGGGTTGGTTTGGTAGATGGAATGCAGGAACTCCTCTCTTTCTCTCGTGTGTTTCTGTCATATTCATTCTTTCGCCTTATCTCCCTTTGATTAGTTCCTGGCCCCTTGTTTCCTTCCACACCTAGAATATCTATTTTGTTCATTTTATTTTCTGCCTCTTGACTCAAACTCTGTATCTTTGGTTATGTATAATCTCCCTTTTCTGTATGTTGTGTCAAATACTGCTCATGCTTTTGAGACTGATACTCCGATTTCTCTTTGTGGGCCCAGGTAGAGTGAGTGAACTCTAATCCTGAGAAGAGAAACCATTCAATAAAACAGATCTAGGATTGATTGTTATTCACGGCCGGGAAAAGACAGAGGAATTCTTACCAGGAAGCTCCCCTTCTTAACTTAGTGTTGTATGAGACTTTCAGCTGGAAAGGACAGTTTCTATCTGAACTGTGCCAAAGACAAACTCCAGGGGGTTTAGGGCCACAAAAAGGAACATGTTTATAGATCTCACGATAGGTTTGCCAAACTACATTGGCGTAATTGTCCAAGAAACTGTCAAAAAGCATTTGACCTGTATTTTAGGTATTTTCTCTACTGATGCAAGTAGTCTTGGCTATGCATTTTAAAAACTGAAAGAAATCTGCCTACCTGAGAGAAACTGAAGATTGTTAATTTGCCTAGAAAGGCTACATATTTAAAATTTTGTGATTTAAACAACAATGCACTTTTAAAATTATGTATAGATTTCACTTTATACAGTTAAACTGGCTAAAATTTTCAGAAGTTTAGAGTATTGCTGGAGAATTGTGCAAAATTTTCATTATAAAAATAGAACCTTGGAAAGTTGCCACTTTTTGAGTTTGCAGTATGTCCCTAAAAATGAAAAGGTATGTGGGAAACTTTCTCCACACTTGGATTTTAATCAAGGTTGACCATGGAATTTCCCCCCCTATCTGGATACCTTCATCAGTATCCCAGTGCATGTTTTGTAATGTTGACCTAGGTTAGTTGGAAATGGTCGCACAATTTGACACATGGTAGTGGTTCTGGTTATTTTGTGTGAAATTCTGGCCTTTAAAAACCAATCCACTGACTTCAGTAGAGCCAGGTTTTCACCCCTGATTGGAAAAGTATTCGCAACGGACATTTTGACTTTTTTACTAAGGAAGATGCTGCAATTACGTAGATCTCTGTGAGCTAGTACAATACTCTGCCTGTGCCTCTTTTGATCAAATTGATAACTGTATATTTTGGGAATCAATTTTTTTTAGAAGTAATGATAATAGTAGACCTAGGAACAGATCTGTCATTTATGGCCTTCAGGGTTGGGTGGTTGTTTTTTGTTTTGTTTTGTTTGTTTTGAGAATCTGTAAGCCTACCACTGATTTTGATTTATTTAAATTTAATAAGAGAGGGGAGGGGGAAATACAGGCAGCACACAGTGGGAGAGAGCAGAGAGTCCTGTATTATTTAAGGCTATTTGCCTTGCTTACAGTATCCCCCTGTTCTATGTATCGCAGATGCTGGTTACATTTTTCTCTTTATAACATTGCTGTATTCTGTCATGTTGAAAGATGACTATCCTCTGATGATCTTTTGTCTTTGTTACATGACTGACGCCTTCCTCATTCTTAAATAAGTCTGATATAAATTCGAGCTGTTGCCTTGTTTAATTCCCATTTCCTCTACGCATAGGAAACTAGCTTATTGGATTTCATTCTGTATGTTTGAGACTTACACTGCGACAATTGGGGTACTCTCCTGTCAAATCTCTCTTAACGATGTAGTCAGGGAGCTGACTGGATTTTTAACCTTCTGAAGTTATAATTAAACCATTTTAACCCACACACCCGCTGACTGGATGATCTGGATCTAATTTTCAGACCTGGGCCCTTCTCTGGTTTTCATGTCACTGAACAGCAATTGTACACAGCTGCTCACACTCCTTCCACAAAAATCATGTTTGAGTGGGTGGGTATGAATAGCCCCATTTTTCTTTTTTGGTTCCCATTATTTTGATACATGGCACAATTATATATATCCTCTGTCAGAGAAAACCACTCTATTCTCTGAAACATCTGTTGTATGCTGCTGTGGAAAAGGGCAGTTTGTCCACTGCAGGTAGAGATTATTATTTGAGACTATATTGATTTATTGTTATTTTATCCTGTTACTCCTTGATTTAATTGCCAGGGAATCAGTCAGCTAAGCACATTTCTGGTGACAAGAGTGAGGATGTAGTTTGTGAAGCAGAATAGGAGCTCTGTCTAAATCTGCTTTTGGTGCTGCTAGATTACTTTATTATTTTTGTTATCCCAACATTTGTTCATTTGTGCTGTTGTCACTGTCGGTGAGTGGTGCCCAGTTCTATTTCACCAGTGATTTGATACAATGCAGTTGTTGTTAAGAATGGGAAGGAATTCTGTTTTTGTTCTTGCACTATAGTTTTTTTCCTATGAATTGCCATGACAGTGAGAGGGACAAGGTGGGTAAGGTAACATCTTTTATTGGACCAACTTCTGTTGGTGGAAGGTTCAGATTTTCGAACGAAACAGTTCTTCAGGTGTGGGGAAAGAAATCCGTAACTGAGCTAACTACAAATTGGGATTGATAGTTAAGCATAGGGAATAACAGATGTCACTTGAGATTAAGTGGGTAATAAAGATTAGATTGTTACGCAGAAGGGGTATGGAGTGAGAAGTGTCCACCTATGGGTGATGTGGTGCTTTTGTCTTCTATAATTTTTCAACGTGAGTTTATTCGAGAACATAGTGATTGTCGGGTTTTACCCAGTACACAGGTCAGAATGAATAATAATATAGTACATATGATATGCAGAGCTGCTACAGGTTATGAAATTTATATAGTAAAGGTTCCCTAACACTTTCCATTATGTGACCTGTTTTCAGTTGCTTAAACCTTTTCTAGACTTTACCTATTCTGGCTGAAATTTTCCAAGCTTGCTCTTTCCCAGGTTGTCTTGGTGGTGTTTGTTTTTTAACATTTAACCTTTCCCGAGAGCAAGGAAAGGGGAAAAATAGGTAGTTTTGCCAGTGTTAATTCCACTCCTCCTCAATAATTTCACTGAAAAGCTCTGGCAACTATGATGTTTCAAACATGGCAGTGGGATAGCCCTGGGATCAAAGAGGTGTCTTTTGCTGTCCCCATGAAAATATACCAAAATTTATCCAAATTATAAGTCTCTGAAAATTGCTATTTTTACATGCTCAGAAGAGCTTGATTCTAAAATCTTTGAACATCCCATCTGCATTGAGAATGCCTCAAAGAACTCCCTGCCTACTGACTGCACTGAGTGTGTTCCAGTCTCAGGGAGGAACCCTAGATCTGGAGGACAAGGAAAAGGAGACTACAACAGCAACTATTTTGGCCTAGGGGGAGGTGTACCAGGCTGAAAATCAGGAAGAGACCATGAGTTCTGGTCTCAACAATTCCAGTAACTGAAGTTAATAATTTTGTGCCATTCAAAGCTCTTATTATTGAACAACATTCCTCTCTCGTAAATTCTAAGTCTGTGGCTAGCTAGTGAAATTCACACACTCTACTGCCCTTCCTTGCAGTCTGTGAAGAAAGAGGGAAAGGGGTTTGCTAATGCCTTCTCCATGCCTTCTGAGGCTCCCCTCTACCAGGGGAATCCCAAGCGGAGGGCTTTGCCTCTTGCGTAAGTCCTCTGCAAAGAATTTGCCAAGGGAATGGAACAAAAACAAAAATCTGCCCCACTATATTGATTGTGGCCATTTGAAATACTAAGGGAATGTGGTCTAGATGGAATTACTATAAGGTAGGTGCATAACTGATTGAAAGACCATACTCAAAATGTACTTATCAATGGATTGCTGTCAAACTGGGAGTGCTTGTCTAATAGGTATTATGTGGGGGTCTGTGCTGGGTCTGGTGGTATTCAATATTTTCATTAATGACTTAGATAATGAAGTGGAGTATATGCTTATAAAATCTGTGGATGATAACAAGCTGGAAGGGGTTGGAAGCACTTTGGAGGACAGCATTAGAATTCAAAATGACTTTGACAAATTGGAAATTGTGCTGAAATCAATGAGATTTAATTCAATATAGCCAAGTGCAAAGTACTACACTGAGGAAGGAAAAATCAAAGCACAACTACAAAATGGGGAATAACTAGAAAGGCTGTAGAACTTCTGAAAATGATCTGGAGTTATAGTAGATCACAAACTGAATAAGAGTCATCAATGCAATGCATTGCAAAAAAGGCTAATATAATTCTGGGGTGCATTAACAGGAGTGTTATATGTAACTGTGTACAGGTTTGGGTCCACACTTTAAGGAAGATGTGGACAAATTGGAGAGAGTTCTGAGGACAGTAACAAAAATTATAATGATAAAAGGTTTAGAAAACCTGACCTATGAGGAAAGGTTAAAAAACAAATAAAAACCAAACAAAACTGGGCATGTTTAGTCTTGAGAAAATGGTGACCAGAGAGAGGGGACCTGATAAATCTTGCAGTATGTTAAGGGATGTTATAAAGAAGACAGTGATCAATTGTTCTCCCTGTACACTGAAGGTAGGACAAGGTATTATGGTCTTAATCTGCAGAAAGGGAGATTTAGGTTACATATTAGAAAAAACTTACTAATTATAAGGGTGGTTAAGCTCTGGAATAGGCTTCCAAGGGAGGTGTGGAATCCCTGTCATTAGATGATTTTAAGAACAGAGTGGGCAAATGCATGTCAGGAATTTGGTCCTGCCTCTGCGCAGGGGGCTGGACTAGATGTTGGTTGGAGGTGGCTTCCTGCCCTGCATTTATGAGAGTCTCTCCATTATCAAAATGTTAATTGACAGTACACGGGTGTTACTTTGTAAGTATAACTACCAAGAGAAAACAGATGTAGACTGAAATGTGTTACATAAGAACATAAGAATGGCCATACTGGGTCAGCCCAAAGGTCCGTCCAGCCCAGTATCCTGTCTGCCGACCGTGACCAATGCCAGGTGTCCCAGAGGGATTGAACCTAACAGATAATGATCAAGTGATCTCTCTCCTGCCATCCATCTCCACCCTCTGACAAACAAAGGCTAGGGACACCATTCCTTACCCATCCTGGCTAATAGCCATTAATGGACTTAACCTCCATGAATTTATCCAGTTCTCTTTTAAACCCTGTTATAGTCCTAGCCTTCACAACCTCCCCAGGCAAGGAATTCCACAGGCTGACTGTGCGCTGTGTGAAGAACAACTTCCTTTTATTTGTTTTAAACCTGCTGCCCATTAATTTCATTTGGTGGCCCCTAGTTCTTATATTATGGGAACAAGTAAATAACTTTTCCTTATTCACTTTCTCTACACCACTCATGATTTTATATACCTCTATCATATCCCCCCAGTCTCCTCTTTTCCAAGCTGAAAAGTCCTAGCCTCTTTAATCTCTCCTCATATGGGACCCGTTCCAAACCCCTAATCATTTTAGTTGCCCTTCTCTGAACCTTTTCTAATGCCAGTATATCTTTTTTGATATGAGGAGACCACATCTGTACGCAGTATTCAAGATGTAGGCATACCATGGATTTATATAAGGGCAATAAGATATTCTCCATCTTATTCTCTATCCCGTTTTTAATGATTCCTAACATCCTGTTTGCGACTGCCACTGCACACTGCATGGACATCTTCAGAGAACTATCCACAATGACTCCAAGATCTCTTTCCTGATTAATTGTAGTTAAATTAGACCCCATCATATTGTATGTATAGTTGGGGTTATTTTTTCCAATGTGCATTACTTTACATTTATCCATATTAAATTTCATTTGCCATTTTGTTGCCCAATCACTTAGTTTTGTGAGATCTTTTTGAAGTTCTTCACAGTCTGCTTTGGTCTTAACTATCTTGAGCAGTTTAGTATCATCTGCAAACTTTGCCACCTCACTGTTTACCTCTTACTCTGAAGCATGAAACATGCACATGGATGGTGGCTTCTGCATATTAAGGTTTCCTGACTTTTCCCAATACAAGAGTGTTTTCAGTTGCTTATAACTTTGCCAAACTTTAACCATTTGGGATGAAGTTTTCCATGCTAGATCTGTCTCCCGCTGATTTTTTTTTTCTTTGAAAATTTCAACCATAACAGTTCAGTCATTCTTGAGAATGAGGGTAGGGAAAAAATTGTGTGTCCCCCCACCCCCTGTTAAATATAATCTGTTAACTTGTGTTTTAGATGTTCTAGTGTCACCATGCTTTAGAGCAGGGAATTAACATTTGATGGATGGGTCATCTTTGTGACACGGATGTGCTGTTATCATCTCCATAAAAACTGCCCAAATTTGGCTAAGTTATAAAACTTTTAAATATTGCAGTTTGCTTATGCTCAGTAGAGATTTGTTAGATTTTAGCAGCATAAATCCCCAAAGGTCCTGTCTTCACTGATCATGCTCCAGCCTGGAGCTGAGCAGGATTTTCTTTGCAATTTGTACCTCTGGGGGGGTGGCAACTGTACTGGATCTGGGTTTGGGCATCAGAACTGATAACAGGGAGCTTGCACTCTGATAGTGATCCCCTCCCCTATGTCAGGCAGTAGAGGGCACAACTGCCAGACCTGGGGGAGCATGGAGATAATAGACTTGGACAAGTCTAGGGAGAGAGACTGGGGCAACAAGCTGCCAACTTTAATTCACCCCTCCTGTGCATATGTTTTATTCTAGTCTTTAGTTACATTATCACATACTGGCTTTTTCAGTGGACCCTTGCCTTGTTCAGTGCACAGGGCAGAGCTGCTCTGGGGATGCAACAAGGTTGTGTAGTAAAGGGTATTGTTGTCTGTAGGACCTCTGTTTCACTTATTGCAAAAGTTGGAAGGAATGTACTGAACGAGCAGGGGGTCACAGGAAGAGAAAGGATAGTCTCATGTGTAAGGCACTTTTATGCTGCCCTATGGAATTCAGTTCTACAGAGTTCCTATGTGATACTGGGCAAGTCACTGAAACCAAATTTTTTACAGGTGGTTTCTATTTGTTTGTTCATTTCTGGGTTCCTGACTTGAGACCCTGGGGTCTGATTTCCAGAAGTGCGAAGAATTCGCAGTTGCAACTGCAGTCAGTAGGAACAGTACTTGCAACATATAAAGTGTTATGCAATGCTAAGTACTATGGTCCTCAGAGTCTGAGACTGGACACCTAAAATTAACAGTTTCTTTTGGCCTTAATCTCTCTATGCCTGTAAAATGGGGATGCTACCACTCATCTGAAAATAAATTCGTTAATGTTTGTAATGCACTCAGACTATAATGTTGAGTGCCAAAGAAAAGGCCATGAGGCAGTAAATAAAAGAAAAAAAATGTCCATTAAGGTAAAATGTAAACTATCTTCAGAGCAAGGTTTGAATAGTGTACAGTAAATAAGGCGGCAGGGGCTACACATTGAACAATGAGGAGAAAAAACATATTGAATAGCTGCTCATTAAGTAGGCACCAATCATCCTGTGTACTGATTGAAGCAGGGGTCCTGTGGCAAAAATAGTATGTGATCATGTAATTAAAGACTGCATCATAATGCACCCACACAAGAGAGGGAAAAGTTAAGGTTGCACAGGCAACCTTAATACTAGTATTTCCTAAGTTTTGGGTATTTGACATTGCAACTTTAATAATGTTCTTTAACATAGTTTTTATGTGTAATACTATAACATATACAAACACTGTTAAAAAAGTAATCTAATATCCATTTAAAATGAGCAAGCAATTGATATTTATAAAATGTCAACTACACAAGCTCAACAAATCTTTTTCAATCCAAAGTTTCATTCTGAATGTTGATGAGAGAACTAAACACTTAGAGAGGAAACACAGATTGTACTAGATAGTTTTCAAGAAAGGGACAACTATACTTGCATATTGTAGCACCTTACTGCTCATGTATTCCCATTTTTTAGTCAGAGATTCTACTCTGGCACAGAACTCTGTTTGGGGACTGGAATCTTCCTGTCTAAAGAGCGATGATAGATTTTTTTTTTCCCTTTTCTTTTTAGGCACTTCAAGAAGACTTGGAACAGGAACAAGTCAGGGTGAATTCCCTTACTCATATGGTAGTTGTGGTGGATGAAAGTGGTGGAGATAAAGCTACTGCTGCACTGGAAGAACAACTTCAGGTAAATGTTGAATTACTTTATATATTAAAAAAATAGCATCCATCTTAAGCATCCCTCAAGAAATATTTTTGTCAGTCCCTTTTTTATGTGCATGGCTAAATGTAAATATTTGGGGGGAAAGTGCCTTAAATATTTAAAAATGTGAAGTTTTTTTGTATGAAATCAGAAAAAGGGGTTACATGCCATCTATAAACTAAAGATAAAAAGCAATTGTCCAGCCTTCCTTGTGCACTATGTACACAAAACCCTTCTTTTAGGTTCTCTGGTACAACATTCACTCTGACAATATGTCTGAAATATTTGATCAAAATGAGCTTTAAATGATTCGGTAAGCTCTGAGTTACTCCAGACACAGTGGTACAAGCGTACCTGTCCAGTGTGCAATCTCAACCACCTTATCTTATTTTCTCATTTTTTTCTGTGCGCATTTGTTTTGTATCCTGGTGAAATGTCATCTCTCCAGCCAGCTGCTTCAGGCTACTTATCTCTGACACAATTTAGTCTCATGCTCAATCTCCAAATAGGGGAACGAGAGGGAAACAAGTTGGCTGCAACCGCTTTAGGGCTCAGACATAAACAGGCATTTCATGTTCATCTGGTTCAACAATAAAACGGAGTTGTTTGCAACCATCTCTGTTCCTGATGCTGCATTGTCCTGTGTCACTGGGGTACTGAAATTACAAGAAGAGCAGTTCCTAAAGAAATGCAGTATCCATTGTGGCTGATAAACTGAGGAAAATTGTCATAACGTGGAACAACATACCACAGCATCTACTCTTACTTAACCTTTAAAAAAAAAAAAAAGGGGGGGGGGGAGTCCAAGAACTAGAGATCTTTTCTAAACTTTCCATGCTGTGTATAGGAACAATAAGTGATAAATTATATCTTTTCCACTGAAATAATGTCCCACTCATAGTGTAAAAAAAGGGGAGCTGGGGGATGGTAGGGAAAGTCAGAATAAATGTTATGTCACCTAGTCTACTGGAAGAAAGTGTGACCACTGCTTCTTATAGCAAATAGATGTTTCACTACTAGCTTGTTTTCTCCCCATCCCTCGTTCACCTCTATCTATTTTAGATAGTCTCTGCCCCAAAAGAGATTACAAACTTTTATGTTTGTACGGGGGGAGGGATAGCTCAGTGGTTTGAGCATTGGCCTGCTAAACCCAGGGTTGTGAGTTCAATCCTTGAGGGGGCCACTTAGGGATCTGGGGCAAAATCAGTACTTGGTCCTGCTAGTGAAGGCAGGGGGCTGGACTTGATGACCTTTCAAGGTCCCTTCCAGTTCTAGGAGTGCCTAGCATAGTGGAGCTCTGACTGGGGACACTAGGTGCTACTGCAGTGCAAATAATAATAATCAGCAGACAGTCAATGAAATGGAAAAGTGGCAAATTCAAAACTGATAAAAGGAAATGGTTTTTCACACAATGCACAGTTAGTCTTCTCTGATCCAGCATGGCATTTCCTACATTTACAAGCATACCTTTAGGCACTCGGGTTTAAAAATTGTGCTCATTGTTATTACCGGAATTCTTAAATATGCAAGCACAAAATCAGAAAAGCAGATATTGTTCTTAATTACATATGCACAGATATATTGCCTTTTAGCACTATAAATGTGGCTTTTAAACTGTAACCCTCATTGGAACGTATGTGAGGGGACTGCACAGTACCAGAAGCGCCCAGAAGAACAGCTGACTCAGCAAAAAAAAATTATTTCTAAAGTTTGTTGGAAAAACAAATTTTCAATGAAAATTATTTTTTCCCATAAATTGTGTGTTGGCAAAGAAATTTTTCAATTGGGGGGAAAAAAAAAAGTTGAAAAAAATTCAAACCGCTCTAGTTACAAGGGTCTTGCACATCTGGGCAGGACCAGTCACACTGTGATCCTTAGGTCTCAAGGATCAGATTGGGGGCAGTCAGTGTTTTCATTGTCTTCTGTTGTTTAGTTCTCTTGTGAGTATGATGTACAACTTCCAAGCTGATTGTGTTCTCTAGGAGATTCAAAAGTGCAGAAGAAACTAGTTTGGGGGGGAACTATGAACAGCCACATTGATACAATAGCATGACAAAAACTATAGGTATGTTTATGAAATCTTTGAGTGTAAGACAGGATAACTTATTTTTTCCCCCTTACTATGGAAAAGAATTAGACTTTTGAAGGCATACTGAACTGCCCCTATATTGGTGGAATACAAGTTCCATGGTAAAGTACGGAGGAGATATAATTTCGTCATTGGGAATTGAAAGCTCTAATGTGGCCATTTTAGCCCTGAATTATTTGCAGCATCTTCACTGCCACTTCACTGCCAGATTTTCACAGACATAAGGACTCTGATTATTGCAACCAAGTTTGTAATGCCTTACATTTGAAAGATAAATCTGAAAATCTTCCTCAGAGTCATCTGTCACTTTAGCTGAGATTTAGTCGTCTTTTCTCACATATGTCTTTGTGGTTCCCATCATCCTCTGAAATGAAATTAGTATTGGGAAGACTGCTTTTTCTGTGAATCATCTGGAAGGTAATTCCTCCTTTCATTTCATGGAAATGAAATGTGGGTTTAGGTTAAAAAATGTACTAAATATAATTAGTTACATTACTGTTCCCTGCACAAGAGACTTTTTACTTAGGATGTGCCATGAAAAGGATCCCTTAGAGAAAGTTCACAGCACAATTTAGGCTTCCCCCGCCCCCATTAAAGACTTCCTTCTGCTGCTGTTTTGCTGTTCAGAGAGCATGTAGGTGGAGAGTTGAAAAAACCTAATAGTGCAATAATTTAGGTTAATTTAGTGCTTATAGGGAATATGCAACCTATGCTTTTTTTTTTTTTTTTTTAGGATACAAAATAGTGATATGCACATCTCAAAAAGTTCAGAGGTGTGGCTGAAAACAAATAAGCACCCAAACTTAATGCAATCTTTGACATTTTTGAGGTCCGCTTCTTCTCTCCCGGTGTGTCCACCCCACCCCTTCAACACTACTATCTTCGCCCATCTTCAGGACCAGGGCCAAGTAATCAGCTTTCCCCCTCCTCGTTGTACTAGTGGTGGCAACAGCAGTTACACTTATTGGCACTCTGAAGCTTTCTTGATGGTATAGCTCCAGCTTGCAAAATATGCATTGAAATCTCCAAGCTGAATGAGATTCCTTGTTCTAGGGTGTTAGTGGCATGATGTACTATGGAATGTGACAAACTAGCAGTACTGTGTACAGTGCAGCTGTACTTAGGAACAAATCATTCTGTTTCTCCTGAGAAATACTGGTGCATTTTTTATTTATATATGGTTCATATGGGTGCTTCACTTGTAGCTCCAATAGCAAAGTGAGACATAGAAGCTAGTCTACATACACACACACACATTCAAAATACTCTTGTTAAAATTCAGATTTCTAGAAGCTTAAGTGTTTGGGCATGTCTTACAACTTCAAAATCTGACCCATTCTCTGTGAAGTTTTCATACGTTACTGAGGCCATTTCTAATGAAAATGGAACCATTTTAGAACAACTGCTGTTTGGGGCAAAAGGGGTAAACATCTTGCCTGTCCATGTTTTCACAGCCAAATTACTGCTTTTGTGAATTTTCAGAGGTAGAAAATGGTGAAATAAAATTTTGGAGAATTTCATGACTTTCTTCCCTCAATTTCACATAGCCCCAATCAAAGTTTACCTGCTACCATCTCTCTCAACTTTGGTTTTGTAAAAGACATGATAACGTTATCAAATGCTTATTTAAAAATGCATTGTAAAGACACACAAATAATATTACATACAAAAAACTACATTAAAAGAACATTAAGGTAGCAAAGTCAAACACTTATGATAGGAAATGCCAGAATTAAGATTGTCTGTGTAGCTTTTTTCCATAGGACCTTTGAATTTTTCTAATATCTCACAGGAAGACAAACCTCTTGTTAAACCAAAATTATTAACTAAAGCCACTAGCTTTAGCAAAATTGAGTAACTCTGTGCTGAGGAAAATGTGGATTCACTATTTTTATGATGAAATTAACAGTTCATAAATTTAAAATCTACTTTTGCCATCCAGTATCCAGTGAATCCCACTTTTTCTCGTGTGTGTGTGTGTGTGTGTGTGTGTGTATATATATATAGATAGATAGATAGTCTCTCTCTCTCTCTCTCTCTCTCTCTCTCTCTCTCTCTCTCTCTCTCTCTAACAGCCACTGTATGTTATTTGCAGCTACCCATTCAAATTTGGCCTTACCTACAACCCTGCAAAAAAAAAAAAAAAACCTATAAAAGCTCTTTGACTTGCCTAACTAATGCTTCTAAGATGGTACTGACATCAACTCCACCCCTGAGAATCCAGGATGCAAAAACCTCATACAGTTACTGCACCATATGCACCACTAAATCAATCCCAGCACCTTTCACAACATAGTATTCACTTTATCACCTAATAGTGGCAATTTTTATCCTTATCAACAGGTCATAACTCTGTCTTTTATAAGATTGCAGGGATAGCTTTTTACAATCAACTTGTACTTCTCTTGGCGCACACATAAATCCGTATGCCTGAGCCTACTTCTTGAAAATATGCTCTTAAACTTCCCTGGACATGGTGTCTAATGCAGCTTACTCTTTTCCTGAAATTTAGAGAGCAGACAGGTAACTGTCCCTCATTAAACACTGTTTCTAACATTTCAGAGTTACTTCAACTATCCATGTACGATAGACCTTGTCTTGCATTTCTTGTCCCTTCCATTTTTAAATATAAGGTACCAGTGTTCTTTTTGGGTCAATATTTGTCTGTGAACATCTCTGTCAAAATGAAATAATCTGTCATCTTCTATTTGAATTGCATTATCTGGCTTCCCAGTGGGGGCTCTTAAACTGTTTTGGATACCTAGACCAGTATACCAGAAGGGGATATAAAAGAAAGAAATTAGACTGCAGCAGCATCTTATTAACCTTCAACCAAAGCAGATCCTAAATTGCCTTCTGATCCAATATCTAACCAGCCAGGCAATCTTTTCCCAACATCCTTTATGTCAGGTCACCAGAGAGGCTTGAATACTGCCTGAAAGAGTGAGTCGCTCTTAGGTAAACTTGAGGTAAAGCTACTAGAGCAGGTATTTTAAAACTTTATCATATCATGGGCCACATTTTTATAGAGAAATTATGAGCATCCCCTTTCCCTTCTGTTTCAAGAACTACAGAAATTGCTTAAATGGAAAATTAATATTAAGAAAGTATTTAAATGTTTCTTTTAATGTCACATAGCAATAGAAACAAGGAGAGCTAGGACCGTGTGTCCAGCCAGTTCTCCATGGACTGCTGATGTACTGGTAACAAGCTTGTTTGATTCTCTAGTACCGCTGTATTAGAGGCAATGAGCACTAGAGTACAGTGGTACTAGGGAATCAAACAAGCTTCTTACCTGGACTGGGAGTTAAGAATTCCTCCACTAACATCCTTTGGAAGTGAGAAATCAGATTGACCTCCTTCAGCCCTCTCCCACACCACAAGGAAATGACAAGGTTTCTGTTCTTTGAGTCACCAAACCCCCACATCTCTGAGTCACAACCAACCTCCTTTTGTTCACCACAAAGACTTAAACAGTCAATAGGGGATCACTACCTGGACATGAAAAGTCATGATCCCTTTTAGTCAACCTACTATTTATTTTTCATTTAAATTCACCAACATCTTTACTTTGTTATGTGAACTTTGATACCACTAGACTAGAGGGACTTTACCCTTCCAGTATTCCCTGGCACAGAAGGCAAAAAGGAGTTGTGTCTGGAGCCTACTTTGCTCCAACTGTCCTCAGTAACCAAAAGGACCCTTAGGGACAGTCACCAGCTCCCTCTGCCCAATGCTGTATCTAGAGAATCGTGGAGTTTTAATGTGCATCCTGATGGGCCTTCCTGTTTGCTTAGCTGAGGGAAGCTGAGACCCAGGCCCTGATGTTAAAGGTAGTTTTATTTACATAGCTTATTATGTATTTGTACTAACGTTTATAAAGTTATCTTTTGATCTATGATCCATTGTTGTAGTTCACGTAAAAAGTTCTTATATCAGAATAGATTGAGAAAAGGTAAATCTGGGTTAATACCATAATTACTATTGCAGAACATATAATTCTCTCTTGCTTTTGTATGTTGTTAGACATGTAGACACAAACAAAATTTCTACAGATTACTGGTACATCCAGTCCAGCAGTGGTTAGCCTGACTTCATTAGAGAAGCATGTTTTACCAAAATTCTTCCATTAGTTGCAGACTCAAGACTGCTTATTATAATTTACTGTATGTTTATTCTTAGTGCTCCTGCCAGTTAATTTTGTTTGTTTTTCTGATTCCCATGTTTGCTTCATTCAATCTTTATCAGGCTATTATTGTTCCCCTATTTTACCTTTACATATCCATAAAAAAAGCATTCCCTCAAAGGACTCATTTTTAAAAAAAGAATGAAACAGTTTTCATTTGGGGGTAGGGATCTGTGAAACTTCCTTTTCTAGGAGTAGAGAGAGTGGAATTTCAGGGGAGAGAGAAGGTATGCTGCTATGATTTATGCTCTGGATTGAATTGGTAGCCCCAGGATGTGCCCCACAGCTATTCCTCAGTTGAAGTTTGAGTCATTGATTTCAGTGGGGCTACCAGCAGAGTAAGATCCTATTCAACATAAGTAAAGGTGGCAGAACTGAGCACCATATGATTAAATAATCAATGCTTATCATAGAAGTGAAGACTTCTTACATGATATTTGTGCCTGTAAATTTGTTACAAATTTGTTTCTTAAATAGGTTTACCCCAAAAACCTCCGTGTCATGTTTGCTACGATCTGTCACTAGAAGTGATTGGTTTAGTACTGGTTACAGTTTAAACCATCTATCAATACCATTATCTATCATTTTTTAAAAATACTTTGCCTGGTCTAACTATAGAGACAATAAAAGAAAGAAGTGTAATTATTGTGCTGCTTTGGAATTGTACAGCTTTTCTGGGGCTGAGGGTTGTAATTTGTCTTGTTTAGTTTTCTTGGAAACATGGTCTCTTCTCAAGTGTGCAAATCAAGCATTTGGAGTGACCTTGCATCATTGAGCTGGTGCAGGCCACTAGATTAAGGAAGAATGTTTCTAAATATAGATCACTGGGATGCAGCCATGTGTAGAATTGTTACTGTAGATGCTGACAGCAAAGACTTTTTTTTTTTTTTAACTGTGGAGGTATAAACAAAGCTGCTTAAGTATAAGATAAGCTGCTTTATTTAGAAAACATCAGAAGAATAGTACACAATACAAATCTGTAAAGTAAAAGGTAAGTATCGCAGCTTCATGGTAACTGCAACTGTATTTGCCCTCCATGGTCCACCTAGGGTACCCACTTTAGGCTCGCAGCTCCTCAGCCATCCCCTCTCATGGGCAGAGAACACTGCCTCCTGACTGGGGACTCTTTAAGGTGCCATAGTGCCCTGCTTATACTGTGGTATTCCCAGCAAGCCAGACTGCCTAAAAGGTATGTGTTTGCTTTCTCTCCTGAGGTCATCAACAGTGTAATTGTCTGCAGTTATAAGTTAGCACACAGCTCTTTCTAAGCAAGCACATTTATTCTTCAGGTAAAATCATTACAAAGAAAACATTAAAAACAATAAAAGAACCTGGAATGCTATAAAGGTTACCAGAGGTCACCCCCAACTCCAACCTCTGGCTCTGGTAGGTGCCAGTCCTTCAAAACCCACAACCGGATCTTCCCTCTGGTTACAAGTTTATAGCTGGCTCAGATTCAGAACCAGAACCATCGCTCTGGTGGCAATTCAAACATTTCTTTATACAGCTTGGGCCTTTGAAATCCAATCTCTGGTAACAGGTAATCAGCACTCAAAGACCAACTCCTCCGGTAGTAGTTTCAAAGGGCTGGGAGTTTGCATAAGTGGAGGCAGGAAATTTGTGTGTAGCTAAAATATCAGCAAGAAAGATAATGTCAGTTCTTATGGCTCCAGGAATTGGAAAGGTACTTGACTGTACAGCTATTGAGAATATTTCCATCATATTTTTATTATGAAGTGTTTATAATGTGACAGTTACAAAGGGTTGTAGATCAGTCACCTGAACAATGTACTCATCTGTTGTGTTAAATGATAGGCACTTGTGCATATTTGTGCAGCTAATACAAGTTCCACGCCTTTCAAATCCACTTTCTCTATCCATTTTAATGTATTGTATTGTACATTGGAAACTGCAGTGTACTGTAACACACAACTCCATCCTGGATACTGCTAGTCATATATTAGCTTGAAGGATACAGCATGAAATTATTAGCCCATGAGGAATCAGATATCTATATGACAGACAATGAAACATGTGGCCTACAAAGCCCACACTCACCATAGCTTAATTGTTCCCCCTACGTGAACGTCGCTCAATGACAAATAATGATAATTCTGTGGCATAAAGTTAAAAAAAATCTTGAGGAATGCCCAAATTCACACTTACACTAGATAAAAACAAATGTTTCCTGATTTTGCTTTGCATGTGAACATGTCTACATATTTCTAACAGCCATTGTTTTCTCATCTTGGTTATAGACCATATTGCTGGAATGCAACCAGGGCAGCTGCCAAATCTGCTGTGACCAGTGCTGTATCTGTAGCAATAATTTCAGGTTAAGAAGTAACTGCTCCCTCCATCTCTGTTTTGAAGATAGTGCAATTTAATTTTGGGGCATTGTCTACTCTCTGCAAACACTCCATTAAAGTCATAAGCACATTAGAGCCAGAAGTAGGTACTACAACTAGCCTTGCTGCCTGAGCGGCCTTTTCTAGGTCTCTTGTTAGAGAAGATATTTGTAGTTTGAGTTGTGTAGAATAATTTCTCCTTTCCTTTGAGTTCTTCCTTAACTAGAATATCCCATGTCCTTTTTCCTTTCTCCTCTCCCATCTTCTCAGTTCATATACTTTCTCTGTGGAGGTGGGTTGAAAGGAGTGGGACCATTATGATCATCTGGTCTGACCTCCTGTATAGCATAGGACATAGAACTTCCCCAAAATAAGTCCTAGAGCAGATCTTCTTGAAAAAAAAATCAAAACTTAATTTAAAAATGGTCAGTGATGGAGAATCCACCATGAAAATGTAAATTGTTCCAATGGTTAATTACTTTTTTTTTTTTTTTTAAACAGAAAGGGTAAGTTTGACAGGATCTATTTTCCATAAACTCATGTTGATTTGTGTTAATTACATTACCTTCTTTTAATTCTTGATTAATCAAGTCCTGTATCAGCCACTCCATTATCTTGCCCAGGATGGAAGTCAGGCTCACAGGCCTTTACTTACTCAGGTCATCCCACTTTCCTGTTTTAAAAATTGGCACATTAGCTTTCTTCTAGCCTTCTGGAACTTCCCCAAATTCCAAGGCTTATTAAAAATAAACATTAATAGTCCTCAAGCAGCTCAGCCAGCTCTATTAAAACTGTTGGATGCAAGTTTAATATAGTTTTGTTTTGTTTTGTTTTTTTCCAAAAAAATAATCCTTATTGTTCTTAACTTATTGGCCTTAACTCTGCTGGCCATATATTTCTCTTGTGTCCCTCTGCTTCTCTTATCATTTCCCACAATTCCTAGCTTGTGATTTATGTTCATTACTATCATTTTTTCTCTTTCTTCCTTTCTCTTTCTCTTTCTTAATATAGCTTTCTTCACTTCCACTGTAAACCAATTAAATATTTTAACCAGCACTGGCTTCTTCCTCAATTGGGGGATTGCAGCATTTTGGGCATCTAGTAAGGTGTTCTTAAATAATTCCCAAATAACATGCACATTTTTCTAATTAAATTCTTCCTCCCAGATGATTTGGCTTATAATTGTTTTCAGCTCTGTGAAATTGGGTTTATTAAAGCACCAAGTATATACAGGTTGGGTGTGTTGCACAGATTTTATAATGACACTAGATTGTGCATGTGTGTGGTGTAGATGGCACAGTTAGAGAGCTAGCTGCACTTCTGGCTCCAATCTGGTCTCTTTGAGTGTGTCCCTTAGTTTTTAGGCCCTGGGCCATTACCTTTCTCAGGGTGAAATCATGTGTTTCTCCCACTCTTAAACCAGGTTCCAGGCTATAGCACCTTGAGGTCTAACCATACTTACCCAGCAGGCCCAATTGCACGTGTTCCCTTCGGAAGCTTGTGACCGGTGGTTAATACCAGTGACCAGACACCTTTCTCAAACCAAAGAATTGTTTAATCTAAAACACAAAGGGAAAAAAAATAACATAAGATTAAAGGGATTTTAACGCAACAAAAAGGTCAATACTCACATCTGTCTTACCATCAATCCTCCTTACCATCAACCCTGTCGTAGTGGGCCATGCAGGGCTTGCTGCTTCAGATTCGCCAGTGGAATCTGTCTGTTCACTGCAGACAGATTCCTGACAACTGCCTCCCCACCTAGAAAGTGACTGTTTAACTGTTCAATGTCTTTTTGATTCCAAGTCTTGGCAGAGAAAGTCTTGTAAATTTGGCTGGAGCCTGGAAGTAGCATCTTCCCTGCTATTAACTCAGGCTCTCTCTATTAATGACACCGCTATGTTTACTGGGAGGTTGATTATCTGGAGTTATTTGCTGCCTTTCTACTAATTTCCTAACAACCCTGCTATTAAATTAATCCAACATATGCACACAGTTAGCATTCCAATGATCCAATATAGGCATACAGCAACTATCCCAAATAACCAGGTCATATCCAGTATTCATAAATAATTATAAATAGGCCCTATGTCCTTCACAATAGATATGTATTAATAGTCTCTTACAAGTAGGGATGGAGGTAGCAACACCATTCTAAACTAAATTAACTGGTGATTGATCTGGAAAAATAGATGACATTTAAGCTTGCAGATTGAAGAGAGAACTTGTCAGCTGTGCACATGCAATATGCACACACATACTTGTGCCTTCACTTTGCAGAAACATGGAATTTTAATGCTTGCACAAATCCTTTAAATATTCTTAACACCTGCATATGTGCCGGGCATTAGTATTTGTAACTATTGGGTTCTGCTAGTGTAAATAAATAATAATGCTTGCAAATTAGACTACGTAAAGAGCATACACAAGTGTTTGCTGGCAGGCAGAAAAATATATACCTGTACAAGTGAAGGTCAAGGAATGAAAATTCAAATGGAACAGTAAAGCTTTATTTTGGGTACAGCTGTGTGGTGAAAGATAATTCTGTTTTGTAAAGGATTTTGATATTTCAAACTTCAATTTCTTTCTAAAGGTAAGGAAAGGCAAAAATTTCAAAGTTCTCCATGAAAGGGAAATGAAGTCCTGGCTCTGAGGCAGTCTGCCTGCCAGGCTGAAGGGTATCTGGGAGGCTGGAAGCTCAAGCTTCCCAGTAGCTCACCAGGTGAGCTGTCAAGAAATTAGGCCGTTTTCTGAAGTTGCCTGTGTCCAATTACAACTCTGTCTAAATCACTCTGTCCCCACCAAACATTTTAAGTTAGACAAATCAGCATTCTGTTATGGAAGAAGAGTCTTCCGTCAGAGAATTTCTGACCAGCTGTAATTCTGGGTATGTTCAAAACAGTGGTGGTGACCTTGGTGGTGTATTTTTCTGCTTCTGTGTCTGTCCTTTTACTGTGATCTCCCCTAAATTGCAATGGAAAAAAAATCCCCCAAAAGTACATACTACAACCCTTTCCTTGGGGGGAAAAGTTTTACATAGTATGTTGGCATAGTTCCTCAATAAGTTGAACATCAGAGGCAGTACCTGTGGAAGCCAGTAAAAAAAAAAATAAAAAATGGTGAAATACTATTGAAGTTAAATGGGAGTGTGAAAGGTTGTCACCCCTGGAGTGTCGTCTGGGAGAAGGTAGAATTGCTGTTGCTGTGCCCCCTAACCATTCAGCTGGGCTGGCCTGTCACACTGTTCTGCTGGTGACACAGCCAGGCGCTCCAGGCCCTGATATCACCCAACATGACAGCAGGTGGCGCCACACACCCAACTGAGCTACCTGAGTGCTTTACCTAAGCCACTCAAGGACAAACAGGAGACAACAGCCAATTTCCCTGCTCCCCAGCCTTTCAGCCCTGCTGGAGTATAAACCCAGAGTTAGACCATTTTACACTGTACAGGGATCTGTACAATGCAAGCTCATTAATTCGCTTCCCCCTCAATGTCAGAATGATATGCAACAGCCTTTGTTTACAGAGCTGAGATTTTCCCAGACACTTTACTCAAAACACACCGGTTACGATAAAACAGAAAACAACTTTATTAACTAGAGAAAGATAGATTTTAAGTGATAGCAAATAAATAAATAACACAAATTAAGACTAATATACTAGATAGATAGGATTTGAATTAGCAATTTCTCACCCTGACAGATGATACAAGCAGTCGATCAAGTTTCCTTACATGGGTTAGAAATTCCTTTAGTCTGGGTCCAGCACTTACCCCAGTTCAGTCTTTGTTTCTCAGGTGATTCCAGGAGTTCTCTTTTGTGGGGAGTGAGGCCCCGAGATGATGTCACTCCGTCTTATATAGTTTTTCCATTAGGCAAGAATCCTTTGTTTCAAGCTAAGTTCCCAGCCCAGTTTGTGGAAAAATACAGGTACCAAAATGAGTTCAGTGTCATATGGTCTGGTCACATGCCTTGCCGAGTCATAGCAGCCATTATTCATAGGCTGGCTGAAACATTCACAGGAAGGCTAGGCTCTTCCATGATCCATTGTCTTTGTTGATGAGCCATTAGCACTGTCTAGCTTCATTGTTGTACCTGAAAGGCTAGTTGTGTATTACCCAGAGTAAGCCCATTTGAAATACAGATACATAGTCAATATTCATAACTTCCGATACAAAAAATGATACATGTTCACAAATGGGATAATCGTATTCAGCATTTTCCAATGACACCTCACATGACACATCTTGTACAAAATGCATCATAATCCTATCATAATCATACCACTATGATGAATGTGCGGGTGGCAGTTGTCACAGGGAGTTTTGCCAATGGTTTCAATAAGGTTAGGATTTCACCCCATTAATAGATTATTGGGGTAAATGTATGTGTATTCCAAGCCCAAATCCTGCCCTTATATACATAACACATACCTCTCTACCATGTATGGTGAGTTTAGCGTTTGAGGAATTGCTAGTCTTATGCTCTTTATAGTAGTTTAGGTCAAACAGTAAGTTGTTAGATATCTTCAGGAAAATGTAGCTTTTAGGAGAATCTGAATCTTCTTCCTTTATTATGGCAGATTTCCACAGAGCCTTGTTTGATCAAAAATGGATGTTTTTCTTAACAAAGAATTTGTTAGGCTTATATTGCATTGCAATTCAACAAAAGAACATGAGCCAGTTTAATAAGTGTAAATTATTAAGAGAGTTTGCAAGGATTAATTTATTGAGTTACATATGTCTAGCCAATGGGGAGCAGACTGGCCACAGAAGGTTTTTTATACACTAAATCAGAGGAGCAGAATCTTACACTAGGTGTCATCATGTTGATTTCTGAACTCTTCCGTTAAACTTTTGTGGCTTGATTTTTCAAAAGTGTTGAACATACTCATCACCCATTAACTTCAGTGAAAATCAGGCCATTATATTCCAAAAACAAGCAAAAGAAGTGTCCATCCTTTTCTGTAAATAAACAGAATGTTGGTTAAACATGATTGTCAGATTTTCCATAAATACCAAGACACAACACTGAGTGTTACTCCATGGTTAGTACTTGAACATAACATTCATTAGAGGAGGTAATTAGCCCACTTATTTGGATGTGTTGAATCCTGCGTACTGTGTTAGCATCTAATGAATAATGATAATAGTCCCTGTCGGAACTGGTTGGTGGCCACCACAACCAGGTTTGCAGGAGGGATCTAGCCTCGGAAGCCAGAGACTGGATTATAGTAAGGAGTCAGTCAAGCAATCAAATAAATAGATGATCTATGTTACAGCAAGCAAGCAAAGCAACTAGGAGAGAACTTGTGGTGTCTGGGGAGCCAGGGGGACAGGATTTATAAGAGGTCAGTGTGCAGAAATGGTTGGGAACATATTGGGCTTGGGGAAAGAGGTGGCTAGATGAGTTGAGGGTCAGTCCTGAGTTTGGAAGCAGGTTGGGCCACACAGACAGTTTGGAAATTTCTTGAATTCATCTTTCAAACTTATTTGAGTATATTTTTTGCATTTTACCCCCCTCGTTGGACTGATGATCAGCAATTCTCTGTCAATTTTAACTATGTTTGAGCTGTGTTGTTTAATTGTGAATAAGTCACATACATTGCAAGGGATTGTTTCTGTTCTCTGAGTGGATTGCATTTCAGGAGCAAAGACTCTGGCATACGAATTTCAGTGAAATAGTTTCCCATGAATACTCACGTACAGAAGTTTTTGAAATTTGTATTAACTGAGCTTGTAAAACTTGATCACGTTAACTTTTATGGAAAGCAAACAAAAGGAGCATATACATGGATACAATTATTTAATGAAAAAAAATTAAATGGATATTTGTGGAAAGCTTTCTTATGTATTATTTGTCCAGATCTAATATTGAAACTAAACTAATACCCACTAGGACATTCTTTAATAAAATACTGAGAGCATGAACTTTAATCTGAACTCAAAAAATCAGTCTTATGGTATCAAGTGCATGTGCTGCTCGAAAAAATGGCACTGTTTTAAATCTACCATTCTCTCTCTGAAGGTTGATCAGTGATATTATTCATGTTTCTAATATATGTCAGTATAAGATCTCAGACAACTCTTCATATTGGAAATTTTTCATTTCATGTATGAGAGCAGTTCTGGTTTGCTACTTAATGAAGTGGAAAGCATGTCACCCGCTGACTTTTCAGCTGTGGCATGCAGTCAGTATTATGCCTGGCCACACAGTCAGATGACATCTACAATGTGCCTTTTACTTTACTGAGGAGTGTGACATAACATTCTTGCAATTCCTACCACACAATGTTGCTGGATCCTGTACTCATACTACAGGTCTATGGTATTGCTGCACTGTATAAGAGGTTTGGGGGTGGGTGTATGGGGGGAGATTAGGAAATTTTGGTTTTGTTTTAAAAGTCAATTATTTAGATGCTGCACTTTTCTTCTCATAAACTACAATCCCTACCATGGACACAATTCTTTCTTTAATTACTAATATACTAATAATTGGGGAAAATTTGAAGAGACCCCTTGCCACAAAACGTGTGCGTGAGATCAACAACAAGGAAGCATATGATGGCATGGGCTGCAATAACATTTTTACTGTTATTTGTTTGGGAAGACCTGAATAACTCACTTGGGGCACTCACAAGTAATGCACTCATTTTAAACTTGTGGCAAAAAAAGAGCTTTACAGCACCTTGCACAATCACGACTATATTACCTCTCGCCTCCTATTTTAGGCATTTATCTCTGAAGTGAGCAAGTAAGAGACAGAGCTGAATTTTTCCTTAAAATTGAGAGCGAGAATGCTTTTTTTTTTTTAAACATGAATCATGCAAGAATCTCAAATGGTAATAGTGTGCATATACACAGATATCCATTAGGCAATAGAAAATGGCTTAATTAGTGCTTTGGAGATTTTTTGCTTCAATAATTCTCTCTGGAACATTGTAGAAAAATAAAGGACTTTGATCTTCTATGCTGACAATGTTATCCTATAGCAGATAGGAATAATCTGAGTGCATCTGGGACTTTACCATTATAATCAAGACTCTGGACAACCCTAATTACATTTCAAATTGTTGTGTTTTTGGCAGCATCAAGTTTAGAAACCATGGTAGTATCAGACTTAATGCAGATATACTATCCATATCTTGGCATTTAAATTGCTTCCCTTTTCTTGGCTTTACTGCTTCACAAATTCTTTACATTGCACTTCTGTTTCAAACAATACTGATATCCAATTCAGGATGGCACACAATGTTTTATGATTTTAAGAGTGAGATTTAAAAGGGAAGGTTATTGAAGTATTTTCATCAAGATTTTCAATGCCATGGGAAAATATTATGAGCCTCAATAACACTAAATGTTTACTAAGTGGTGTGTGTGCTGCTTTCTTTTTAGGATCTGGGAGACCGGTGGGCAGCCATTTGTAGATGGACAGAGGATCGCTGGGTCCTTCTGCAGGATATTCTTCGGAAGTGGCAGCAATTTGCTGAGGAGCAGGTACATAGTGTTAGCAGTTATAAACCAGAACATTGTTCAAAAAATTGCACTCTGAATGGTCTTACTGAAGGCTTTTCCTTCTCTTAATTTCTTTCAGTGCCTTTTCGATTCATGGCTTACAGAGAAAGAGGATGCAGTGAGCAGGATTCATACAATTGGCTTTAAAGATCAGAATGAAATGCTTGCCAGTCTGCGAAAGTTGGCTGTATGTATTTCCCCATTGTTCAGTTTTTTGTTTTGCTTTCCTCATTCGTGAGTCTAACTGCACATCTGGGTTCAGCCAATTGAACATTGAACATCCATGTTTCTTGGGATGACTGGTATCTGGAGAGCATGGAGTCCTCAACTGGTGCCTGATTTTGCTTATGAAAGAGCTACATTTGTGCCACTTGACTTTGCAACCTTACTAGTGTTCTCTGAACATATTTTTGTCTGTTATATATACATTTACAACATTAATATCTAATTTGTATATATGTGTATATATAAAATAAATACACAACTTCCATTCACAATGTTGTGTTGTATGTGTATAGTTTATTTTATATAAATAAAATCAGACTCAAAAATATGTTTAAAAACACTATTAAGGTCACAACGTCAAAGACTCAAAAGTTAGGAAATGCCAGATTCAGGGTGCCTGTACGCCATAATTCAGCCCTCTTGTGAGTATATATTACGATATAGTCTTGAATTACATGATCACGTACTATTTTTCCACAGAGGACTCTTGCCATATTTAGTGAATGGATAATTAGTTATTGACTGTTTCTTTGTATCCTACTCATTCAATGGATGGGCCATGATCATATTTATTGAGCACCATCCAAACCCAGCAGAGACTACAAAATTATTAATTTACCCCTTGGCATTTTTATGGTTCTCTCACCATAGTATCTGAGTGCTTCTCAAACATCAGTAAATTTATCTTCACAACCCTCCTGGCCTTCTACCAGCTCAGTGCTCTTTCCTGGAAATCAAAAACATGCAGTTCATCATCTTTATTAAGTGAAACATACTGCTTTGCATTCTATAACTTTGTACGTGAGAGTCTTGCAATCCCGGCCAGGCTTGAGACTAGGTTTGCCAACTTTCTAATTGCAGAAAACCAAACTCCCTTGCCCTGCCCTTTCTTCGAGGCCACACCCCCGCTCACTCCATCCCCCCTCCTTCCATCACTCACTTTCCCCCACCTTTGCTCACTAGCTCATTTTCACAGGGCTGGGGCAGGAGGTTGGGGAGCATGAGGGAGTGGGGTTCTGGGGTGGTGCCAGGGGTGAGGGGTTTGGGGTGCACAAGGGGGCTCCAGGCTGGGGCCAAGAGATTCGGAGTGCGGGAGAGGATGTGGGCTCCGGGGTGGGACTGGGGATTAGGGGCTTGGGGTAAAGGAGGGGGGTCCAGGCTGGGGCAAAGGGGTTCAGAGTGTGGGAGAGAGCGCAGACTCTGGGAGGGAGTTTGGTGCGGGAGGGGGCTCAGGGCTGGAGCAGGGGGCTGGGGGCTCTAGCTGGGGGTGCGGGAGGAGAGGTCAGGGTGCGGGCTCCAGGCAGTGCTTACTTCAGGTGGCTCCCAGAAGTGGCCAGTATATCCCTGTGTCCCCTAGGTGCAGGGACAGCCAGGGAGGCTCAGCGCGCTGCCCTCATCCACAGGCACCGCCCCCACAGCTCCAGTTGGCTGTGGTTTCTGGCCAATGGAAGCTGCAGAGCTGGTGCTCATGGCTGGGGCTACAGAGATATGCTGGCCGCTTCCAGGAGCTGCACAGAGCCAGGGCAGGGAGGGAGCCTCTCTTAGCCCCTCTGCGCCGCTGACTGGACTTTTAATGGCCCAGTCAGCAGTGCTGACTGGAGCTGCCAGAGTCCCTTTTTGACTGGGCATTCCAGTTGAAAACTGGATGCCTGGCAACTCTAATTGAGATGCATGCTGCATCTGGATCTTGATATGTTTTGATTTTGGTGGTGCTTTCTAAAAAGAAAAAATGAGAGAATAGAGTGACAATTCATTGTACTTTAAAAACAGTTCAGACTGGGCAGGGGCAGAGAAGAGCAACTAGGATGATGAGGGGAATGGAAGGCCTATCTTATAAGAGAAGATTGGAAGAGCTTGGCTTGTTTAGTCTAGCGAAAAAAGGCTGAGAAGGGTATATGATTTCTCTACAAATACCTTAGTGGGGTAAACATTAGGAAGGGTGAAGAGCTATTTAATCTGAAAGACAGTGTTGGCTCAAGAACAAATTGATATAGACCGTCCATGAATAAATTCAGGCTGAAAGTTAGAAGGTTTCTAACCACCTAAGGCACAGCCTCCCAATAGGAGTTGTGGGGGCAAACAACTTAATTAGTTTTCAGAGAAAGCTGGACAAATGTATGAGTGCAATTGTATGATGGGGTTGCTTGTGATGGCAGGCAGCAGAGCTCAAGAGTCCTATGAGACACTTCCCGTTTGTCTTACATTCCTAAATGTTCAAGCTTCAGGATTTCAGCTGGCCACTTGCAGGGGTCAAGAAGAGATTTTTTTTTCCCCAACCAGTGTATTCTGGGAGGGTATTTTTATATTTTTCTTCTGAATCACCAAGGACTGCCATGGCTGGAGATGTGACATTGAACAGGGAGCACCAATGGTCTTGAGCATTCTCTTTTTCAAATGCTTGGTTGACTGATTCTTGCTTACAAGCTCAGGGTCTAACTGATCTACCATACTTGAAGCCTGGAAGGAATTTTCCCCTAGATCGGATTGGCAGTGATCTTGGAGATTTTTGCCACCTTCCTCTGCAGTGTGTGGGTACACATCACTTGCCAGGATTATCTGTGTATATTTCACCTAATAATTTCCCTGCCATTGTGGGGGTTTGGGACACTAAGGCACCTTGATCCTCCTGCTCTCTGCCTGAGGCACATAATAGTCTGGTCTCCTGTGCGTTATAATACTTTGGTCTAATTTTGAGTTTAGTGTGCAGATGCTGGGTGGGTGTTGTTGGCCTGTGATATACAGGAAGTCAGACTAGATGATCTGGTGGTACCTTCTGACCTTAAACTCTATGGTTCTCAGTGTGAAATAATTTCACAAATTAACATGACTGTGCCTACAATAAGATGGAGGGGTACATTTTCACCTCCATGTTTATGCAGTGAAGGTGAAAAACTGTCTTTGTTAAAAGGAATTGTGCAAGTAATCTGTTCTTGTGCACCTACTATTTATTTAGATATGTAGAAGAACATTGGTTCATGGGTGACATAACATCCGTGGAAAGCGGAGTTTTAACAGTTTACAAACTGTGAAATTTTTCAGCCAGCGTGTTACTGCTGGGTTATAACTGCCTATGCAGTTAAAATAATTAAATCAATTTCAGTTATATGAAATAATATTGACTATATTTTGTTGTCTTGTACTGTGTACAGAAATCTTTGTGGCCTTTGGTATATGAAAATTTTATGGTATTATTACTGTAAGTTGTTTCAATAATTCTCTGAGGTGCTTAGAATTCAAAATATGTTGGCTTCACTGTGAACAAATTATAGGTATTTTTAAAATAAAATTAAAAAAAAAATCTTACTGTTTGATTGTTTAAACTAATTAACGGATAACTAGCAGCTGGTCCAGAATTGATGGTAAATATCCCTGCTGATTTAGACAGTGACTAAGAATTTAATGCTCCTTAAAATATGCCACAATTTGAGACCCAAAACTCTGGCCATCTGTTATGATAACCTTAAGCATGCATAGCTGTGGATACACTGTGCTAACCCTTTGTTTTCCTTCTGCCAAACATAATTTTCCATTGTCTGAAATATACGCTTTTAGTCAATACTGTTAAAGCGAATGCAGTATAGAATCTGGAAGGTATTCTTTGGAATTGAGATTTTACTTTGACTAAAGCTCATTTTAGGATTATGCCCATGCTTTTACTTTATCACAAAAGGATTCTGCTTAAATTTGTTTACATTTTCATTTGTTTCATCTGAATTCTAGTCCTGTAACCAGTAAGTGAGCTGTGATTGACTTGTCAGAGAGTTGAGTAAAGGGCTTTCTTGTAACCAGGGCCAGCCTGAGGTGTTGTGGAGTCCCTATGTGAGGAGAAAAATGTGAAGACAAAGTCCAGCTTTGTTCAGCCATGTAGCACATTTTAGGGTTTGGCAAGTGGCCAGAGAATAGAATGGTTTGTCACAGGTTCTGAGAAGGAAGGATATCACTAATTTGCAGTAGTGATTAAAAGTATATTTGTCATAATTGATTCCTGGAGGTTTGGGGTGGGGCCTCCAAGTTCTTCTTTCCTAGTTGATTGAAGATGTCATGTCAAGAAGGAGAGATTTTCCTTTGAGTAATTTTATCTAAACTCCAATTAATGGAATATACACGAATATTTGTTATTAAGTATGTGTCCTCTGGAAAGCAGTGTCCATTGACCCCCACCTGCCCTATAGAGATGAATGTTGGGACCCATTAGTAGATAAAGGGCCCCACCACCAACCTTACCCCATTCTTGTTTTTGCAACTATTGGCTGGTTAGCCAGAATCATTTACTAGCAGCTGCTGATTCTTTATTAGATGAGACTGTATGGACATGTTTACTAAAGTCACATGGTAATTTCCATAGTTTTCACAAGATGAATGAGGCTTTCAATATTGAATTATCAATGGTACATTGGAAGTAACACTCCCTTGTTAATATCTTTGAACTATGGTAACAGACAGGCAGAGTATCCATTCCACTGAATGATAATAGTCTTTTAGAATTAGCACCCGTCCCTGTCCCATCAGAAATCCAAGTGGGCAGGTAGGTTGTCTTAGGTGTATAATCCATCCCATCATCCAGATCATAAATGAAGATATTGAACAAAACTGGCCCCTGGACCCGACCCTTGGGGCACTCCGCTTGATACCAGCTTCCAACTAGACATGGAGCCATTGATCACTACCCATTGAGCCCGACGATCTAGCCAACTTTCTATCCACCTTATAGTCCATTCATCTAGCCCATACTACTTTAACTTGCTGGCAAGAATACTGTGGGAGACAGTATCAAAAGCTTTGCTAAAGTCAAAGAATAACACATCCGCTGCTTTCCCCTCAGCCACAGACCCAGTTATCTCCTCATAGAAGGCAGTTAGGTTAGTCAGGCATGTCTTGCCCTTGGTGAATCCATGCTGACTGTTCCTGATCACTTTCCTCTCCTCTAAGTGCTTCAGAATGGATTCCTTGAGGACCTGCTCCATGATTTTTCCAGGGACTGAGGTGAGGCTGACTGGCCTGTAGTTCCCCGGATCCTCCTCCTTCCCTTTTTTAAAGATGGGCACTACATTAGTCTTTTTCCAGTCATCCGGGACCTCCCCGGATCACCAGGAGTTTTCAAAGATAATGGCCAATGGCTCTGCAATCACATCCGCCAACTCCTTTAGCACGCTCGGATGCAGCACATCCGGCCCCATGGACTTGTGCTCGTCCAGCTTTTCTAAATAGTCCCGAAACACTTCTTTCTCCACAGAGGGCTGGTCACCACCTCCCCATGCTGCACCTCCCAGTGCAGTAGTCTGGGAGCTGACCTTGTTCGTGAAGACAGAGGCAAAAAAAGCATTGAATACATTAGCTTTTTACACATCCTCTGTCACTAGGTTGTCTCCCTCATTCAGTAAGGAGCCCACAGTTTCCTTGACTTTCTTCTTGTTGCTAACATACCTGAAGAAACCCTTCTTGTTACTCTTAAAATCCCTTGCTAGCTGCAACTCCAAGTGTGATTTGGCCTTCCTGATTTCACTCCTGCATGCCTGAGCAATATTTTTATACTCCTCCCTGGTCATTTGTCCAATCTTCCACTTCTTCTAAGCTTCGTTTTTGTGTTTAAGATCAGCAAGGATTTCACTGTTAAGCCAAGACTTAAATAGAAGAGGTTTCCTTTGTGAGTCTCTTGGGGTGCAGTCCACACTAGAGGGGGGGGGAAGGGTTATCCTTACCACGTTAGGTAACGCAAGGTAAAATCCTGGTGAAGACAAGACCATTTCTAGTTTTCGCACATGTAAGCAGATTGAAGTAAACATTGGCATAGGTGGGAGGAAGAATCCTAGGGTTCATCTCAACTTGCTAACACTTTATTTACTTTCTCCACATCAGTCATGATTGTATAGATCTCTATCATATCCCCCCTTACTCTTACTCTCTTTTCCAAGCTGAAAAGTTCCAATCTTATTAATCTCTCCTCATATGGAAGCTGTTCCATACCCCTAATAATTTTTGTTGCCCTTTTCTGTACTGTTTCAAATTCCAATATATATTCTTGAGATGGGGTGACCAGATCTGCATGCAGTATTCAAAATGTACCATAGATTTATATGGTGGCATTATGATATTTTCTGTCTTATCTATCTATCTATCACTTTCTTAATGATTCCCAACATTCTGTTAGCTTTTTTGACTGTCACTGCACATTGAGTGGATGTTTTCAGAGAACTATCCACAATGACTCCAAGATCTCCTCCTTGAGTGGTAACAGCTAATTTAGACCCCATCATTTTATATGCTGCACAGTTGGGATTATATTTTCCAATGTGCATTACTTTCCATTTATCATTATTGAATTTCATTTGCCATTTTGTTGCCCAGTCAACCATGATCATCAGTGTGGATCTAAAATTCCCTGTCCCCACATGTTCAGAGACTTAAATAAAGATTCTAATTAAAAAGAATTAAGGTCTGATTATTTGTAGTATCTCTATATACAAGTCCTAACTTCACATTCCTTATGAGGGTGTATTTGCAGCCTTATTTCTGACTATTTTTCTAAAGGGTTCTGACTCAAGGGTATATGTATAGCCCAAGAATTGGATCTATTCTCACACTCTACCCAAAGAACTACAGTTACCAGCAGGTAATCTCTTGTATGTGTTTTCTGGGATGAGATTCTATCAGAGAAGGCCCCAGACTCACCTCTGTCTGTACCAGGTGGGCAAGCAAAGCAATTTTTTATATTTGACAATTATGCCAACTCAACTAAGTTGTTTCTTTTTTCATATAATGTATACATGCAATATATTGTAGAATTCCTGTTCAAATAAAACCCATCATAGCAAGTAGCAGCCTTTTTTCAGTACCTGCAAATTGTGTGTTTCACATAGTTCATTCTGTATTAACATATACAGGTTTGCTTCATTTAGTATTAAATCTCTTTCGGGACCCAATTAATTTAAAGGTCATGTAAGAAAAGCTGCTTAGATATTGCTACTTTGCACATAGATTACCAATAAGCTTGTGTTCCCTAAGACTATTTTTAATGTAGCTGGTTATTTGTCCTGTCTCTAAAGCATTTCTTTTTACACTAAAATCTTTAAAATAGTTGTCTTATTCGCTATGCTCAGAACTCAGACTTTTTTATATTTTAATTGTTTTCCCTAGTGCTTGCTGACCATCACTGCCACACCAGTGCAATGGCATAGTTGCTTCACATTCCTTAACATGCTAGTGAGTGATGTAGAAGGCACATGAGCCCATGCTGGATGTGTGCTGTATTGAGTACATGGTGGCTTAATGGATAGAGCACAGGCCTATGACTTGGGAAGCCATGTAAAAGTTCTATTCTCAGCTCTTAAAATGGCCTGCTGGGTCACTTCACCTCAATGACCCTCAGTTTCCCATCTGTAAAATGGGGATAATTACACTGACCTCTTTTGTAAAGTGCTTTGAGATCTACTCATAAAAAGTGCTTGTAGAGGGGTTTGGCTGGGACTTGTCCCTCTCCGGGGCGGCGGGGGACCACACCGCCTAAATACTTCCTTCCAGTTGTTGCTGGGGAATTAGCCTGTCCGCGGGAGTCTCGCCGCGGCAGCAGTAGAGGCAAACACAGACAGTTATTCATGCCCGGCCCGTGGTCAGTGGGCAATAGTGAGTCCAGGACTCAGGCCCTCAGGCAGGGGCTGAGCAAACAGTTATAATTAGCAGGCCCAGGCCTTGGGTCAGTGCAGGGCAGCAGAGAGTCAATGGCTCAGGCCCTCAGGCAGGGGCTGAGCAAATGCAGGTAAACCAGCCCAGGCTCTCGGCTCAGAGGGGCCTGGGAGAGGGGAGACTGCCACCCACAAGTTGGGTGACGGGGGGACGCGACAGGAGGCCTGCTGCTGAGTCAGTGGGGGTCTTGGCCGCAACACACTGACATAGGCTCTGGCAGTGCTGCAGCCAGACTAGGGTCGGCTGCCCCCAGGCTACTTCCTAACTCCCCCTCTAGAGGTACCTGGGTCCGGACGGCATCCTCCGGGGGTTCAAGCACCATGGGCTCCTCAGGTGAAGGGTAGGCTTGACAGCTCCTTTGGGTAACTGGAGAGGGGCAGGCTTGACAGATCCTCCGGGCTCTGGTCGGCATCAGGCATCGGCTGGTCTGGCCAGTCTTCGGGTCTGCCTCCGGTTGCCAGGGTCTCATTACCGGCAGCTAGGCCTCAGGCATCTGGCCTCTCTGGCGGCTGCTCCTCCAGTGAGCTCTGGGGTTGGGCTTTTATACTTTCTGTCCTGCGCCGTGACCTCTGGGGGTCAGGCGCAGGACTCACTGGCTCCGCCCACTTTGGTGTCCTGAGAGGCTTGTCCCTCTCCAGGGCGGCGCGGGACCACACCGCCTCGCTACAGTGCTATATAAGAAGATATTATGATTAATAATAATGTATAATTTGTCCCTATTATAAGTATTCCATTAAAATATATTTGAATCCCTAAAAATGGGTTCAGCCTAATAAGAATATTCATAAGCAGTGACAACTATATAGTCAGACATACATAAATACTCAATCATCTCAAAGTCCTGGATTTCTTGCCTGAGTCGTCCTTTCAATAGGTAAATAATTACAAATATGTTTTACAGCAGCCACTGATTATCTGAACAAAAAAAAAAAAGGGGAGTTGCAGTTGGATTTTAACAAAGAAAAACATTGAAACTAAATAACAAGCTGGAGAAAGTATATTAATAATGGGGGTGAGGAAACCATTTTACAAAGGATAGATTTGAATATAGGAGCTTTCTGCTGTATATCTATTTTTAACAAAACACAGATATTCCAAATAAGCTACTGAAAAATGTGGCTGAGTGCACATAATGACATCTCTATCCATAATATATTTACCCTAGAACAAATTGTGCGTCTGTTTATATTGAAGTTTTCTTATAGTGTGAGGTAGGGAACTATATAGCATTTGTGTTGATAGGAATATTTCCTGCCTTGTGAACTCTAACTAAGGGGTGGTCAAACACATTCTGCCAGCTTCTAGATTTTTGAAATGGCTGGATAGTTAGGAGAAACTATTGTGCAAACAAGTGTTATACAATTTTACAGGCACTTTTGATGAAAGCCATTCAACTACATGTTCTGACCTGAAGAAGAGCTCTGTGCAGCTCGAAAGCTTGTCTCTCTCACCCACAAAAGTTGGTCCAATAAAAGATATTACCTCACCACTCACCTTGTGTGTCTAATGGAATTACATAAAATGTAACTCTACAGAAACAATAATCTTCGAGAGCTTGACTGTCTTGCGAAGTACTCAACTGCATTCTCTACCAGTTTTAGTGTTTTCGGTCAAATCTTGATAAAATCAAAACTCATCTTTTGAAATTACCCCTCATTATTGTAATGCATTGATTTTTTTTAGATAAGCAAGAGGGAAAACAAAAAAATTCCTCATTACGTTCGGTCACAGGCCAGGTGGTAAATAATCCTTAGCAATGCATGGATATTGCAAAAGAATGCTGAGTCACACTGAGCCATACAGTAATTTTGGGTGTGTGGGGCATCCTTTACTTGCCAGTATATTCTTCTGTGAATGGTGCCCAATAGAGACCTGGGCCCTGATTCTTCACTACTTGTGTCCTATGCAGCCATTTACACCTATGCAAAGTGGGTGGTAAAACTCTACCAAATCGGAATTTCCCCCTCGCTTTTACTGGTGATAGCATTTTTCACTCCCTCTGCACGGGTATAGCCACATTAACATGGTGCTTCCTAGTCCCGGTTGTTATCACATGTGAGTGCTGCTTCTCCTTTCAATGGCAATGATCAGGAGCCATGTTTTTATGGTGGATTACAGTTCAGCTTCTGCTACTCATGTGCACCAGTAGGGTAGAGTCAGGCAAGGCCTCCCAGACAATTCAAGGCACTATGTCACTGCCTGTATAGGCTATCCTTTGTTTCAGACCTGGTACCATGTCACCTACTCTCGATTTTATGAGAGAGCTGTAAATACAGACTCTGGTATTTACTGTGTCTAACATAAGTATTTGTGGAGTTCTGAATGGTATAACAGATGGGATGCTTTTTATAAAAGTTAGTAAGTACCGGTATTCCTTTCCATTGGGTGTTTATGTATTGTGGCTTATTTCAGTGAGTGCTAATATGTTTCAGGAAGATATGTGAAGCCAGATTGTGAAATCCCTACTTGTGCTTACACTAGGATTAGTCCTTTTGAACTCAGTGGGAACACTCCTGGAATAGGGTACTATGTAACTGAGTAAGTATTTCAGAATTTGGTGCTGGTGAGTACGATGTGTGGGCAGTGACTCTGTTAGGGAGTAAAGTTCAGTAGAAATAGAACGAGTATAGATGCCTGGAAATTTTCCAGTTGAACATTTTTCCATCGGAACATGTCAGTTCATAGAAATGGAAAGATTCCATGGGAATGTGGCACATTTTGTTGAAATTTCTAATGGAGCTCAGGCAAGTTTCCATGGGAGTCTGAGGCCTTGTCTACACCCAGCCGCTAGTTCGGCGGCTGGGAATCGAAGTTCCGGGTTCGATTTATCGCGTCTGGTCTGGACGCGATAAATCGATCCCGGAAGCGCTCGCCGTCGACTGCGGTACTCCAGCTCGGCGAGAGGAGTACCGCGGAGTCGACGGGGAGCCTGCCTGCCGCGTGTGGACCGCGTCTGAACCGCGGTAAGTTCGAACTAAGGTATGTCGACTTCAGCTACGTTATTCACGTAGCTGAAGTTGCGTACCTTAGTTCGAAGTTGGGGGTTAGTGTAGACCAGGCCTGAGAGTCCAGTAGGAGTATACATTGTTTAAAACATCCCTGCAGAAGGGAACGTTTCAGAGTGTCTGAAACAAAATACAGCAGTATTTCACTTCCATGAAAAAATTCAAGGTTTTGGCTTTTTGTCCTGGGTCAGGATGAAATGTTTTCCAAAACCTCATTTCGGGGGGGAGGAAATGAAATTATTTCCTGGCCAGCTCTAATAATCAATGACACAAAGTATAGCAAAACTTTAAAAATACTATTTTCTAATTTTTATATTTGTTAACATTGTTGCACTTTTAGGGTAGTTAAAGTCACACAGCCTTTGGTTTTGTAACTTATAACACCACCTGAGGCATGCTATGATGTCTGGACCTGCACCATCTGTCATGTTTTATTGCCTTGTAAACTATAACGTGTTCATTCCACTGTGTCAATCTTACCAGCAACTTTTGTGATAACAAGAATCTTGAAAATAGGAATTTATATGAACTATTCTTATCCATATTCAATTCCATATGGATCTCTCCTGAGTTACCAGCATGTTGTCTGAATGATTTCTGTTTTTTAACAGATCTTAAAAGGAGATCTAGAAATGAAGAGACAAACAATGGGTAAGCTGAGCTCACTCATGCAGGACCTCCTGTCAGCAGTAAAGACTAAAGCAGTGGCTCAAAAGCTGGAAGGTCGGCTGGAAAACTTTGCCCAACGTTGGGATAGGCTTGTGCAGAAGCTGGAGAGCAATTCTAAGCAGGTTTGTCATAACCGTCATTCTATCAGCTGATCACAGTGAAATGCCTTGTCAGTCAAATGTCTGAAGTAGATTTGCTGCTATTTGTCAGACTCTTTAAAATCTTTTCACTCTATGTGTAACCCAAACCCTAACGAGAATGGCCAGATCCTTCAAACTGACCCAGTATTACCTGAGGATAGGGAAATAGAAAATATGGGTAACGAACCACCAGTCTTAAGAAGGTCGCAGAGGGCTAATAAGGGTGTACTTCCTGTTAGACTTAGAGATAATTATGTTATTGGTTCTATGTAGTGTTTTAATGAATATTGTTATGTATGGTATTAAGAAGTAGATGTGGAATGTTAAATATGTTAAATGTTCTTTTGATAATTGTTAATGGGTTGTTGATATAAAATGATGTGGGTATATGTTGTTACTATGGGGCCCGGATGTACCGGTGTGAATATGGTGGATGTGGCAGTATTTTAGCAAGGGGGAATGTAAGGGGACTGTTGCCCCCTTACTAACATTCAGTGGGGGTGTTTTGGTTGGCTAGCTCCCAGCACTAAAAGGGGAAGGGTCGATGGCAAATCAGGAGCCTGAGACTGACAGTCCCCAGGAACAATGGGGAGAGGCCAATGCTCCAGATCAGCCTAATTGACAGGGCGGGCAGGCTAATCAGAGAATCAGGAGGTGAGGGGGGTCCCGTCCTCCGTGTGAACTGGAATGGCTTGAGTCAGACAGAGTGGGGCCGAGCTAAGGAGAGAGCAGGGGCCCGAGCTAAGTTGCTGGGAGCAGAGCTGCAGCCCCAAAGCCAGAGCAAAGCCCAGAGAGAGCAGACCTGCCCTGGGAGGAGAGCTGCAGCCACAGAGCCAGAGGGGCCAGACAAGCAGCCAGGAAGCAGGTCAGAGCTGGGAGCAGAGTCACAGAAGCAGCCTGCAGAGCAGACCTGTCCTGGGGGCAGAGCTGTAGCAACCAGAGCCAGAGAGGCCAGAGAAGCAGCCCAGGGAGCTGGAGGCAGAGCAGCAGCAGCAGCCGTGCTGAGGCAGAGTGGAGCTGGAGCTGGGGCTGGGGCTGGAGCTGGGGCTGGAGCAGTCCGGAGCCGGGTGCGGTGAGCAGCTGGGGAGAGTGAGGGGGACCCTGGCAGTGGGCCCAGCACAGGGAGATACCTCAGCCAAGAGGCCTTGCAGGCCAGACTTGGAGGGGGATCGTAACCCTGACAGGGCAGGGGCGACGCTGGGAAGAAGGGTCCTGCCACTTAGAGCCTGAGAGCATGTGGCCACCGCCAGAGCAAGTGTCCAACCCACAGCATCTCTGCAGCACAGCCAGGGCCTGAGAAGGAGGCCCGGGACCTACAAGGAACAGACTGTGAACTGCCCTGACGTTCCAGAGACACTGCTTGTGATGATCCCTGCCACAGAGCAGGGTGATGGGTTTTCCTTTAACCTTTCCCATTTTTCCTTATTCTTTTTTAAAAGTAATTGTTAATTAAACAACTTGTATTTGCTTTAAATTGTATAAAATGATCAGTGGGTCAGGGAGGTGCCCAGTGCAGAGAGAGTACCCCGGAGTGGGGACACCCTAGCCCCTGTCCTAGGTGACCACAGCAGGGTTGGGGGTCAAGCCCCCCAGGAATCCTGGGCCCAGCCTTGTCGGGGTTTACGAGGACTCTGCCAGACAGGAGAGTGGAAGGGGAGTCCTCAAGGGCAGGGAGGCCTCTGGGTAAAGGAAGTGGGAGCGAGGACTCGGATCCTTTCGCTAGCCCACTTCACCGGGGTAGTGCAGAAGCCAGGAAAGTTCCCCACAATAGCGGGACCATTCCCCCGCTTACATATGCCTTCTTAGTCAGGGTTTAGTTTTTTAGGCCAAAGTTATATCACCATAATTTACAGTATTTCCTGAAAGTCAGAACATGTAAATGATTTCAGACCAAGGGGGGGAAGAGTATTCCAAATTTGAGAGGTCCTCACAGAGAATACACTGCCAGAAACAGCCCTCTCTGTTAATCTAAGAAGTTTCAAGTCAGGTGCCCCACTGATTTCAATCTGTGGCAGCAGCACACAAGGAGAAATATGCTTCCTAATGCAGGCAGGTTTCAAGCCACAGAGCTTTATAAATTAAAGCCAACACCTGGAAATCCACCTGGAAACCAAAAGGTCAATGTAGATCATGGCACACTAGTATCATATGCTCATAGTATCTTGATACATCACTGTGCATTCCACACGATGATTTATGAACAGATTTAAGGTAGCCCTATGTAGAACACATTGTAAAAATCAGCAAAGCCACGAATCACAGTAGCAAGGTCCATATCAGAGAGAGAAACTGCAACCTCCTGTCCAAGTACAGATGTTAAAAAAAAGCCACATTATTCCCTTCTCCTCTGTGATCATTGACAAGCAAGTGTGGATTTAACGTTTTAAAATTGTGAACTCAAATGGTAAGTGGCAGAAAACACCTTCGATTGACAGGGATGACATAATTTTGCACAAGTTTTCCAGTTGTTTTCTTTGATCTACCATCATCTCAGTCTTGACTGGACTGAGCCTCAGCTAATTTCCTCTTATCCATCTCTTTGTCATATACCAGCACTGAGCAAGATACCTTATACCCGCAGCTAGGATGGCAGGAAGGAGATACAGAAGTGGGAGTCAGATTCCTTCAAATAATATTGTATGGCCCAAATACATATATTAATTTCCTCTTGTTTCTATACTTGTGTTGACCACATTTCTGCTGTATCTGATTAGCTTCTCTTTACCACATGCCCTCTCATGATAGCAATATAATACTGCTGCTTACCACCAACCCACCCATTTCTGGTGTTGCCGTTAATAAATATCATAACTAATTAATTCAATCCATAGAGCCACTTAACAATTAACATGAATACTCCTATTCACTAGAACTAAATGGAAATTGGCATTTCTGTTCTGTGGAAAAGTCCAAAATTACAATTTTATTTTGTTCCGAATTGAGGAGGGGAGCTGAAATTTCAAAAATATATTAAATACAATATATATTCATATCATTATATTTATAATTTATTTATATATATATATATATATATATATATATATAAACATAATTTAGAATATTAAAAGTTTTAATATAATATAAACATTGAAACAAACGGAATCAAAACCACACAGTTAAAAGAAATATTTTACCTTATCAAAACAAAATGTTTCAATGGTTTATTTACTTTTTTTCCCCATTGAAAATGTCATAAAAATGGATACGTTATCACAAAATATTTTGATGAAATTGTTTTCCAGTGGAAAACGGTTTTGACAACTGTTTTGACTAGCTATATCACTTACATTTACTGAAATTGCCATTTTTTACTTATAAATGCATAGAACTGGCATATATTTAGAAATACTAATACAAATAAATACAAGTCTTTGATATCCTGGAACCAGGACTCCATCGTAATTCATAACAATTCAGTTGAGTGGAGGATATAAATGTTTTAACTCGGGTTGTTGATTCAGTGCAGTTAACTCATGCGATTAACTCAAAAAAATTAATCACGATTTAAAAAATTAATAGTTGTTAATCGCAGTTTTAATCACATAATTAAACAATAGAATACCAATTGAAATGTATTAAAAATTTGTGGATGGTTTTTCTACATTTTCAAATATATTGATTTCTATGACAACACAGAATACAAAGTGTACAGTGCTCACTTTATATTATTATTTTGATTCTAAATATTTGCACAGTAAAAATGATAAAGAAAAGAAATTGTATCTTTTAAAGCACCTCAAAGAATTACTGTAGTGCAATCTGTTAATCATGAAAGTGCAACTTACAAATGTAGATTTTTGTTACATAATTGCATTATAAACAAAATAATGCAAAAATTTAGAGCCTACAAGGCCACTCAGTCCTACTTCTTGTATAGCCAATAGCTCAGACAAACAAGTTTGTTTAAATTTACCGGAGATAATGCTGCCCGCTTCTAATTTACAGTGTCATGGGAGTGCAGACCTGCTGCTGGAGTTTTTACAACCTGGTGATTTAGACCTGCTCAGCCTATGTATCCTTCAACTTGCACAATGGTTGCTAGCACCATTTCAGTTCCACCAATGTTGCTAACATTGGTATAACTGCACTGTAGATGACCTGTTAGTTTCTCACGCCATTTTCAGCACTGTCAATAAACATCCTGTGAGCAGGTCTAAATGACTGTGCTGAAAATGCAATGAGAAACAAATGGGCCAGGTACACTAGTGTTCCCAAATTTGTTAACATTAACATTGTTAATCTAAGCAGAATTTAGGTTAGCAGTGATGAGAAGCTTTTCCAAAAATGTGCCTAGTTTGGACCTCCAGGGACAGTAAAACACATGTAGGTTACATAATTAAAAGGATTAAATGACAGGCAGGGAGGTCATGTAGAAATCTGAAAGTTGAGACAATTAAGAAAATAAAGGAAATAAAAAAGTAATACTGAAATCTATGGAAGAAGAAAGCTAATGTTAGCTACTGCAGGTTTGTTCCTTCCACGACTGCAGTGGGTATAGCTTACAGGGGGAAATTCTCTGCCTCCTAATGATTAAAAAGAGCATAATAATAAAATCAGATTAGTTAAACTTCCTGCAATGATCTGGAACACCTGTGATCAACAGCATCCTTCCTTCAATCTAAAATCCATGAGTCGTTTATTTTGCCCGGCTCTTGTGTTGCTACTAAATTAGTTGAAGTAGACAAAATTCATTTAGGGGAGGAGTAGAGAGAAGAGCAAGGTGAGGGGGTGGAAGTCATAATAGCATGCAATTGCTAGTCCTCAGTTTGGCAACTTGAGTTAAAATAATCATTTGTGCTCCACAGAGTATATAATTCTAGAAGCTGAGGATTGGATTTACTACTTGTATATTTACATTGGGCTCCAACCTATAGTCTTTATCCAGACAAAAATCCTGTGACAGTTTAGCATTGAAGAGACAGCATTGAAGAGACAGCCTTGAGTTTGGAGCTGTATTGGGGTACATGACCTCAATAAGGAACTGCAGGAGGTAGTGAGTCTCAGGCTCAAGGTTTCCTGAAGCTACCAGGGAACACATCCTCTGGGGTGTAACAAGCACTTCCCTTCAGCTTGGCCTGATTTCCTGGTCAGTACATGATGAGTGCACACGAGGGCCTGGTCTTGTCTCTTTAATAGGTGGCTAGGGCTGCTAGTTGTGCTAGCCAGGACCTGAGTAGCCTTTATGCTCAGGGGATCTCAAGGCCACAGTTGTGTGTGGCCCTGAATGGGATCCCTCCATCCACTAGAGAAATGCATAAGTGTACTGCCTCCATCCACTAGCAAAATACATAAGTGTATGCAAACTTCTTAAACTCATTCTACTTTCATAAATGCCGGTTGTTAAATTTCAATAATAATTGATATCCTGATCTCTGAGATCTTACAACATATCCACACAGTTATAACTTTCCTCAGCTCTTTTACCTTTCATAATATCCCTTATATATCATAGTTAATAAGTGTTGAACTACAAATCTAACTTAGATAAATAAAATTCTTATTAAAATATGAGGAACTAGGCATTAAAATTACATGCACTGTACTCCATACTTCTGGAGAGTAATAGATCCTTAGAATGACCGTTTAGTAATCATAAACTATAGGTCCTGCAAACTAAAATGAAAATCAGCACCCTAGTTGCTCCACTGAAAACTGCAGTGGTAAACTGCAATAAATACATTTTTCATAAATAGTTTTTTTTTTCTTTTCCCAAAACACAAGTACTGAAACAACCCTAAAATATTGGTTACTTTACACATTGTGACAAAGTTCCTCCTCTATCTTGGTGGGTCCTGCGCTTATTGGCGGATTTTCTTGCCTCAGAGATTCACCATGTGGGTTGGGGAACAGCCCAGAGACCTTCCCCTCTGGAAGAACCCACAGTCCAGGTCAATTGGGAGGTTTGGGGGGAACCCAGGCCCGCCCTCTACTCCGGGGTCCAGCCCAGGGCCCTGTGGACTGCAACTGTCTATAGTGCCTCCTGTAACAGCTGCATGACCGCTACAACTCCCTGGGCTACTTCCCCATGGCCTCCTCCAAACACCTTCCTTGTTCTCACCACAGGACCTTCCTCCTGGTGTCTGATAACGCTTGTGCTCCTCAGTCCTCCAGCAGCACAGCACACGCACACCCTCTCAGCTCCTTGCACCTCTTGCTCCCAGCTCCTCACACTCGCACCACAAACTGAAGTGAGCTCCTTTTAAAACCCAGGTGTCCTGATTAGCCTGCCTTAATTGATTCTAGCAGCTTCTTCTTAATTGGCTCCAGGTGTCCTAATTAGCCCGCCTGCCTTAACTGGTTCTAGTAGGTTCCTGATTACTCTAGTGCAGCCCCTGCACTGGTCACTCAGGGAACAGAAAACTACTCATCCAGTGACCAGTATATTTGCCCTCTACCAGACTCCTGGACCCCACTGGTCTGGGTCTGTCACAACATGCATTTAAGACACACAGGCCAAACTGTCAAAACCTCACCCACAATATTTACAAAACCAAGTGCTGTGCACACCATTTTTGTAGGCGTAATTTGGAGCTTATTGTCACGCTACACCGAAAGAAGGACAGGAAACATTTGATATGGTTTTAATCAGGCCACAACTTTATTATTAGATAAAAGTGTACAGTACAGGTAAATCCATGATCATTCAATAACTATCTGGGGGGTTTCTGCCAGTCCCCCCCCCCTTTTTTCCATCCATGTCCCCCAGCCAACCCATTGCTGGGACCTTGCCATCTACCCCCACATACACTTGTTGGAGGGTTAAGGTGGGCTATAAGAAAGGGGGGTTGACTCCCTGCCATACCATTCAACCCCCCACTCCTATTCTGCTCCTTTAACCAACACCTCCTTTTTAAGTCCTTTACCAGGCCATTTATCTGGTCACTGTATCCCTTCCCTATGGAGTACCTGCACTAGACATCCACCCCACACTTACATAATCAGTTGTGACATACAGCCTAACTCCCTTCATGCCACATGTCAACAAAGCCCTCCCTGAATCTGCTGTGGGGAAGGTGAACTAGGCCAATCTGGTGTTGCTGGAAAAATTCCTTCCTACCCCCCCTAAAAAGGAGCTAGAGAAATGCCCACAGCAGGTCTTGACTAAATCTGGTATTTTACCACCTAAAGGGGAGGGAGGGTGGGTGCTGCCTCAGCCTACTCCTTGTACAAGGGGACTTCACCGCACCGGACTGCCCTATTAAACCTTTCCACCCATCCGGTTCCCAGGAATGAGTTTTTGTCACCATGCTGGCCCTTTGTCCCCTTTTGCATCAGTTTGACCTCTTTCCCCTCCTTCCATAAAGCACTGTTCCCTTCATTTGTCCAGCCAGCCAATTCCCCCCCAGCTTAAAGGTGTGCTGCAATCATTTTGAAATTTTGGTTCTTTATTTTTAGTTTAAAAGGTGGTGGTGGTCTCCTCTTCTCTTAACACTCCAATCCCTCCACCCCTCCTGTCTGCCCTATAGACATTGATACTTTCATGTTTACAGGAATTAAAAACATGGTGGACTTAATTTAGTCATCTATTCTGTAAGATCATGAATGGATAATACTTCCTTTCCCCCCCCCCCCCCCCCAAAATGGGCCTGATCTTGCAAGCCTGCAACATGCGGAAGTCCAGTTTACTTCAGTGGAATTTCTGTGAGCTGAGGGCATGCAGGATCAGGAGCAATAAGAAGTAAATATTAAGAAAAGATGCATGATTTTTGTGTCATCTTCATTCAGCAACTACCACAACTGCAACTGGTAGCTGTTGATTGTTCTTAAAAGAAGGCACCCAGGATAAAATTTTCAAAAGCGCCTCTATACCTAAATCACTTATCAAATGGGACTCGGACTGCTGAGTCACTTAGATACTTCTGTAACTTTTACCCACAGTGTAATTACCGTGTGTTCACACTCATTGCAGTGCACACAAATCTAGTGCTGGGTATGATGAATTCAAGTAGTGTCTTCGTAAAATTCATTTCCCTGTTTAGCCAACAAGAAAACTACTGGTGAAAGTTTATGTTCTTAAAAAAGAAAATAGGACCATTAGCTGAGAGTTTGTAATCTGTTTAATCACAAGATGGGTGTTAGGCAGCTCAATATAGTCTTCTCCATGTTGAAAGTTAATGAGAAAGTATATCCTGTTGTTGACTGAAGCTTTATGCAATTACTTCAATATTGACTACAACAGAACTTTATTTCTTTGGGGGGGAAAAACCTTATGCTTATAGTGAATGAATGATGATAATTTTTATATATTTGCTACTTGCCACAGTGTGAGATGTGCTCAATAAAAATTAACATCTTAACAGAATAATAAATTAATTGAGGGAAAAAACCAGTTAGTTTAAAGTCAATGATGCACAGTAAGACACCCAAAAGTCAGGTGATGTGAAAGTTCAAGTTGACTGCACAACCTTACTTACAAACTTCTTCCATCTTCTGTGTATATGTACTAATGCAGCCTAATTACAAGGTCACATAATGTTTCACAAGAGAACACAGTACAATGTAATGCATTGTTAGGGTGACCAGACAGCGAGTGTGAAAAATCGAGATGGGGGTGCAGGGTAATAGGAGCCTATATAAGAAAAAGACCCAAAAATCGGGACTGTCCCTATAAAATCGGGACATCTGGTCACCCTATGCATTGTTTTCTGTTCACATGTGGATCTGAGACAACTTGTGGTCCCTTAAAGTCTGTGAGCTGTAAACTCAGGCTTATGATGCCCGGATAACTTCAGCCAAAACCTGCCCCCCCCCCTCCCAACAAAAAGAAAAGAAAAACACCAAACACATTTGTAGGAACAATATGGAAACTGGCATAGAGCAGGAAGCAGGGCCGGCTCCAGGCACCAGCAGAGGAAGCACATACCTGGGGCGGCATTCCGTCCATTCTTGATTTTTTTGTTACATAATTGGCCTCTCAGAGTTGGTAAGACAACTCCCACCTGTTCATGCTCTCTGTATGTGTGTATATATATTTCCTCAATATATGTTTCACTCTATATGCATCCGAAGAAGTGGGTTGTAGCCCACGAAAGCTTATGCTCTAATAAATTTGTTAGTCTCTAAGGTGCCACAAGTACTCCTGTTCTTTTTGCGGATACAGACTAACACGGCTGCTACTCTGAAACCTAATAAAAAGAAAATAATGTAAAACTTTAGAGCCTACAAGGCTTTTTTTTTTTTTTTTTTTTTTTACTTGGGGCAGCAAAAATGGTAGAGCTGGCCCTGGCAGGAAGAGTGCATGTGAAGAGCTGAAAATTGCTCAAGGAGTGATCGGGCTCAGATTTTGATGAAGCTCTTCCCAATTCAGGATAAGTGTGACTAATTATCTTCAATGTATGCGTCATTTATAGATGCCACATGATCGATAACAATATAGTTAAACATGAAGTCAAGTTTGAAGAAAATCAGTTTGTGTGTTTCAAAGTTCGGCGCATTTAAAATCAGCAAGTCATGGGACAAATTTCACTTTTAAATAGACTCAGACCTTAAAGCCTGCTGTCATTCTAAATATGCAGGTTTTTCAACTTCGCTTTAAGACAAACTCAATTTGTTGATTTTAAAGTTTCAGAACTGTTGTCTTGACATTGCTTTATTTTTTTGAGTCTCAGTGAGAGCTACAAAACAAGTCACATTTGAAGACAATTGGCTCAGAAGTTATAAAGTCAATAAAGAAGTTCTGAAAAATGAGTATTTAACTAGATTATACATGCAAGTGCACTGTATTTCTTGTATAGTCATAGGCTGTGATAAAGCAAGGTATTCATATGGACAGACCCTTGCACCTGCACAGAGCCCTATTAACTCCGATTGGTCTTGCCCCATGGATTAGCCTGCAGGATTGGGGCCTTCATGAGAAATATACTGTACTTGCTCAGTAGCCATTTTCAAATATTTATAACTTTCCAAACTGTTTTTCAAACTAATCAAGGACAATAGTCTTCACTGAGGGCTATAATCATGCAAGTTTCAAACTTCAGCTATTTCTGCTGTAGCTCTGCCTAAATTAGTGACACTACTTAAGCTACTTCCCCTCAGCCATTTTTTTTTAAATTTGAAGAAAAAAAAAACAAAAAAAAACCACCTGTCCTCCCAACCATTCCTTAAACATATTCATCTTTTGGTTAGAGACGAAATTACAGCTCCAACAGTGAAGGGAGGTTACAAGTATACCATAGCGAAATAGTAGCATTAAAGTTGTTCTACAATACAAAAACAAACATGGTACTAAAGTCCCAAAATATTACACTTGTACGTGCATGCACGCGCACACACAGTGTATGCTTCCATAAGAATGAAGTGGGGATTTGATATTTTCCTATTCAAAAAGAAGGTGCACCTTTACTTTGCATACATTTTTAAGATAGGCCCACAGATACTATTCTGGTAGAGTGGGTTTGGTTTTGAACACTTCTTTCTGTAATGTGTCATCCAACTCTTCCACACAGCTCTGACTGTGTAACAATGGGTTAAAAGTCCAAGCCATAATTCCTCTTCTCAGTTTGACATCTGTACTTCGGGGGTTTAGAAAGATGAAGAAGCTGTGCAGCATTTGTTTGGGACACCCTTGAATTAGTCATGGAGCAAACCACTTCAGTGATGACATAACAGTTATTCCTCTGGGGAAGAATATAAGAGTCATTTGTTGGTATGTAAGTAGAGTTACTGAAAGTTCTTATCTGATTGAGAGTAGTAATATAGAAATGTATCTATCTAATCTTTCTGAACTTCAACACTGGCATCAAAATGGTTCTAGATATAGTTCCAGCTTCCCTAACCCCCCACCATCTCAGTAATTAGACTATTATGAGCTCCAAATTAATAGTTCAGTTTTCTTTCGAAGCACGTTTCACCTCTGTTTTTGTTGGTTAAGCACATAAATACTTTTCACTGTTTGAAGATGTAAATCATCACACCCCACAGCATTTTATGCATTGTGATTTGACATTTGTGAACATATGGTAATTACACTGCATGCTTTGTTTAAAGCAGTTTCCAACCAGCAGCTGAAACTGTTAATACTGTACAATTGGTTACAGGCTGGGGAAATATTTAGTAGAATACAAGTATCAGAGGGGTAGCCGTGTTAGTCTGAATCTGTAAAAAGCAACAGAGGGTCCTGTGGCACCTTTGAGACTAACAGAAGTATTGGGAGAAGAAGTGAGGTTCTTACCCACGAAAGCTTATGCTCCCAATACTTCTGTTAGTCTCAAAGGTGCCACAGGACCCTCTGTTGCTTTTTAGTAGAATACAGTTATGCTTTCTTCTATGTCTTGCATTTTATTCACTGTAAGCTGTGTCCTGCAATTGATCTACGAGTGCAACTATGACAGGATATGGCCTTAAGTTGTCAGAAACATCCTGATATCGATTTTGGGGTAAAACTTTCACCGAGTTTAGTAAGTGTGTTGCGTGTAGAGTGATGGCAGGGTACGGTCCCAAATGAACATGAGGACTAAACAATGATTTTGGATGCTTTCAAATTACAGTCTTAAAATAACATGTGATCCTCTCATCTTTTCATCTGCAAACTTTATAAAACCCGAGATAGCAGAGGTTTGATCTGAATTTATTTATTTCAGAGCTGTGCAAGTTCATTTTAAAAAAAAAGTGTTAGTTTTTATAAGGCAGTATTTCATTTTAACTTGCTGCTTTATCATTGCTGTGATCTACTGTGTCATATTTGAGCACACTAAAGCCATGGCATGTAACCTAGGAGCCCAAGAGAGATGCAATTTAAAAATATATATTATATACTTTGGAAGCCATTTAATAAGTAAAATAAAAGGCTTGTCTTAAATATATACTTCATAGTAGTTGTTCAGCACAGATATTTGCCAGGTGATAGTGCCAATATACCACCAATTCCAATAAATATACCACACTCAAATACAGCTAAAAGGTCTCTGCTGCAATCTGTGCCAAATTCTTGGCACTTGCTTGAGTAAAGACCACAGAATTTTGACCCTTGTAACTAAAAGCCTCTGATTGCCAGATGCAGGGACTGGACGACAGGGATGGATTACTGAATGATTGCCCTGTTCTGTTCATTCCGTTTGAAGCATCTGGCATCGGCCACTGTTGGAAGCAAAGATACTAGGCTAGATGGACCATTGGTCTGATTCAGTATGGCCATTTTTATGTTCTTATGTAAAAATATGTTAACTGTTAGTTAACAGCAAAAAATACATTTAGGTTGGGGTTGCTGGAGGTTAAAGGCATGTAGTCCCCTTGCAGTTGTCATACTTATGCTAAATTATATACAGTAAGTAAAACAAATTACCTGATTCACAAATGGAATGGAATTCCCCTTTCTCTCCCCTCCTCTTCCCCCCCCCCCCCCGCCCATAGATTGGATAAATAACACCAGAATTTTCCCACTTCCTCAATGGAGGTGGGAGATTAGGCAGTTTTGGCAGGAATACTGCTTGTTTTTACTAATACTCTTTTATAAAAAGAGGCTGACTGGTAACAAGTGTATGTCCCCTTCCTTATTACTCTATTCCCTCCACAGGGAAAGACAGTGGGGTGGGGCAAAGGAAAGAGAGAGTCTGATATGCCATATCTCTATAACTGATGGGAACACCAATATGCCAATAATTGGGATAGGAACATACTCTTCTTTAATTGGGATCTTCAGGGAGTTTTGTGCAATATATAACAAATTACTATACATTTATATAGCATCATAACTTTTGGGAGATTGAGACATAGATCCCTGCCCCTAGGAATAGGAGAACACAGATAGATACCAAGGTGATGAACGTGGCTTAAAAACCTAGATCTTCATGCACCAATTGTACTTTGGCCATCTTGCCAGACCTTATTTTTATATTCTGCTCCAGCTTCTTGAACCATCAGCTTGTCACTGAAGCTGGAACTAGAAGAAAGCCAACTCCCTGACAAATCAGCTAGCAGGAACAAGGAAGAAAAGTGCCTTCTTTGCTTGATTGAGGGACTGGGCAGCACATTTCCCTGCTTCAATGAGAAGCTGTATAATGACATGAAGTGATTTTAATGTAGATGGAATATATGGGCCCAAAGAGTCAATGGTGTTAATGTGACCCCCAAACTGTCCAATATGAAACAGTATTTGGGGTTTGGTATACAGAGAGCTCAGCCTGCTTAGTACCATGGCAATCACAGCATTAAAATTCCTTTTCACCTTTTATTAAAGATCTAGAAAACAGCTAAAGCATTGGAAATGTGAAGTATTAAGAAAGTCTTTCATTTTAACAGCATCCCTTGCTGTTCCCTTTCCTTTTAGCTGGAGAGAGTCTTTAGGAAGAAAGAAAGAGAGAAAAAACCCTGTCTGACAGTCTCTTAGGTGGGGAATGACTACCCTTTTGGGGAAAGGAAACGTTGTAAGTTGAGATGGGGTGGGGCTGCTGTTAAAGTCTGATCCCATTTGCTAGAAAACGATAAAAGGGCTTGTCTTCATGTACAACATGACAGCGGCACAGCTGCACTGGAGCGGTAGCATTGTTCTAGAGGTGGTAACTGTGCGGGCGGGACAAGCTCTCCCGTCGTCATAGCATTGTCTACATGGGGCGGGCAGTGGGGGTTAGGTCAGTATAACTAAGCCGCCCAGGGGGTTGGATTTTTCACTCCCCTGAGCAACACAGTCATACCGATATAAGTCTGTATTGTAGACCTGGCCTAGGGAAAATGCACACACAAGGGGAGAGACAAGAACAGCAAAAGTAGAAAATGCAGCTTCTGTCTCTGGCATTGACTTTCATTTGCAAAATCACCTCTAGAGAAACACAGGGCCCAGCACAGTCTTATCAGCCAGCCTGAGACCTGGCAAACTTGTACCAGCATCAGGTTGTTTAGGACAACGCTTTTAGCTACTTTTCTGGTCACAGGCTTACAGCAGTGTTGCAAAATATATCATTTTGGCCATCTAAACCAGACTATGATTAGACAGAAGGCAAAAGGAGAGGGAGAGAAAAGAAAAGAAATAAGGTGGGGAAGGAAAAGGACACATGAGTGGGGCAGGGTAACAGTCTTACTTCTCTGGTGGTGGTGGGATTCAGCCGCAGCCAGTGAAGGGGGTGATGTCATCAGGCCTGGTCTGGTCAGGACATTCTCAGGATTAGGATGAAGAAGGTGAGGTGTCCCAGGAAACAGTGGGAGTGGCAACCATAATGGTGAAGCTTGCTCAGTCACCAGTTTTTCTCCCCAAAGTTTCTTATTTTAAGGTTCCCCTCATTATTTTATCCACCAATTAGGCCTAATTTCTGACACACCAATTCTGGGTCATTGATTTCCGGTCTCACACTGTTCTTACCAGGTGTAATCTTAACACAGTCCTTGAATTATATCACTAGATCTTTTTTGTTGGAACTAATTCAGTCTTTCTATCTCTCTATTTTGTGTGTGTGTGTGTGTGTGTGTGTGTGTGTGTGTGTGTGTGTGCGCCCCTCTCCTTTTCCCATCAACCTTTGTTATTATAGGTTACTGTGACATTTTAGAACTTATACTTATTTTTCACAGTTGAGCTTACCATTAGGGTAAATTTGTAGACCCAGTTATTACAAGAATGGGTCCAAATATCAAGAGCTTAATCATTCCAAAAGCTATATAAACACACAAAATTCCTGTTGAAGTCACTTATAGGAAGACCTATCAGTGACCTTAAGTATCTCTGCATTACCTATCCAGCTGAAGTGGGCAGCATGTATTTCTAAACTAACTTGTTTGCATGTAGCTGTATTTCAGACCTGTGCAGCACTGGAATATATTGGCCAAAGAAACCATATTCAATAGATCAATATGCAGTTTTGTATTTGTAAATATTAGTGGGACTTATGATCCCATTAATATTAGATTTTAATTATGGAAACATATTCAGTCATATATTTACTCACATCACAGTAAATATTTCCAAGCTAAGATTTCTTGTAAATTAGTTAATGGCTCTTTGCCACAAATATCTTTTAATTATCATGAATTAAATATCAATTTGAAAATGATGATAAGCAGTATAATAAAATAAGAACGACAGGCAGTAAATCTTATCAAAGTCAAATAAAGACACCCCTGGTCAGTTCTCAAGAAATACATATTTAAAATGAAGAAATAGAAAAAAATAGAAAAAAGTCTGTTTCACAAGAAAAATTACAGAAATATGATATATTTCTGTAGTTTTTCTCATGAAACAGGCTTTAGCTTTTTCTCCTTTGTTCATTTGACATGATTTATAAAGCATCAATAAATACATTCTACTTAGGATTCCTTCTGATTTTGATATTGACTTTCCTAGATGTCTTCTTCGCATAGCATGAGTCAGATAAAACAATTTGGTTTGAGTTCAATACAGTGTTGTTTTGTTCTGAAGGTCAACCCGGGATCAGACAGGAGCAGTTTCTCATTATTTCCTATTGGCACTCCAAACAGTCTTTATTGAAGTCTTTCAAGCAATGTGTGACCTCTGTTTCAATACGTCTTACAGATTTCACAGGCTGTCACCGCCGCTCAGACATCACTAACACAGACAACTGTAATGGAAACTGTAACTATGGTGACCACCAGAGAACAAATCCTGGTTAAGCATGCTAAAGAAGAACTCCCACCACCTCCACCACACAAGAAGAGACAGATCCTAGTGGATTCAGAAATTAGGAAGAGGTGAGAAGTACTAAAGGGTTGGGGAAGATTAGTGATAAAGTTTGGATAAGACTACAAAGATTAACTATTGTCATTTGAATGTTTGCATAATTTGGGGCAGGGGGTTTCTGTGGGGAAAAAAATCAGTATGCCAGTAATATTGTAATTAATTAGTACCTTTGTTTTTATCAGGCTGATTATGGAGTAGTTTGTACAAGTGGTTCCAATAAATTACTATGATATAGTACTGAATATTTAATAGGTATTATGCTAATATTAAAGTAATATTATTTTGTTAGTCAAAGAACCACCACAGGTGATAATTTGTAGTACAAGCATGACATTTTCTATACTTAGTATTGTTCTGTTCTGAAAAGAGTCCTTAGAAATGGCATTGTGGCATTCCACATCAATTGTGGCTAAAAACTTTGAGAAAAAAAATCCTTTAGTTTTAAAAATAAATAAACAAAAAACATTCTACGTTCTAGTCCTGCAAACTCCATGTGGAATCGGAAAATCAGGTTTTATTCTTTCTGGCTTGTGCATCATTGTTAGTAATACAGGTCTACAAGGCAAGACGTTGCCCTCAGTTGCACCTATGCAATCTCATTGTCTTTAGGGTTTGTCCTGTGTATCCCAGGTGTAACTAAGGGCAAGTTTGGGCCCTTCAGTTGGAAGTAAGGGAACTTTTCCAACACTCATTGAAATCAGTGGAAAAGTTCCCAATTACTTCAGTTGGCATTGGATCAGGCTTTGTGTTAACAATTGTGTAGATGATGAAAGTGAAGGAATAGACTTAACACTCTCATACTGTGTGTGCTCTGCAAACCTAAAACTTATTTTTGTCACAAAGATAAGCAGGTATAATTCTGAATTCTGCAGGAAATTCAGAGACTGTCCAGATACTCTAAGTCCACTAGGTTGCAAACCTATCTAAAGGTGCTGAGATATACAAAACTTCAAGATAGATTTATCTGCTGAATAAAAAGGTACCATTGTTGCAGTCACATTAATGTTCATTCTTGAAGAGAATGTTTATTCTGTTCCTTCTTTTGCAAAATGTTTTTCAGTACTATCAGATTTCTTCACTGAAATATTAAAATACATTTTTATGAAGATAAAATATACCTAAATATTTGTAATCTGTCTTGTTATATTGAAACCATTGTGTCCTAATACATACATGCAAAAGCAAGGTTAATTAGAGAAAAACTTTCCTGTACTTTGTCATCTAGTATCTTCTGAAGATATTTGAAAGTTGTTCTTTTCATAGGTCCTAGATATCTATGAAATGACAAATGGAATGGTGATAGATGAGATGAATTAGTTTAGTTCAGGGGTTCTCAAACTTCATTGCGCCACGACCCCCTTCTGACAACAAAAAATACTACAGGGCCCGAGGAGCGGGGACTGAAGCCTGAGCTCATCCAAGTCCGGCCACCCTGGCAGAGGAGGGGAGCCAAAGCCCTACCTCCTCAGGCCGGGGGACCAAAGCTGAAGCCCAAAGTCTTCAGCCCCAGGCAGGGGACCTGCAACCTGAAATCTGCCACCCAGGGCTGAAGTCCTCGGGCTTGAGCTTTGGCACCGGGCCCCAGCAAGTCTAAGCCAGCCCTGACGACCCCATTAAAATGGGGTCGCAACCCACAGTTTGAGAACTACTGATTTAGTTTAATAATGGATCCTAACTTGTTAAAATCAAATGAGCAGTGCTGAAAAGGGCACTCTTTACTGAATCTCAAAGCTATTGCATCTGCTCTCTGAACCATTTGAAGACTATTTTCATGTGCTCATTATTATTATTAATAGTTTAGTAGTGACCAAACATCTTAATCAGCACAGAGGCCCCATTGTGTTAGATACTGTACAGACATATGAGAATCCCAGGAAATACTGGAATTATTTTAATTCTGAAATTGAGAAAACAAAGACTTTTTAAAAATTGCCTTTATTGGCGGAGGGGTGGGTGTCTTGGACCTTTCTCTTTCTGTCTGTCTGACTCTGTTGTTTTTTCCCCCCCAAACTAAATGGTTAAGGAGTTCTCAATCTCAGTGTGAAGTAAGAGGACGTCTGTTCTTACAGAGAACATCAGTTGGACTAAACAGAGCACCAGTTACCAAGGGATACTTTCCCATCATAAATACTGCAGATCTCCAAGGTTATCTGGGCCTCTTTACTAATTTATAGCTATGAACCAAGGTTGCAAGCCATTAAGTACACCGTATTGGTCCATATTTTTCTTTCCTATTAGCATTCTCTTGACCTCTAATAGTGAGAGTTGAATTGATTGGGACATGCAGACTACATAGCTGAAGTCAGTGTTTGGGGAAATTATCCCAGAGCAGATAATTGTTCAATTGTTAAATGTTAGCTGGATTATAGCAACTGTTTATGTGTGGAAGCATCTATTATTACACCAACTGAGAATTATAAAGGTGACTACTGCTTGTCAACGATGGCCTCTTAAACTAGCTAAAGTATTGAAGCTGGCAGAGATACATATTAAAATGATTAATATTTATAAAGAAAACAGGAAATGTTATCAAATTATGAACTGACAAACTGTGATATCTTGCAGGCATGTTGCCAGTTCTACAATAAACAATGTAATTTATTGATGTATTTTGACAATAATGAACCAGGATTGTTTTTTTCTTTTCTTTTTTTTGTTGAGGGTGGGAGGGGAGTTGTCTGTATGTTGCCCTCTTAGCCATATCACTACAGTTTAACCTTTGAAAAACAAATTTGAGAAATTCTGTTCTGTATGTTTTTTGTTTTGTTTTTTTAAAAAGGAATATATAGGAGTCTAATATACAATCCTGGAGATATTCTGTATCTCTCATCTCAAATCACGCCCTAACATAATTTTAGATAAGCTAGAATGAATGCATTTCAGAATAAATGTACTGTGGTTTCTCATACATACCTGGGGCCTATGTCTTTTCCATTAGTAAATAGATGATTTTTTAATAATGATCTGGTAAGTTTGTGTCAACTCAAAACTAAAGCATTTTGCTCCTGCTGAGACAGAGTCCATGTTTATTAACCATGCATTGGTATTGTCTCTCTTGATAATTAATGGTAGAAAATATTATTGAGGTATGGAGGAGTGAAAACAGGAAATCTAGTATTCATTATTTTAATATCTTTAACATGATCGACATTGTTTTCAAACTTTTTTCTACATTGGTTTCTAGGTATATTTTTATGAATGGTAGTTATTGCTACATAGTCCCTGGACAAATATTATGTGGGTGCTCATTCAGCATAACTGTGCACTAATGGCCTTTTAGTGGATTACCTGTTTGACAAGGACCTGTGGTTGATGCATAGGAGACTTAGAACTAGCCAACTGATGTACAGAGAGGTTGATGGCCTGTGGTTGGGTTACCATGTGGGCGGAGGTTGTCCTCTGGCATTTCTAGTAGCACTGCCACTAACAGACCCTCTTCCCTTCCTTCCCTTATACTCCACAAGAGTGTGCCAGAGGAGGAGAACCAATCAGGAAGCAGCTTCGGAGAAAAAGTTGAGAAGACAGTCAGGGAAATGAGTTTCAGACAGAAAGAATAATGGTTACTCTTTTGTTATGTCAAAAGATAATCAAGATTGTTTCCCACCAAAATCCCACAGTGTATCCTGATCAGCATTATTGATTGTTTGGTGAAATCCTGGCCCCACTGAAGTCAGTAGGATTTTTGCTGTTGAATTCCTGGTTGCAGTGAAGTCTAACCTGTGCCTACGTAGGGAATAAAATAAAAAGCATGCAAACTTCATTGCTAATAGAGTGTAAAAGCACACTGTACACTCTTATACAGACCAGCTATAGTAAATGGGAAAGTGTGCTGTTATATGGCTTCAGCATACTGAACTGAAACTGCATATAAATCTAATAGGGAAGAGAAGCCTCAAAAGGTTGGATGCTTATCCAAAATATATGAACTGATTGAGGACCAGGCTCCATTTCCATCCAAACCTACCTTGTATTGTCTTCTGGTGGGGAAGGACTGGTGGCCTGCTACCTGCTTCCATACTCCCTGATATCTTTGGTCAAACAGCTATTCTCTTGGATTCACCTTTGGGGTAGAGGATGATCAGTGACCACAGGAAACACATCTCATTTCTTTGTGTGTATTTTTCTTAGGAGTAGCCACCCACACACACACGTGAACTGCAGCAGGGAGAAATAGCTCTTATCTGGGTCCCCAATTGCAGACTCTGACATCTTGGCACCTTAGTTTGGCCTTCCCCCAGCAGCGTGGGGCATCTTAGGTGCATCAGACCTTTTTCAGCTCCCTGGTCAATACCAGATGCTTCAGAAGAAGTTATAAGAGCCCTGTAGTAGACAGGTGTGGGCTATTCTGCTCCTCCCCTTCTCCTATTAGGTCTTACTCTGGTCTCTAATAGTTCGACTGGCTTAAACCCTGAAACATGAGGTTTAATATTCCTTCCAAAAAATCAAGTGTATGATGACTGGATATTCCTTATCCATATAAATGTTCAATCTCTAATTTAATCTTGCTAAAATGTCCAGTCCCTTTGACTTCCTGTGGCAATGAATTCTGCAATGAAAATCTGCAATTTGCCACCTTTTCATTTCATTGACTGTCCCCTTTGTTCTTATGCCATGAGCCGGGGAACCGACAAATGTTCTTGATCTATCTCCTTTATACCATTCTATATATGTTTGCCAAATTTTCACAGGGGGTCATTTATTAAAAGAAAGAGCTAGAAAAGAGTCTTCAAGAGTTAGAGGTTTGTGTTTGGCTGAAAAAAGCAGCCAGACACTGAGTGCTTATTTGAAATTTCTGAAGGTGCATAACCATATTGTGTTACTCTCCTCCATTTGCCATACAATCGTGTTCCGTTTCCTTGGGTGGCATGTTCTTGGGAGTAGTACTTACCAGCCAACTCAGCCTCTCTTCTACTCTTCTAAAACTTTATAAAATATTGTTGGTTGCAAAAAACAAACAAACAAAAAAGTATATTTAAAATGAAGAATCAACCTGCATTGGTGAAAGAGTAGAGAGGATTGTGCTCTAGAGTTCCTTTCAATTTTTTTTTTGTTTTTTTTTATTTTTTAATTTATATTGTTTTTAAAAGAGTAGAAGGTTTTGTGACGGGTTGGATCACAGAAACCCCCTTGGGAGCTGCCACCCAATGTGCCAAGACTACTCCTGCTTCTGTCTTCCCTGCCAGCTCAGGATTCCAGCACCCTGTTTTGCTGAGCCAGACACTCCAGTCTGCTCTAACAAAGACTCAGGGTCTGAATCACTTGTCCCAAAGCTGCAAGTTTACCTGAAAACCAGCTCACAGGAGTGTGCTTGTCTTTAGCACTCAGATGCCCAACTCCCAATGGGGTCTAAACCCAGATAAATCCGTTTTACCCTGCATAAAGCTTATGCAGGGCAAACTCATAAATTGTTCGCCCTCTATAACACTGATAGAGAGATATGCACAGTTGTTTGCTCCCCCAGGTATTAATACATACTCTGAGTAAGTTACTAAATAAACAGTGATTTTATTAAATACAGACAGTAGGATTTAAGTGGTTCCAAGTAGTAACAGACAGAACAAAGTAAGTCACAAGCAAAATAAAATAAAATGCGCAAATCTATGCCTAATCAAACTAAATACAGATAATCTCACCCTCAGAGATGCTTCAGTAAGTTTTTCTCAGACTGGACACCTTCCAGGCCTGGGCACAATTCTTTCCCCTGGTACAGCTTTTGTTCCAGCTTAGGTGTTATCTAGGGGATTCTCCATGATGGCTCCTCCACCTCTCTGTTCTCTTCCACCCCTTTATATATTTTTTGCATAAGGCGGGAACCCTTTGTCTCTCTCAGTTTCCACCCCCCCTCACTGGAAAAGCACCAGGTTAAAGATGGATTCCAGTTCAGGTGACATGATCACATGTCACTGCAAGACTTCATTACTCACTTGCCAGCACACACATATACAGGGAGACTCACAGGTAAACAGCCATCTGCAGACAATGGGAGTCATCAAGATTCCAAACCATCATTAATGGCCCACACTTTACATAATTACAATAGGCCCTCAGAGTTACATTTTATATTTCTAGTTTTAGATACAAGAGTGGTACATTTATACAAATCGGATGATCACACTCAGTAGATTATAAGCTTTGTAATGATACCTTACAAGAGACCTTTTGCATGAAGCATATCCCAGTTACATTATACTCACTTATATTTTTATAAAACCATATAGACTGCACAACGTCACACCCTCCTCCTGAACTTACTGCCAGAGACTTGGACACTGACCATGGCGGAGGCAGTATACCTAAAATTCGTTTTTGGGCTCCCCTATGGGGCAGACACTCCTGTGTCCCCCAAAAGGGAAAGAGACCCTGATCCAGCTGTAGGCTCACAGCTACCAGCTATGAGAGACCTTTCGCTGGCCAGCAAAATCCCCCCCCTTTCACTCAGGTTGGGTTTGCTTCCAGCTAGAGTCCTTGGGGTTTGTTCCCACCGCAGCAGTCACCAGGACCCCAACTTCCAGCTCCAGGATACATGTCTCTGTGCACCTCTTCCACTCCATTACAGCCAGGTCATGCTTCTGGGTCTTAATTGCTTTGTTTCTTAAGTCCAGGCTGGTGGGCAGCCTTTTCTTTTTCCAGGGCAGCCTTTTCCCAGGCAAATTGTACATCAATTTTCATTTGTCTTCCCTTGAGACCATCACTTGATGAGCTGGGATACCACAGAGAACACCCTCCTGCCAGAACAGGCACCCCTCCCCTCCTGTCTTGCTAGGTTAGACACTCCAGTCAGCTTCAGCACAGACAGAGGTTGGGCCACACCCATCTGCAGTTCACTGAAACTGAGATGTACTCAGCTCAGGGGCTTCTTAGTTAACAGAGACATTTCCAGCGCCCATTGTTCAGTCTTTCTGGGCAATTTGCAACTTGTGTAGTTTTAGCTTCTTTTGATCTTCATTCTTACTTATTTTGCTTCCTTTTCTGTCCCTAATTTCCTTTCCCGAAATAAGCAAACAGAAAATAACAAACCAGTAACCACTTTGTCTGTTCTTCAGCCACCACACTTAAAATTCACTTAAAATCACTACCAGTATCTCAAAGCAATCAGCTGTGCACAGATCCTGCTCGACTACGCCACTGTGACGGGTTGGATCACAGAAACCCCCTTGGGAGCTGCCACCCAATGTGCAAAGACTACCCCTGCTTCTGTTTTCCCTGCCAGCTCAGGATTCCAGCACCCTGTCTTGCTGAGCCAGACACTCCAGTCTGCTCTAACAAAGACTCAGGGTCTGAATCACTTGTCCCAAAGCTGCAAGTTTACCTGAAAACCAGCTCACAGGAGTGTGCTTGTCTTTAGCACTCAGATGCCCAACTCCCAATGGGGTCTAAACCCAGATAAATCCGTTTTACCCTGCATAAAGCTTATGCAGGGCAAACTCATAAATTGTTCGCCCTCTATAACACTGATAGAGAGATATGCACAGTTGTTTGCTCCCCCAGGTATTAATACATACTCTGAGTAAGTTACTAAATAAACAGTGATTTTATTAAATACAGACAGTAGGATTTAAGTGGTTCCAAGTAGTAACAGACAGAACAAAGTAAGTCACAAGCAAAATAAAATAAAATGCGCAAATCTATGCCTAATCAAACTAAATACAGATAATCTCACCCTCAGAGATGCTTCAGTAAGTTTTTCTCAGACTGGACACCTTCCAGGCCTGGGCACAATTCTTTCCCCTGGTACAGCTTTTGTTCCAGCTTAGGTGTTATCTAGGGGATTCTCCATGATGGCTCCTCCACCTCTCTGTTCTCTTCCACCCCTTTATATATTTTTTGCATAAGGCGGGAACCCTTTGTCTCTCTCAGTTTCCACCCCCCCTCACTGGAAAAGCACCAGGTTAAAGATGGATTCCAGTTCAGGTGACATGATCACATGTCACTGCAAGACTTCATTACTCACTTGCCAGCACACACATATACAGGGAGACTCACAGGTAAACAGCCATCTGCAGACAATGGGAGTCATCAAGATTCCAAACCATCATTAATGGCCCACACTTTACATAATTACAATAGGCCCTCAGAGTTACATTTTATATTTCTAGTTTTAGATACAAGAGTGGTACATTTATACAAATCGGATGATCACACTCAGTAGATTATAAGCTTTGTAATGATACCTTACAAGAGACCTTTTGCATGAAGCATATCCCAGTTACATTATACTCACTTATATTTTTATAAAACCATATAGACTGCACAACGTCACAGGTTTCTTTAAAAAAAAAAAAACATGAAGCTGCAGCTCAGGCTCTCCTTGCAGATGAGTTGAGTGCCTCTGTTTCATGGAGGAAGAATGGGAAACTTGGCTTCTCCATGAATACTGCATTTGTGAATTGTGGAGTTGGCTGTTCCTCTGATAGGAGATACTGGTGGTGGTGGTGATAATATCTAACTTTAATATGCACTGTTCTGAAACCACTTTACAAAGGAGGTCAGTATCATTATCCCCATATGGGGCAACTGGAATGTGACAGAGTGGCAGCAGGACACTGGAAAAGTTGGGAATTGAATCCAGGTCTCCTGAATCCCAGTCCAGTGCTCTATCCATTATGCTATAAAAAAGTGTTCTGGGTAGCAGGCTGTGGTGTCTCTCCTTTATCCCCAGAAACCTACCGCTAAGTAAGTGGTGGAGGGCAGACACATTTGGAGAGAGGTGTGGGTGTCCTTTAACTTAATAATGTATAACCCAAGAATGATTTGGTTTCGATCCAGGGATGGGAAATGTTCTGTTGTGGGTGACAGGGAGATTCTTTAAAAAGAAATGACCTCTCCTTAGAAAAGCAAAACAGACAACTGGGGTCAAAAACATACATTAAAAACAGTTACTAGAAATAATTGAGTATTGTCAGACAAAAACAAAGTAAATAGAATGATGCATTGCAGCATTTTAGTGGGAGGGGTGTCATTGACACATTCTGGAGTGTGCAGGTCAGGTGCATGATCCAAAAAGAATGTAAACTGTAAACAATATTTTACTCTCTTAAGGCTTTTAAAAGGCAAACCAGTTTTAGCTGCTAAACATTTCATTTATATGTATTTGTATTATTAATGTCCCTGAATAATGTGTAAAGAAGCCTTTCTTGTGCCACTTGGTAAATTACTTTGTACATTCTATGTAATATTCCCATGTGAAGTCTATTTGTCACAGTATTATTATGGATGTAATGACAAACTGTGAATATGAAGCAGACAATCTGTCCTTTGAGGAAAGGAAAGGCATGATAAAATAGGATAGTTGCTCCATCTAGTGTTTAATATTTAGTGAACGTTCGCAAAATCATATACTTTTATTCTTCATATAAACTAAGTTTTTATTTTAAATAAATGTTTTCATGATATATTAAAAGGGGTTATGCCAGACTTTGCTTTTCAGTTCATTCTCTTTGTATTTTCAGCAGTATCTAATTTTGGATTTTGTGTTGTAGAAAATAGAAATAACTGTTTTAAGAGGTTAATTTAGTTAACATATGTTGTTTCAAATAGGCCTTCACTGAGCTGCAAATTGTGTAAACCCTAGCTGTGTGCAGGTTGACAAGCACTTTATCTCCAGCTCTGTGGATTGTTTGACCCTTGTCCACTTGTGTATGATTTAGTGCTTGCTGTTCTCTATTATATAACCATACTTAACTAGTCTAAAATGGGAGGATTCAGGTGTCTGAAATTTTACTGGTGTTTTTGTGCGGGCAACGTTAATGAAGAGGAGCAAACAAAATCACATTTTGATGTAAACGTAGGGTGGCTTGCTGTAGACTAAGTCTAAGTACATATGTAAATCAATGGATGTGACATTAATACAGCTTGCTAGCACCTCACTTTTGCTGTCAATGGCTGAAGATATAAAGCAGCATAATTTTAATCCATGATGACTTCTGGCTGGTTGTCAGATTGATATCTCCCTCATCCTAAAATGGGTGACCTCAAGCACCAGTGGAAAGGGATGAAGAACAGGTCCTCTCAATATATGTGCCAATTCAGAGAGACGTACTATGAGTAGGTCTCTGATAAATGGGGTAAAGTGTACAAATGTAGTGGGGGAGCAAGAAGTTAGAAATAGCAATTTGGCTGACACAGTGAGGATTCAACCAAGGGCCTCCAGAGCTAAAAGCAAGAGCTTAAATAGTCATCTAAAGAGACAAAGCTCCCTAGTTGGGGACTATAAAAACTCATCCCCTTTATAGAGTGCTCCAGAGGGGGATCTGTAGCACTCACTTGCCTTTGGATTACACAGACTGTTACCAGATTTGCCTGTTACTTTGTGGTATACTCATTTATTAGGGTTACTCTTCTGGGTGTGTGGGGGGGGAGGGTTCTGTACTTCTGTCAATGTACTGCTTCTGTCACTTGTGTTCTCATACGGAGCTCTACTTCTCCCAGTTCCCTCCAAATGGAGCTATCCTGCAGGACCTAGGTTACCCAGGGCTGGGTTCTTCCAGCCCCAGAATCAGACAAACACTCACATTAAAGAGAGCATCTGAGAGGACCGGGTTAATCACCAATCATAGAATATCAGGGTTGGAAGGGACCTCAGGAGGTCATCTAGTCCTACCCCCTACTCAAAGCAGGACCAATCCCCAATTTTTGCCCCAGATCCCTAAATGACTCCCTCAAGGATTGAACTCACAACCCTGGGTTTAGTAGTCCAATGCTCAAACCACTGAGCTATCCCCCCTCAGCTGACCCCTTATATGTCCCTGAACTCAGCAGGCTGGGTCGAGCAGCACTTCCATGCTGCCACCTTCATATGCCCCAGGTTCAGCACATCCCTATCCCCACTTTCATGTTACAATTGTTCTGGTAGTAATCCATTTGATGAGCAAACCCCACAGGATTTCCGGGTGCTGCAGGGATCTTTAGCTTAAGTACGAGGAGTGCAGAGAGAGAGAGAGAGAGAGAGAGAGAGAAGTAACCAGCTTAATCATGAAAGTTATTTATTGCCAGGTAATAACTACAAGGGGAGCCAAAAAACGAAACAGTTATAATATTAAATCTAACTTAAATTTGATTACAAAAGTCAGGTTTAGAAAACTATAACTGATCACACAAGTCAGGTTCAGAAGGCTATACCTAAACAGAGAGAGAGAGAGAGAGAGAGAGTTAGGTTCTCACCACTCCATGAAGCTTGAATCGATCAGGGTTCCCAGGTGGTGGTGGTAGCTATGGGTCCGGAGTGCTGGAGACAGGCAGAGCCCCCAGCACGATCAGTCAGGAGAAGATGAAGTCGGAATGGAACTGATACAGATTTTGGATCCAGGCATCAGAGCACTTGAGCATGGGTAGGGTTTTTTGTAGAGAAAGAAGAGTGGTTCAAGGGAGAACACTAGGTTTGTTTGTGGGTAAACTTATGGCTCTTGGGAGTATACCAAAGTTGTTTTGTTCAGGCTAGAGAATAGGAACTGATCATTCCCTGGCTATGGGTGGTGTTCCTTCGAGGGAGCTCACAATGTAATTAGGCAGCTTCAGTATTTTGGATACCAATAAAGGATTTATTACTCGAATTGGTCTGATAACTACTGAGCTGGGTGTGTGCAGGTGTGGGTTTATTAACATCTGGAGCAGAGATCCCCATCATGCAGTGCTTTCCTGCTTTTCTGGTCCCAGAGTTCCATGCAGTTCTTGCTTTGGAATCTTTGTTCTCCACTCTGTATGCTAATGGGGATGCCTCCCTGTCCTAACTTCGATGCAAATAAGACTAGGGGAGTTTCCTTGATCCTGTCACTCTTGTCTGGAGGGGTTTAGGTGTGTCTTCCACTGCCTTTTCATTGCTTTGTGTAAATCTTTCTTCGGCTCGGCTTTGGTTCAAGCAGAGGCTGGGGAGGGGGAAGGTCTTTTGTGAGTCAGACAGGCTGGGTACTGCGCCCTGGTTCCCTAAGAACACAGAGCTGCTAGGTAACAAGACACAATATTCAGAGATGCTGTATAGAAGTGCCCTTTCTACCTACACTACTTCTCTCTGAATTGTCACATATACACCTCTACCCCGATATAACGCTGTCCTCAGGCGCCAAAAAATCTTACTGTATTATAGGTGAAACCGCGTTACATCGAACTTGCTTTGATCCACCGGAGTGCGCAGCCCCCCCCGGAGCGCTGCTTTACCGTGTTATATCCGAATTTGTGTTATATTGGGTTGCATTATATCGGGGTAGCGGTGTACTAAGAAGACCTGTTGTTCGTCCCCTTACACTGGTGCTTGAGGTCACCCATTTTAGGATGAAGGAGATATCAGTCTGACAACCAGCCAGACATCGTCATGGATTAAAATTATGCTGCTTTATATCTTCAGCCATTGACAGCAAAAGTGAAGTGCTAGCAAGCTGTATTAATGTCACACCCACTGATTTACATATGTACTTGGACCTACTACTCTACTGCAAGCCACAAATTTTCACTGGGCCTCAGCTCAAAATGGTTGCATATGCACTTCCATGACATTCAAGTTATGAGCCTATATGTGTGGAAGTTTGAATAGCACATGCCCATAAATCCCCAAATGATCTTGCAATTTTAGTGTGCCTCTACATACAGTGTAACTTTCAAAATAGCTCTCACTTCCTGCACATAAATAAATGCTTAATACAAAAGATTGACTTCTACAAAATTTTCTTTGAAAATCAGGACCATAATTAGACTAAAAATTGCCTTGCTTTTCTTTGTTGGATAAGGCATGCAAATTTGACTGTCGAGTGATTTAGATAATTGTACTTTAGCTTTATGGACTCAGATACTCCAGTGATGATGCATTCAAAATGTCTGGATAGATAGCTGTCTGTCCATATTTTCTTAATTGCTATTACTTATTTTTATTACGATAGCATCCAGGAGCCCAAATCAGGATCAGGGTTCCTCTGTGTTCAGTGCTTTACAAATACACCGTAAAGGCAGTCTCTTTTCTGAGGAGGTTAAAATCTAGATTAAGACATGACAAAATTGGGTGTAACAGACACTTGGAAGGAATAGGCATGGAGGAGAGGTTATAATTCATGTATCTGTGTGCACAGATAGTTTTAAGACATTCAGTTCCTTTTTTGACTTTTGAAATATAAGTAAACAAATGATAGATATCCAAGGTCGCTGGTGGTCATCTACGTAGTCATCATCAATTGGCAGTTTCCTGTAGGCATCACAGTAGATGTGGGTCTTGAGGAAAGATTTGAAAGAAAGGGTAGTGATTTTACTGACTAGCTCAGAAAAGTGTGCTATGCATAAGAAACAGCAGAGAAGAAAGTGTGAATATGCTTGTGGGAGAGTAGGTAAACAGGATCAAGGCTGACAGAGTTGGTGAAATGGAAGTGGTGTCTGAGAGTCATAAGATACAGAAGTAGGTAAGTAGAAAGGAACTAAGTTGTGAACTGCCTTAAAGGTAAAGGTATTTGATTCAGTGGAGGGACTAACACCAGGTGACACTGTTAGAACAAAAGACCATGAGGGTGGCCTCAGCAGCAGAGTTTTGAATGGAGCTGATAAGCAGTAAGGTAAAAGGGAGAGAGGTAAGGATGGTTGAAAAAAGGAGTTGCAGTAATGAAGATAAGGGCTGATAAAAGCCTATATGAGATTTCAAATGGTATAGACAGAGTGTAAAGGTCAGATCTTTGGCATACTGTGGAGAAAGAAGAAGCAAGATTTTAATACAGCCAGGCAGTGTTAGGCTACAGAGAGAAGGTAGAGTAAAAGACAGCACCTTGGTTAAGGGTGGTGGCATGGAGGATGACAGACACACATTCTGCAGCTGGAAAACCAAAGCATGCCCACTACTTAGGGGAAATAATTTCAAAGACAATAAATTATTAGATTTTAAAATATATGCCAGGCAAAAGCCCATTTTAAAGTCAGGGAATTATTTAGAGAAATTGTCTGAAGTAATTTGATTTTGGGTTCTATAGAGCAGCTGCTTTGGTCCCAGTGTTTTTAAATCTACAAAGACTCTCTCTGCATTCTTTCTCCACCTGTGCTGGCAAGAGGACTGGAGAGGGAGGCAAATCTTTAACCGTTTGGTGTAGAGACTAAATCAACTTGCAGCTTCATGACTCCTCCATGCTTCACAGCAAATTAGGTCCCTGCACATAATAAACCTGGTCCTAAATGCACCTTCATTTTGAACTCCTCTCTTTCTGAATGACAAAAGGTGAATCAGTGTTGCAGGGATGGTGAAGAAATAAAATCCATTTTAAAAAACAGCTATAAAAGTACTGAAAAGTGTGTGTGTGTGGGGGGGGACAAACAGAAAATAATTCCACATGGTACTAAATTTTTAATTTTTTTAAAGGTCAGGTGACTGGCAACTAGAGCTAACATAAATCAATTGGGAAAGACTCCCTCCCTCCTCCGGACTGAATCCTACATATCAGCTTAGTAGAGGGTATGAAGGCTACAAGTGCATCTATAAACCCAGAGAGAAGCCTTCCTCCCTAATTGAGACAATAGCTTGTCTTAGCTGTGAAAGTCATTTTCTGCATATTTTACAAAGGAAGTCAGCTCATAAATCTGGAAACCTGGATGTGAAAGAGGAGTTGTCTGTTCAGTAGACAGATTAGTATAAAAAACTAGGACGTATTTGTAGGTTTACAGAAGGGCTCCTGAGTTTTACAGTTGACAGTTATGTGGTATCTCCTGGAATGCAGCCTATCTAGAGCTTCTGTTTCTGATGGCAATCACCACTTTGTTCATATTTAATTCATAATTCTGGTTGAAACACCTGGTATAACATCTTTGCTGTGATTGTTGATTTTAAGTCTTATGTATAAAGAAAAGATTTTCTTTTATTTCTCTATATCTCAGGTTTGACGTCGATACAACAGAACTACACAGTTGGATGACCCGCTCAGAAGCTGTACTTCAGAGCCCCGAGTTTGCAATATATAGAAAAGAAGGCAACCTGTCAGACCTCAGAGAAAGAGTCAATGTAGGAAAATATACTCTCATATTTGTTTGTCAATTTGTATTAATTTTTCAAAGTACTTTCAAAGTCCAAATCTAAAAAAGTTGAACTGTAGATTGGCAAACATTGATTGACCATACACAGCCAAATTTTCAGATATGCTTATTAATTTTGTGTGTGCCAGATTTTGGCTGGCAGCTTGATATATGTTGTGCCTGAGGTGGTGTTGATCCATACATCCAAGTCCACACACTTTTAACTTGTACAGCAGATTTGTACAAGTCTAAATGATTGCAGAATCAAGCTTTATATATAGCACGCTATGTATACAACCATACTACTACTCTTTTCATTTTAGTATTTTTATGTTAGTATCACATATTAAAAAGCAAAGTCATATTATACTATATGTAAAGGAACAATCAGTATTTCAGAATCTAGTAATAGTGTTCTAGTAAAGATCCCAAATATTAACAATCATAATGCTCTGTTGAATTTAAACAAGTCTGGCCATGGTAGCATGGAACACTTGAAAAATGATTCTTTAATCTTCTATGGCCTCAGTGATGATTTTGCAGTGTGTAAGCCATTGCACTGTGGGTGTTTTTCACACACTCTGAATTTAGTCTGTTAAACACTAAAATATTTGAATACTTGGAAATAATTTGATTTTTGAAAATAGTTGCAAATATTATCTGCTTTATTCTGAGTACGAGAAGGAGAAATCCATGTCTAGCTAGCTATTACACTCAAAGCCTGTGATATTTTACAAATGTGTTTGTTTAAAATTAACAGATATAAATTCTTACTCCATGTACTGCAAATGGAGCAGGATTACCAACACTAAATCATTTCTGCTATATGTTTGTCTACCTGTCTGTCTCTCCATCTTAAATCAGCTCAGATAAGATGAAGGAACATTGAATTTCAGCCCTCCAGAAGTATACATTCAAAAGTTTCTTGTTATCTCACTTACCTTGCAGTGGTTTGTGTTTAATCAATAGTCTCCATAGCAATACTGGAAGAAAGCACTGAGTAGTCTATGGTATACTGAAAGCAGCTTTCTGATGCCACCTGCTCATTTTTGTGTACTTGGAAGTGCATTTTTCTGAAGTAATATTAGTAATTATATGGTAAATGATTTTACTCTGACCATTTTCTATCTGCTCCATGAAATGTGCACATATTAAAAACAAAACTGGCATGATACATGCAGAAGATATGATGGATGCAGGCATTCGGCTATTAGAGTGACTGGGACAATTTAATTAATAAAGAGATAGTCACTTAATTTTCTGAGCGCTTCACCCATTATACTATTGTTTTTTTAAATAATGGAAGGTTCCCTTTGTTTCCATTTTTAGGAGCATAACCACCTCAAAGTTGGCAAATTAGCTCTTGCCTGGACCTTTGTAATTATTCTGAACAATTGCACAATCAGATGCCCTTAGCCAATAAGATGTTCCCCTTCCTAATGTCAGTTTTATAATACTTTATAATGTCCTTAAGGGATTCAGGAGCCATGGTTCGTTCACCTGCCTCCTCCTTTCCTTCCTTTGTTCCCAAGGAGGCGGTGATCTATGTCCCTGCAAGTGAGAGATGGAGGTAGGTGAACCACAGACCTACTTTGCTCCCAACTGTGTTTCCCAGCAGCTCTTGCCTCAGACTCTAGTTGGGCTCCTATACTTCCTCCTCTTTCGTTGATGGTGAGGCAGAGTTTGGGGGTGGGAGGCCAGTAGGAGCACCATCTTTTCAGATCTCTGTGCCAAAAGATATATATGATTACATGGGAGTGTGCTGGATTGGATTCCTGCATGGTCCTCCCCTCCATTTTGGTCCCCCCAGATACTGTAACATTGGAAGTTGGGTTCAAGGGATTGGAGACAACAGGATCTTTCAGATCTTCCATAGACAACCTTAGAAAGTGAGTAGCAGCATGATTGAGAAGCTTGTTTCCAATTACCTGTGCTGGAAAACAATGCAGAAAAATCTGTTTCTGAGATCAAAGATTGGGATGCAGGGTAGGGAAAAAAATGAAGGACTTCCTCTTCTAAAAAGAAATGGGAGAAATAACAAACATTATTGTCTCAGGTTAACACTGAAAATCTTTTTATAAAGACCACAGGTGAATTAGGTTTGGAGGAACATCTTTATTTTTAAAAGCTTACATTTTGCCTTGAGTAACTCCACATTTGAGAGTCTACAGGTTGCAGGTGCAGTGTGATAAATAAAGGGGGGGATAGCTCCCTTTGATGGACACCCAACCAGCCAGTTAGCTGTAAAATCCCTCTTGGAAGCTGTTCTTTACTTGCTTTACCTGTTAAGGATTAAAAAGTCCCCGAGGTAAAGAAAAAAAAAGTGGGCCCCTGACCAAAAGAGCCAATGGGAAGGCTAGAACTTTTTAAAATGGGGAAAGAAACTTTCCCTTTGTCTGTTGTTCTCTGGGCTGCAGGAACATGGAGTAGCAATGCTATAAGCAGAAATGCCATGTAAGGTTTGAAAAGTATTTTCCATACCTAGAAGGAATCATTTGGATAGGGAATGTTTAGTTAGACGCTATCAGGTTATTTCTTTATTTTGGCTTGTGGATCTCCACTGTGCTAACCCCCAGATGCTTTTGTTTGCTTGTAACCTTTAAGCTTAACCCCCAAGAAAGCTATTTTGGGTGCTTAATTTTTGGAATTGCTCTTTTAAAATCTAGCAAAAGCCTAAGTTCCAGATGTATTTTCTTTCTTTTTGTTTTTAATAAAATTTACCTTTTTTCAGAACAGGATTGGATTTTTGGTGTCCTAAGAGGTTTGTGCATATGCTGTTTGATTAGCTGGGGGCAACAGCTAATTTCCTTTGCTTTCTTTCTCAGCTCTTCCCTGGAGGAAGTGTGTGTGAAAGGGCTTGAGGGTGCCCCACAGGGAGGAATTCCCAAGTGCTCCTTCCTGGGTCCAAGGGTTGTTGTTTTTTTTGCATTTGGGTGGTGACAACCTTGGGAGTTTAATACAAGCACGGAGTGGGCCCCCACCTTCTGTACTCAAAGTGACAGAGTAGGGATTCAGCCTTGACAATAGGGGAAACTTTTAAAGATCATTGGTGACAGCTAGCGGCTGAAATCTGTACTGGACACTGCTCAGCTGCTGGCAGAAGTAAAGTAAGGGCAAGTTTTTAAACAGCCAGATTTGAAAACTTGCCTATACTTGATTTTTTTCAGACACAACCTCTCTCTCCTTGGAAATGGAAGCAGAGGTGGGAAGTGGCAGCCAGCACCTTAAATTAACAAGAGCTTTCACAACTGCTGGCTGCCAGTTCTCACTTTTATTTCTGTGGAAATAAGGTCAGAACAAGGAAAAATAAGATGATGGGGTATGGGCTGCCTGCTGAAATCTGCATCTCCAGAGTCAAAAATCAGCTATTGACTAGGACCATTTAATTACAAATGTTAAGATAAAAACGACAAACATTATAGAAATGATGATTCAATTAGGCTGTCTGTATACATGTATTATACTGTTACACACACACACACACACACACCTACACCTGTAAATATATATAGGCATGCGCACACATGTGCATATGTACACGCACACTGGGTTTATTCACACACCGAAACAGAGAGAGATTATGGATCTGATCCAAAGTCCACTGAAGTCAATGGGTATCTCTTTATTTTGGTCTTATATGGTGCTTTATCAGTAATATATGGTTATGTGGTATGAAGGTTTCATTATGGGATGACCATATAAGTAATGCATGTAATCTAAAATGAATGCCAATAAAACCTTTTACCCCATTCCACACCTTCATGAATTCTGTATGTGATATGTACATTACAGAAAACAATTTTAGCAATGCTTTAAAGTGTTCCTTGTTCAGTTATAATGACAGGTTCCTTGGTTACTGTGAATCCGAATGTAAAGGGTTTAGGTGGAGAAAATAATGAAAATTAACTAGACAGAAAAGTTTAAAAAGTTGTCCAAGGTTGAGAATATATATCAATAACTTAACAATAAAAATCTTTACAATGATGTAGTTAGTGACGAAGATAACATTTAGAAGCCTGAAAATTCAGAGTTGAAGTTAAACTTACCAGAAACCCAAACTTTAGCAAATATGGGAGAGTCCACAAAGTACAATGATCAAACCACTTAAATTTGGCCCCTTACCAATCTCAAGTTCCTAAATTCTCTTTTTTCCTTTTATAGCTGCCTTTTATAGCTACTTTACAGATATATTGTGTTTGGATCAAAACCTTTTAAAAAGAAGTTGAACTCTGCAGCTTGTAGCTTAGGACTTGTCCTCACAGCTTTGTATGCAACACTGTACGTTCACACCCTGGTTTGCCATGCACTGACTAACTGTGTAGACAAGCCCTAAGATTATGAACAGAAACTCTCATTGTGCAGCTTGCTGCTGGCGTCTCAAAACTGGGAATCAGACAGCAGCGATTTAAAATTGGTGGAATGTTTCCATTGTAGACATGCTGCATGTAATGATCTTGGATAATTTGTTACCAGATAAAAATCGTATGATTCAATAGTAGCCTCCTAGTTTTTCAGGATTGGGCCTGCATGGTGGAGAGTGGGGAATGACTCCCTACATTGCTATTGACCAAATCGAGGATTTTTAATTTTTAAAGTGTTTTTGTGAACAGTGCCTGACATACCGCTGTATATTTAAGAATAAAGCATTTTAAATGTTGGTTGCTGATAAGATGAAACTATTATATATGAATAAGATCCTGTAGTCTGATATTCTGCTTTTATCAGATTATCATGAAGGGGCATGAACTGTTGTCTCACGGTGTGGGTATAGTATGTTGCGTAGGAGTGAAGTGTTCTACTGCTGACTAGAAAATAGATGCACGTGGTTTTTTCCTATTATCACATATCTTTTTTTAAAGCCAACAAAGTACTTACAAACATAACCACACATAAAGAGGACTGTCAAGTAAAGTTGACTGGAAAATGAGAATTTTTCTTGCATTTGAAATTTTCCATTGGAAACTCCAGTTTTTCCTGTAGGAAATTTCAAAAGTGTGCGTCAAGTGTGTTTTTTGCTCACTTCCAAATACTTAGTTACTGTTTCCCAACTTTTTCCAGTGGCACCAGCTGAGAAACAGGAATGAAAAGTGGGAAGGTAAGGAAAAAACACCTTTCAGTTTTAGAAGTAACATGTTCACATTTCAGTTTTAACAGGCTACTTAAATGTGCAAGTGTTACTGTTTCTCTCAGTCAAACTTTCAATATTTTGTTACTGATTGCCAACTGGCAGAAGTTGGAAAACAATAATAATGCATGGGAAAGTAGGTTTTTCCACACCTCGACTTTTTTCACAGCTTTTGCTAATTGAAGCGCAGTCAGAAAGTGAGGGGAAATTTGCATTTAAAAATAGAAAAATTCTTAAAAATTAAGGATATTTTTCCACAAATGTTTTGTTTCCAAAATGTTTTATTTTTCCAGAAAAATATTGAAAGATGAAAAATTGATTGACAATATTTGTGTGAAAAATGTTGATTTAAAAAAAAATAAAGCCCTATTTTCCAATGAAAAAACTTTTCCTCAGAAACTGTTTGACTACTGCAGTTGTTAAGGTTCTGATGTGTAGTGCTCAAAGGTTTGGAAATGCCAAAATTAAGGTTTTCTGCACAACCTTAACCTCAAACCACTTTTGTAGTGAACGAGCTTTGGGTCCAGAAGAGTACTACCTCATTCACTACAGAAGATGAGAAATGCATAATGAACGAAGGAGGGTTGAAGAGGTAAATGAGAGGGGTGTTGACAGGACCCCCTGCCTCATTCAGTGCAGGGATGGGTGATGCACCATTTATGAGTCATGCAGAAATAACTTATGAGGCTAACCATAAATATTTAAAAGTTATTTCATTCACTGTGCACTGTTGAGCCTGCAGAATTAATAATGATGGGACCTGTGGAAAAATGTGATCCTGTACTTAAAAATAATCTCAAAGTATTTCAAAATGCATACACACAAGGGAGCAGAATTCATGTTGTGTAGGCCGCCTTTACATTGGCATTTCCAGACTTTTGAATACAATCTTAACATTATATTTATCAGCTTGTTGTATGGACACACATGCGCATGGGATGGGGTGGGGAGGGGAGGTGACACACACCCCACTCACGTGGCAATTCTGTCCATGTGAGAAATTAATTCATGTGGTTCCTCAGTTCATCATGCAACTTTGACTATTTAATCTACACTCTGCCCTTTAATCCATCACTTATGGGACTTATTCCAACACACGCACGCACCTCCAGTCAGCTTTAAAAAAGTCACTTTTTAAAAAAATCAGTCTGCCAAGATAATGGCAATCATTATTATTTGGATTGCATTAGCACCTAGGAGTCCCCCAACCAATTGTGCTAAGTACTGTACATATATCTAATGCAGAGAAAGTCCTAGGAGTTTACAATCTAAGAATAAGACAGACAACTGGTGGATATAGCAGGGAGCTGGTGGGAGCACAAGGTAACACTGGGACAATACTAATCAGCATTGATAAGCAGCAGTAAATGTTTCCCCTTTCTGCCCCCAAAATACAACCTCGACTAAGGACCTCAAAAGGTGAAATTTGTCTTGGGCTAGTGACATGTTTTCTATAGATGTAGAAATGTCAGAACTATGAAAAGTCTTTTATCTTCTGGAAACAGGAACTTTTTACCATATGGAAGGGGAGTTTCTGAACGTTCCACTGGGACTCACAGTATTTGTGTCTGGCCTTGGAAGGTTCAGGATCACAGACTTAAATGCCTGGTCATTTTTATGCTTAGAAAAATCAGTATTCTATATATAAATACATAAAAATCTATATAAATCATCTATATATAGATTTATTAGAGTCGTTTTTATGGTTCCTTCTGGGCTCTCTACAGTTAGACTAAGGGTAACTACATCACCTGGCTTTACAGGCTGAGTGAGACGGAAAAAAAATTCCCATGTCCATTTTTAAAGCTCTCAAAAGTGCATTTCTACAACAGTTTTTCAGTAATGTATGTGGCATATATATAAAACACATGATGGTGTGGCATAAAGATTTTATTTGTATTTGTTAGGAATGACCCGTGCAAGCCATGAGTGAGTAATGCAGTCATCTTAAATTCATTCTGATAAAACCTAGATACCACATCACACTATCATGCATTAGTTCATAACCTCTGTTTTTGTGTGTTTGTCTATAAATGTATAATAAAACATATGCTTACCAAAGTGTTCCCAAACTTAATTCCTCACTAAACATCAATCCTCATCTTCATTATTTCAGATATGTTATTTGCACAAAATTAAATTGATGTAAATATTTTCTGTAAAATTTGGCATATTGTTACAGTGGACGTATAAAATTATTAAAATACATGATGAAAGGTATTATAATAATAGATAGCAGCTATGTGTATATATAATTCACAATAAAACATACAATGAGATAATGGTAGGCCTTGGATATGTGTGAATAAGACTGTGTGAGGCTGTAGAAGGTGGCTCTCTGAAGCCCCTGGCCTGGTATAAGATGTGCACAGTTAGGCTTTATCTGCTACATTGGCATCACTGAGGACATTTGCATGGTTAGGATTCTGTCTTTGTACATTCCATTGTAGAATCAGGGCTTAAATTCATTTTAAAAATATACATTTGTACTTCCCAATTTTATTTCCTTTAATTTTTTTTAAGCCATTCATTTTGATACAAAAATATGCAAAATCCCCAAATTTTCAGGTACAGTGAAAAGAATTGTACTTAGAAAGTCCATTTTTACTGTTTATGATTCTGTGTTAGCATGATAATTTTGAAGAAGTGAGAACCAATTTTGAATTAATTTGAGGTATTTTGAGCATTGCTGCTGTTAATTCACGCACTGGTAGTTGTGATGTACAAATTAGGTGTCTTCTCAACAGAAAAGTATTGGTATTAATATGTAATGCACTAATTATCTTTGTTAAAATAAATTTTTTAAAAGCTATTTCAAGTCCACTATCACTTTAAAAGAGTTTGTTTATATATACTTATCTATGTAAATAAGGAGTGTAATGTTAGTCATCTAAATCTATACTTAGGTATCTAAAGCAGTGGGCTAATTTATTTGGCTTCATTGCAAGTTGTGAGGGCTCTCAACACCTTTTATAGTCAGGCCACTTAGAGTATGTCTTCATTGCATGTTCAGCATGAGAGATCAGCTCCTGGGTGGTACCAGCCATACTCCAAAGTCCAGCTTGAGTTACTGTGTTCTCACTGGTGCTGCACTCACCTGTGTGAGGCATTTGGACTTCTGGGTGCATATATCAAGGATCTTTTGTGCTTCAGTAAGACAAGCCTCTCTGATTATTTCCCACTGAATTCTGGTAGAACTTGTCTGTCCTTCTGGGCACATGGGGAAATTGTGGTGTTTGATAAATGATACATGTAGGTACTTTATAGACAATCTTGTCAAGCTTGCACATAGAGATTTATTATTTGACCTTTCTTTCCTAAAGTTATGTGGCCAGAAGCATATCCAACTTCATGAGGTTTGTTCACAAGGTTTGTTCTGTCAGGAGGTTAGCAGGGCGATTTGACAGGGTAAAAAGACTTCATGGCGGTAGAGGATGTACAGATTAATTATTTGGTGTCTTCAAAATCTCTGTCTAAATTCTCACCTTTCCTGTCATGCTACAGGCCATCGAGCGAGAAAAGTCTGAGAAGTACAGGAAACTGCAAGACACCAGCAGATCAGCGGAGGCCTTGGTGGAACAGATGGTGAATGGTAATGACATGGGGGTTGAAATAGATGATAATCTTAGGGATGGAATAAATACACAAGAATTCTGTTAGCAAAGCACTTTCTGAATGGAATGGTAAGTTAATTTTGCTTTATATTTTTGTCACTCTGTCTGGAGTGACCCACCACTGAGAGAGCCAGTCTCAGCTCAGCTGTTAGAAAACAGTACAGGCACCACAAACTGACAGTGTATTCACCAAGATTTCACCCAGCCAGTAACAAATGTGCACTCCTGGATTACTGTATTAGTTTTGGAGCCACAGACAGTCCCCTTAGGCTCTCCAGCCCCTCTTTACCACCCAGACAAGCTGGACTTTGTGATGAAAGGTTATTAAAAGAAAAAATCATCTCGCATTAGGTTACTCCCAACCTCAAAGGGTCAGTCAGCCCAGGTCAATGGCGACTCTGGATCTCACACCAAAGACATCGCTGACAGCCAATTTCTCTAGTAAACTAAGTAAAGGTTTATTAGCTAAGAAAAAGAAATCAGTTATTGAGAGGTTAAAGCAGGTAAAATACATTAACAGGTGAGTCAAAATTTGTAAATCTAATGTGATAGCAGAGATGTAGTGATGGGATCTCGGGCCATTTGTTCAGTATTCCATCCTGTTAAAATCCAAAACAGTACAGAGATACAACATCGCTCCCTGGATCCATTCTTATAGTGGTTTTCCCCGGAAAACAATCTGGCAAGTATCTCCATCACAGCATGGGCTTTTTTTCTCTGTTGACTAAATGCAGACTGTGGATTTCCCATTGTCAAACACCATGACCCATGCTTTGAAGTTAGCATGCTTCTTCATTTACAGTTCTAAGGCTTCAATTCTGTTTGATGGGCAGGCCAATTACCGATGCACACATAATGCATTTTGTTACAGGAATCCAAAGAATCTTTCATTCATTTTCATGAAGTCTAAACATCAAGTAAATACACCTTTGATCTAGGATTATCTAATTACAGGGTATACATAATGTAACTACATGTAATGTGACAGAAGACAACAGAATACAGATAGGTGAAAACAATGCAATCAACATCTCCTTTTGATCTCTGCTAACAAGTGAATTGGCTTGAACATGCTATGACCTTTTAGCATTTCTTTGATATTCAGACATAAGTGAATTGCCCTATTGCTCTAGCCTGAGCTGGCAATCTCTTAGCCCTAACATTAAAAAATAATAAGAAAATTGTGATGCTATTCATTGAAAAGGGGTGGAAACAAAAACATAACCTTTCTACCATGAAAGGAAATGTAGCAAACTATAATGCTCACAATAGTGTACTATGTGTTAACAGTTTGTTCTGCACAGAAACTAAGATTCTAATCTTACTTTCTTGACTATATTAAACTTTTGAAGAGACTATAGTTCATTTAAAATTATTTCAGAGAGCAGGATGATGGTGTGGCATATTTGAATATAGTCAAAATTTTCTTAGCCATTTTTAAAATTAATCATATTATCTGATTATATGGCTTGTGCAATATTTTATATTATAGCAGAGTATACAGATGTCTAATTATATTTTGGAAGATATTTCTGGTATTTAAAAATTCAAACGTAATGGTTTAGCCAAATTTCAGATTTTAAAAAAAACGTGTTTTACTTTGTAATGGGGTTCCCTCATCACTCTGGCACCTCCTGATGGTTGTCTTGGGAATTAGCTCTGCATGGTAGTGTGCTCTCTTCGGGTAGTGCCTCGCCACTGTCACTCCTGCTCTAGGACCCATGTCTCTCCAAGGACAACAGCGTCCTCTTCAGTGGATCCCAAATATGGTGATTATTTAGATTCTGAGCATGTGGGAAAGACCCACCTGCCAGACACCTGGGAAAGAATTCTCTGTAGTAATTCAGAGCCCTGCCCAGCTAGTGTCCTGTCTCCAGCAGTTGGGGATTTTTGCTACTGGCAGTCACCGATGGGCCACACACCATCGTACACAGTCACATCATACCATCCCCTCCATACTCTTATCAAGCTCAGTCCTGAAGCCAGTTAGGTTTTTTGCCCCCACTGCTTCCCTTGGAAGGCTGTTCCAGAATTTCACTCCTCTGATGTTTAGAAACCTTTGCCTAATTTTGAACCTAAACTTGTTGATGGCCAGTTTATAGCCATTTGTTCTTGTGTCCACAATGGTGCTTAACTAAAATAACTCCTCTCCCTCCCTGGAGTTTATCCCTCTGATGTATTTATAGAGAGCAATCATATCTCCCCTCAGCCTTCTTTTGGTTAGGCTAAGCAAGCCAAGTTCTTTGAGTCTCTTCTGATAAGGTAGGTTTTCCCTTCCTTGGATTATCCTAGTCGCCCATCTCTGCACCTGTTCCAGTTTGAATTGATCTTTCTTAAACATGGGAGACCAGAATTGCACACTTTATTCCAGATGAGATCTCACCAGTGCCTTGCATAATGGTACTAACACTTCGCTGTCTCTACTGGAAATACCTCACCTGATGCATCCTAGGAAAAGGTGTTAGCCTTTTTCATGTCTGCATCATATTTATGGCTCATAGTCATCCTGTGATCAACCAATACACCCAGGTATTGCGCCTCCTCTGTCACTTCCAACTGATAAATCCCCAGTTTACAGAAAAAAATTCTTGTTGTTAGTCCCTAAATGAATGATGATGCACTTTGTACTATTAAATATCATCCCATTTCTATTACTCCAGTTTACAAGGTCATCCAGATCTTCTTGTATGATATTCCGGTCCTCCTCCATATTGGCTATACCTCCCAACGTTGTGTCATTCACAAATTTTATTAGCACAATGCAGTCTGGAGGAGATTCTGGTGAAGCTCCAGAGAGCCCAGGGTTTCAACAGAGCAGATGACCAGAGCTCTGTAGACAGAGTGCCATGCTTAGAAACCTTCCTCCTTTCCCATTAGATATATCATCACAGTGGCAGGAAGTTGTGTTTAGAGAACATTTTTGGATTTGGCGGAGATAGTTAGACTGGGGCCTATTGGAAAGAGGGAGAAATATCTGGTTGATTTGGAAGAAGAGATGTTTAATTTATTTAACTTTTAGAAGCTTAACAAAATGGAAGCTTCAACTCACTTGAGGTACACCCAGTACTATTATGGTACCCAATAAACAATATGTTCCTTGCAGAAATTGTTCAGTAGTATGATGTGATTACAACAATTTATATTCTGTTCTTATAAGATCATGTACTAGACATCCAACAAGTTAATTTATATTTATTTAAGATTTAGACCACTGGTGAAATTCATGGGCAGACAGAGGAAGGTGAAGAATTTAAAATATAAAAAAGACAAAAATCAAAGGGTGGAAGACATCTTAAGAGAGAAATGATCAGGGTAATAATGAACACATGTCTTAGTTTCATTTCTTTCTTTAATTTACTTTTTTGTTGTTTTGGAACTGGGGTCAGGTTGGAAAATAGGAACAAAATAGTGGTAGAAAGGAAGGAATGGGAAGAGGAACACTGGAAGGAAGGATGGAGTATAGGCAGTTGGAGTATAGAAATAAAGGGACAGGAACAGGTTGGGGCACACAGCCAGTCAGGAGATAGAAAATAATGTCCAGAGTAAAAAGCATTCTGTTGTCATCACTAGTGTCTACAGACATGAAGGTGCTTTACTCCCACCTGATTCTTCAGGCAGGGAAATGCCTATGGGGGTGATTGGAGTGTTGTTTCTCTGGCTGGGAGTGCCTCCACAAGGGAGGTTAACCCTGACAAAATAGCAATTCATAAGGCTCCAGGCAGAACCTCTCCTGTCATACTGCTGCTGCTCTTGGCTATTGCTGGGGCAAACTTGGCTGCTTTTGGGTGCTGGCTGTACCCCATAGGAGGTCTTGCTCTGCTTCCCCTTGGCCAAGAGTCAGTAAGGACCTTCAGGGTCCTGTTACCCCCTCTTCCCCTCCCCCCTCATAAAAGGGCAAATCATGCATTCCCTTTAAAATGTTCTCAGCTTTAAAAGTCTGCTGGCAAACTGAAAGAGTGAAGCAGGGTGTGGGGGTTTCTGAGTGGACTCTTGATTGTTATGGTGATTTAGGATAAAACACCTAATGTATCAAAATGAATACTCAGTGAACTTCTGATGGGAGGTGTTAAAATGATTGCAAAATCAATTTGTAATGATGCAACACTTAAAATGCTACCGTGATAAGGAGGAAGTTTATTAGTATGCCTCATTGACGTTCCCATTTCAAATATCCTTAGGAGTCGTGAGATCTAAAAAAAAAGGTAATATGGTATTATTCTATCTTGGATCCATGGCTAATGATAAATAAACTTGACAAGGTAGACTTCATGTTAAATGACAGTCCCAAAGTAGTTGCATATAAGGTGCTATATAATTAAAAATATTCTAACGCAATTTGTTATGCACAGTACACAAGGTAATAAAATTAATGGATGCACTTCAGGTAATGATCTATGTCCTCTGGGTACAATATATTTATTCACTGAGTATATCGGGGTTGTTTAGAATATGAAATGTGAAAGGATTATAATTCATTAACCCTGAAATTTTAGCATATTAGCACTGAATGGGTTTTGTATTGCTCATTTTACATGGCTATCAAAATTTTTTATATGTAACTCCCAGAAAATAATAAGCGACAGGGAAATTGATGTTAACAATATGTATGAAAAGGTTTTAAACATTTGTAGACTGAAATGAAAAAACACCAATCATAGAATCGTTGGACTGGAAGGGACCTCGAGAGATCATCTAGTCCAGTCCCCTGCAGTTATGGCAGGACTAACCATTATCTAGACCATCCCTGACAGGTGATTGTCTAACCTGCTCTTAAAAAAATCTCCAATGATTGAGATTAAACAACCTCCCTACACAATTTATTCCAGTGCTTAACCACCCTGACAGGAAGTTTTTCCTAATGTCCAACCTAAACCGCCCTGGCCAATTGGGGCCCCCTGGAAAAATGGGTGCTCCATCAGAAGTCCAGAACCCTGGCAGAAGCCATGGAGCGGGCAGGGGATGCCCCAGCACCCCGAACCTGGTCCCCGGCAGAAGGACTGGGCGGGTGGGGGAAGGGCAGGTGTAGGGCAGAGCCCCAGTGCCAGATTCCAGCTGCAGCCCTGGGACAGGAGGAGCTCTCACTCTCTGCCCTGGCCTCAGGGCTGGAGGAACTCTCACTGCCCACTGTGACCCCAGGGCTGTGGCGAGGGGACAGAGCTTCTCCAGTCTTGGGGCCGCAGTGGGGGGACAGAAAGGAGCAAATGGGGGGCTGAAGATGGGGGGAGGTGGAATGGGGTGGGACTGTGGATGAAATGGGGGCCTTGGGTGGAACAGGGGTGGGGTCACAGGCGAAGGGGCAGAACACAGTGGAGCCAGGGGTGGGGCTGCAGATGGAAGGGGTGGAATGGGAGCAGGATCTTCTCTGGCCTAGGGCCCTAGAAGACCTTAATCCACCTCTGCATTAAGTCACAGGAGAAGTCACAGGATCTCTTTACTGGTCTGGGAACATGAATACATCAGACACAATGTTTGAACATAAGTTAATGGAACTTTACTAACTTGAGAATTTTCAGTGTATTTAAACAAGGCGGCTAACCACTTAAGCCGCCGGCAAACAGGGCGGCTAACAGGGGAGTTTAAGTGGGAGTGAGTCTCATTGGAGGAGAAGGTATCTGTACTTGCGTCTGTCTTTGTAGTGCTTGTATGTGTAGAGGCCTGTAGGGGCAGTGTGCTGAGCCCCGAGCCCTGATTAGGGGGCGGAGCTTGGCTGATTAGGGGGCCTATAAAAGAGGCCTCCCAGCCTAGCAGCGAGCAGCGGCCGGCAAACAGGGCGGCTAACAGGGGAGTTTAAGTGGGAGTGAGTCTCATTGGAGGAGAAGGTATCTGTACTTGCGTCTGTCTTTGTAGTGCTTGTATGTGTAGAGGCCTGTAGGGGCAGTGTGCTGAGCCCCGAGCCCTGATTAGGGGGCGGAGCTTGGCTGATTAGGGGGCCTATAAAAGAGGCCTCCCAGCCTAGCAGCGAGCAGCGGCCGGCAAACAGGGCGGCTAACAGGGGAGTTTAAGTGGGAGTTTACAGGGGGAGGTGGAAGGGGAGGCAGGAGGGCGCGGTGGTCGGTGTGCTTTGTGTCCCCAGAGGCTGCAGGCAGAGACCATAGCAGCCATGAGCCAGGCAGCAGGGGACACAATGCAGATGAAAGCATGTAGCAGCTGCGGTATGTATATAGTCCTAGCAGGTGCACCTGATCAGAGGTATGTCTGTATGAAATGCCGCCTACTTGCCCTGTTAGAGGAAAAGGTTCGGGGGTTGGAGATGCAGGTAGAGACCCTGGTAGAGTTTAGAAGGGGGTTCGAGCAGCTAATGGAGCAAAGGCAAGGGGTGACTGAAGGGGAATGCTCGGGGGTGCAGGTGGAAGCGGGGGCTATGGTCTGTGAGGGGGGAATGTCGGGGGGAGAACAAGAGCAGTGGAAGCATGTGACCGTGAGAAGCAGGCCAAGGAAAAGGAGGGCTAGTGAGGGGGAAATAGAACTCAGGAACAGGTTTGGGTGTTTGGCTAACGAGGAGGGGACGCAGCAGGTGGTAACTGATGGTGGGAGGCAGAGGAAGAAAAGAAGGGCAGCTAGTCCAATAGACAGGGGGGAGGAGTTGATGGAGACAGCATCAATACTCGGCCCCGGGAGGATACAGGATGGCAATAGGGGGACTATAAGGGAAAATGGAGACAGACAGGAGTTACGGCTGCAGGGAACAGGGGATAGATTGGTAGATTGCGCTGCCCCTAGGCAAAGGCAGGTTTATGTGATTGGGGACTCCTTACTGAGGAGGTTAGACAGGCCTGTGACCAGGGCGGACCCAGAAAACAGAAGGGTGTGCTGTCTGCCGGGCGCTAAGATACGGGATGTGGACCTGCGGTTGAAAAGGATCCTAAAAGGAGCAGGTAAGAACCCCTTGATCGTCCTTCACGTAGGAACGAATGACACGGCTAGGCTCTCGCTAGAGAGAATCAAGGGAGATTATGCCAGGCTGGGGAAGACGCTTAAGGAAGTTGAGGCTCAGTTTATCTTCAGTGGGATTCTGCCTGTTCCTAGAGAAGGACAGCAAAGGGCAGACAGAATTGTGAGGATAAATAGCTGGCTGAGGGAGTGGTGCTATAAGGAGGGCTTTGGGATGTATGGCCACTGGGAGGCTTTCGGGGACAGACAGCTGTTCTCACGGGATGGACTTCACCTGAGTAGGGAAGGAAATAGACTTCTGGGAGGGAGGCTGGCTCATCTCATCAAAAGGGCTTTAAACTAGGAACTTGGGGGAGACGGTTGGGAGATGTCCAGTTAATCTTCACGCCAGATTCCAACACTGAAAAAGAGGGCAAAGAGATAAACACAGATATAGATAGGGGTAGGGAATTGGACATAAGAGGGAGGGGGCGGATGGACACTACGGGGTCCGTACCAAAGTGCATAACTAATGGGAGAAAGGATAGACAGCATACGGTAAGATGTTTATACACCAATGCGAGAAACCTAGGTAACAAAATGGAGGAATTGGAGCTCCTGGTCCAAGAAATGAAACCTGATATCATAGGAATAACCGAAACGTGGTGGAACGGTAGTCATGACTGGAGTACAGGTATGGAAGGGTATGTGCTGTTTAGGAATGACCGGAAAAAAGGTAAAGGTGGGGGTGTGGCACTGTATGTCAATAATGAGCTAAACTGTAAAGAAATAATAAGTGATGGAATGGATAAGACAGAGTCTGTCTGGGCAATGATTACACTGGGTAAAAGAACTACTAGAGCCTCCCCTGAGATACTGCTTGGGGTGTGCTATAGACCGCCGGGATCTAGCCTGGATGCGGACAGAGAACTATTTAATGTTTTTAAGGAAGTAAAAACTAATAAGAGCTGTGTAATCATGGGGGACTTTAACTTCCCGGACATAGATTGGGGAACAAATGCTAGTAACAATAATTGGGCTCAGATGTTCCTAGACGTGCTAGCAGATGAATTCCTTCATCAAGTAGTAGCTGAACCGACGAGGGGGGATGCCATTTTAGATTTGGTGCTGGTGAGTAGTGAGGACCTCGTTGAGGAAATGGTAGTAGGGGACAACCTTGGCTCGAGTGACCATGAGCTAATTCGGTTTAAACTAAATGGAAGGATTAACAGAAATAAAACTGTGACTAAGGTTTACGATTTCAAAAAGGCCAACTTTAATAAATTAAGGCAACTATTTAGGGAAGTGGATTGGGCTAACATACTTAGAGAGCTAAAGGCAGATGAGGCCTGGGATTATTTCAAGCTGAAGTTGCACGAGCTGTCCGAGGCCTGTATCCCGAGAAAGGGGAAACGGTTAGTAGGCAGGAGAATTAGACCTAGCTGGATGAGCGGGCGTCTCAAAGGGGCGATTAAGAAAAAACAGAAAGCGTACAAAGAATGGAAGAGGGGACAGATCGGCAAGGAAACCTACCTTATTGAGGTCAGAGCATGTAGGGATGCGGTGAGAAAGGCCAAAAGCCGTGTAGAGTTGGATCTCGCGAGGGGAATTAAATCCAATAGTAAGAGGTTTTATAGCCATATAAATAGGAAGAAAACAAAGAAAGAGGAAGTGGGACCGCTGAAGCATGTAGATGGAGTGGAGATTAAGGATAATCTAGGCATGGCACAATATCTAAATGAATATTTTGCGTCGGTGTTTAATAAGGCTAATGAAGGGCTTAGGAATAGAGGGAGCGGGACAGAGGGGAATAAAGGAGGGGCGATTGCAATTACAGTACCAGAGGTGGAAGCCAAACTTGACCAGCTAAATGGGACTAAATCGGGCGGACCGGATGATCTCCATCCTAGAATATTGAAGGAGCTGGCACGAGAAATTGCAAGCCCCTTGGCGATAATTTTTAATAAATCTGTAAACTCGGGGGTGGTACCAATGGAGTGGAAAATAGCTAATGTGGTTCCTATTTTTAAGAAGGGGAAAAAAAGTGACCCGGGTAACTACAGGCCTGTTAGTTTAACATCTGTAGTATGCAAGGTCTTGGAAAAAATTTTGAAGGAAAAAGTAGTTAAGGACCTTGAGGTGAATGGCAATTGGGACAAATTACAACATGGGTTTACGAAAGGCAGATCGTGCCAAACCAACTTGATCTCCTTCTTTGAGAAAGTAACAGACCTTCTAGATAAAGGAAATGCGGTGGATCTAATTTACCTCGATTTTAGTAAAGCGTTTGATACTGTGCCGCACGAGGAATTATTGGTTAAATTAGAAAAGATGGGGATCGATATGAAATTCCAGAGGTGGATAAAGAACTGGTTAAAGGGGAGACTGCAGCGGGTAGTACTGAAAGGTGAACTGTCGGGTTGGACGGAGGTCACCAGTGGGGTTCCTCAAGGTTCGGTTTTGGGTCCGATTTTATTCAATCTATTCGTTACTGACCTCGGAACCGAATGTAGGAGTGGGCTGATAAAGTTTGCAGATGACACAAAGTTGGGAGGTATTGCCAATTCGGAGAAGGATCGGGATATTCTGCAGGGAGACTTGGATGACCTTGTAAATTGGAGTAACAATAATAGGATGAGATTTAATAGTGAGAAGTGTAAGGTGATGCATTTAGGGATGGCTAATAAGAATTTTAGTTATAAGTTAGGGACGCATAGGTTGGAAGTGACAGAGGAGGAGAAGGACCTCGGAGTCCTGGTTGATCGCAGGATGACTATGAGTCGGCAATGTGACGTGGCTGTGAAAAAAGCTAATGCGATTTTGGGATGCGTTAGGCGAGGTATTTCTAGTAGGGACAGGGAGGTGCTGCTTCCGTTATACAAGGCGCTGGTGAGACCTCATTTGGAGTACTGTGTGCAGTTCTGGTCTCCTATGTTTAAAAAGGATGAACTCAAACTGGAACGGGTACAGAGAAGGGCCACTAGGATGATCCAAGGAATGGAAAACCTTTCCTATGAAAGGAGACTCGAGGAGCTCGGTTTGTTTAGCCTAACCAAAAGAAGGCTGAGGGGGGATATGATTGCTCTCTTTAAATATATCAAAGGGATTAATACCAAGGAGGGAGAGGAATTATTTCAGCTCAGTAGTAATGTGGACACGAGAACGAATGGATATAAACTGGCCGTGGGGAAGTTTAGGCTTGAAATTAGAAGAAGGTTTCTTACCGTCAGAGGGGTGAAATTTTGGAACAGCCTTCCGAGGGAAACGGTGGGGGCGAAAGACCTTTCTGGCTTCAAGATTAGGCTTGATAAGTTTATGGAGGGAATGGTTTGAAGGGATAACGTGATTTTAGTCAATTAGGCATTAACGTGCCATCGCGGGTAAAATGAGGGTCCGGCTGTAGAATCTTGCCTGTATGCTCGGGGTTCTGCTGATCGCCATATTTGGGGTCGGGAAGGAATTTTCCTCCAGGGTAGATTGGCAGAGGCCCTGGAGGTTTTTCGCCTTCCTCCGCAGCATAGGGCAGGGGTCGCAGGCTGGAAGATTCTGTTGTGGGTGGGTCAGCTTTTGTGGCCTGCATCATGCGGGAGGTCAGACTAGATGACCATATTGGTCCCTTCTGACCTTAAAGTCTATGAGTCTATGAGAGGGATTGGGGACTCCAGGGGAGGAAAAGAGGTGGAAGGAGACCTTGGGAGGGATCTGCTGCAACCAGACACTAGCCTGGAATATATGACTCTCCAATCCTAGAAGAAAATATGACCAGGAAGAAAACTGTCAGTAAACCATAGATAGTCCAAGGCTGTAGCCCCCATGCAATCATAACTTTGGCCTGAAAGCCTACTTCAGTGCCAAATTCATAGCAGTTAGAAGACAAAGCTAGTAGTAAGTATTTTAAAATGACCACCTTACTTATCCCAAATGAAATCACAGGCAGTGTCCACCGGGCCCAGGGGTAGTTAAGGATATAGAGTCAGGGACCTTGTACCTTCTTTTACGGTTCTCAGGCATTTTATGAATGTATTGCTACTCAGAATGTATGTCCAAATCTACAGGCAGGACAGAACCAATTGTTGAAACAAACCATTCAGTTTAGTTGAGAATAGCAAAACATGTGCCTGCTACTATACTATTAGTGCACTTGCTTCTGCTACTGATGAGTTTGTGTCCATATGTTGATCATTTAATAAAAATCTCCATTCCAACTCCATGTACAGGATCATGCTACCACCTTGCACTTAGTCATATGCTAATTAAACATTAACATATGCTAAATGCAGTTGCATACCCACCAGTGCCAAAAATGCCAGGTCAAAAACATTGATGCATCTTGTTCCAGAAGTGTACTCAATGGATTTACCTCTCCTGCCTTCTCTCCCTCATGTGCCCCACAGGAAACATGTTCAGAGTTACTGTTTGGCATACCCCAAAGTGCAGCTTGCCATCCTCATGCTCCTTCAAACTCTTCTTCTCTCCCTGTCTGCTCCCTCTCCCAAACACCAGCCTTTCTCTTGTAACGTATGTTTCTGAGTGGACTGTACCACAACAGTGACTATAGTAGGAAGAGAGCCTGAGACATAAGCCCTTGTATCAGAGGCCTGGTATGAGGCCTGAGGCCTGGGCTAAAGTAGTCAAATTAAGTTGTGAACAAGAGGCAAGCCCTGCTCACAGAATCTGGCAAGAACAGGGTTGATACTGCAGAAACACATTCCTAAGTAGTGCCAGGCACAAGAATATACATGCAAACACATTCTAGAAAGGCGGTACAGAACACCCCGGTACCAGAACATTCCCCAAAGTTAACAGGAACACACTTACCCATCTTAAGGATAAGGTCAGGATGACAACATGATGGATAGAGATGTTTTGATTGAACCTAGAGGTACAAGGCAATGGGTGGCACCCTAATACATCAGAGTGTGGCACCCTGATACGTCAGGGGAAATACATAACTTGTTTGTATCGGTGTATAAAGATGTATCTCAGAGGGAGTGTCTTTGGCCAGCTGAGGGGGCAATGGAAAGTCCCGCCATTCACTGAGCAGCGTCCATTGTCATGGGCACACGTGCTAGTATAACTGTAGATATTGATCCATGGAGCTAGGACTGCGCTTCATTGACAATAAACCTGGCTGGGTGCCTTTGTACCTTAACGGATCTTGTGGACATTGAGCAGTTTGCTTGAGGTGTGCCAGCTTGAGCTGTGCCTGCTGTCTGCACAGAGCTGGGACAGCACGCAGGGAGAACACACACACGCAGCCGAACATCTAACCACAATGATCACTTTTGAATTGGAGTGCTGACCAAGCAATGTAGGGCTGTATGGCAGCTTCTTACACCTATAACTCCTGGCTTGTTTTTCAAAATCATGCAACATTTGCTTGGGGGGTAAGGGAAGAGGGAGCATATCAGGAGTAGAAAGAGGCATGTCCTGTGGCACTGCTGTGCTCCAGCTACTTTCAATTGGTGGACAGCCACTTTCCAAGTGGCATGCAATACAACAGCCCAGAGTTGGCTCCAGCATAGAGCATGCCTGAGAACCAGGCAGCTGCACACAGACACTGAGCAGCATGGCAGAGAATCCGGCCCAAAATATTGTTGAACAGAAAAGTTTAAGTCCTAGGAAATTTTAACAAGATTTGTAAAGTGTTTTTGTGTATTCCTAAGAATACACAGAAACCTTTTTAGAACAGAAGATCTCTGTAAATTATTATCAATTTGCATTGTAGTAGTGACTGGTGCCCCCAACCATGGATCGGGACCCCATTGTGCTAGGCACTGTATAAATGTATCTCAACAATTTAATATTCTATGAATGAGTTTACATACTTGCCTTCAGATATCTGAATTATTTTGTAACCATAATGAGGGAATTTTTGGGTGGAGGAAGGGGCGGAATGCAGCATTATTATATCTTATATTTCTCTTTGAAATAAAAAGATTGACATAGTCCAGATGTATCAAAGCCCACACAGGCTTGGAGAAACAAGCTATTGCTTTGAGAGAGATAGTTACATTGATGTTTAGGTTTGAGGCTTCTGTCTTATTGATGTATAGCCTTTGTGTTAGGAAAGTTATTTTATGATTTTGATGAGCTGAAGGCTTTTGTTTCTGCAGAGTTGGCCCGTAGGGACAGTGGTGAGGTTGTTATTAAAGATGTGCTCTCAAGCTCATTGGTACTACAATTTGATTAACTCTGAATTCATTATCTGTAGTATTTCTATATTTATAATTACAAATCATGCCAGCAAGAAGTAATATGACTGTTCACATTAGAGCTTTTCTCTATCTGATATCTGTATAGTATCTGATATTATAGCCTCCTGATATCTGTAGTAAATATGAGCTACTCAAATTAATGATATTACTCTGATTAATTTTGAATTGATGCCTACAGTGCCAAATTTCAGAATAATTATAAATGGTGCTAGGGAAAACCCCTTCATTTTACTTTTGATTCCTATTTTGTTCAGTGTGAAATCCCAGGGCTGAGCTCTTTTACCTCATTACTGCTCCAAGTAATTTTATTGCAATTGCTAAACTAAGTGTTTTTGCTTAATATGCCTTTTTTCAATAATGATGAATGCTGAATGTATGTGTAGTATGTAATACAGATGCAAACCATGGAATTTTCAAATGCACAAAGTTACTTAGGAACCTAAATCCTATAAACTTTAAATTGGATTTTTGCTCCTAAACCATTTGGACACTTAGAAAAGCCATCCCTAGGTATTAAAATGTAATTTCAATCCAGACAAAGTTTTCCAAAATGTAAGTTTAAGGCATTTTATTATTTCTCATAGTAGCTTTAATTATTTCCGTGTGTTGTATCTCCTCTTCCTGCTTTATTCCTATTATGGAACTATAATCTATTATGATTCATGCCCATAGTAACAGCAATATCTTGACAGCAATTTACAATAGATTTTAAATGCTCTCTCCACTAGTATATGACATCCATACATTTATATACAGAAACTGAGTTGTTAAATTCTTTTCCGGCTTCTTTTTTGTGACTTAAAGATAAATAAGTATTGAAGGTTTTTTTCTTCCTTTCTTTCTAGAGGGTCTTAATGCTGACAACATCAAACAAGCCTCAGAGCAGTTGAACAGTCGCTGGATTGAGTTCTGTCAGTTGCTGAGTGAGAGACTGGCGTGGCTGGAGTACCAAAATAACATCATTGCCTTCTACTCCCAGCTGCAGCAACTGGAGCAGGCAGCAATTACTGCTGAAAACTGGCTGAAAGCACAACCTACACCAGCAGCAGATCCTGCTACAGTAAAAATACAGTTAGAAAAGTGCAAGGTTAGAGGCTCTTTTCCAACCCTTTCATTATTATGCTTGATGTGTATTGCTACATTTTGACAGATGATGGCTGCCAGTTTTTCATTATGAGAGTGAAAAATAGTCTTTATATCTTTCAAAACTAGGTATTGTCAATACCTGGTCCATGAATGGTAGCAATGATGAGTGTAAAAGGGCAGGAGGACACAGTGTGTGCGTGTTAAAATTAAACATTTAGTTCTTTTCAGCAAATAACTAATGCTTGTTCTACTGTACTTTTAATTGATGTTGGATTGTTATAGCTATATGACCAGAACATTATGCAATATCTTAAGACCATTGTAAGGAAGAACTTAATTTACATATTAATGTTTGGTCAATAAAAATAAGTGCCTGTTAAGACTTGAAAAGTCAGCTCCTCCTCGTTGTTTTTGCTGATTTCCTTGGGTAATTTAATGGTTGTGTTATAGTTTGCTAGTTTGTCCTCTGATTGCAGCCCTTCTGGGATTTGGACTTTTGATACAAGTTTAGCACACCTTAATTAGGTCCCGAAGCAGCAGACCACTTATACACGTTTAAGTGCTTTGCTGAATAAGGGCCTTATTTTGTAGAGCATTATGCATACTTATGGCAAATGCTGATAGTAGCAATCTGAAGGTTGTATTTTCACATATGAGTTCATGACATAATTTTAAAGCGACATATTTAGTATTGATATGCATATACAAGGAATTTCATAGAGCCGCCTTCTACTCCTGCTATATCTAGCTGGATTTCAGTTTTGTTAACATATGGTTAGTTTATGTCCTATGTGCCATTGGGCCATCCTAGAGTTCCCAAGAGTAATTGAGCCTGACTCAAGAAGAGTTCCCAAGCAGTATTTCCAGTGTGTGTACTGTATCACAGTGAAGCTTGTCCCTTTTTATGGTCCTGGACAACTCTGTAGGTGGGGATGCTAAAATCATGTCATGATCATTACCCTTGCCCTGCTGGTCTCTTTCTGGCAACTGGCACCAATAGGGGCCATAGAAGGGAGCACAAAGGATATGCTGATTTAGGATTTTGGACAGCTCTTGTGCATGGGCACAAGTGTGGAGAGCTCCTTACACAAAATCTGGATGCAGACCTGAAATTTCCAACTTGAGTCTATCGCTACTTTCTAGGGAAGCTCAGCCAATACCAAGATATTTTCTCTACTCTTATACAGACACCTGCAGTAGTCACCTTTAAAAAGTGAATAATCATCAACAGTTACCATTTCATAACATGTCAAATTGCACAGTTATTTCTTATTCTCAGTATAAGAAAGTAGTTTCATAGCTGATGCCACAAATGAGTAACTGTTGTTACATTTGACTTTTTATGGTGACCACTCTGCAGTGAAGATTGAAGGACTTCACTGAGCATATTAGAATTTGACTGGACAAAACATTGGTGATTTACACAGTAAAGAACAATCCTAATCTGGCAGTAAGGTGAACTAAGTAAACTAGAACTTTAGTTCTTCTCCATCACCATTTTCTGTTTCAGGAATTAGGAAGATCTGATGTTCTCTTGCCCTCTTTTATTCCATAAAAACAGTGGTGATCTGATGAAGAATTGCTTGTAGGATGATTTTATTCAGGAATGTTTGTCTTCACCATACAGGATGAAGTCTCCCGGTTGTCAGCCCTTCAGCCTAAAATTGTGCAGCTAAAGCTTCAAAGTAAAGCACTGAAAGAAAAAGAGCAAGGGCCAATGTTCCTTGATGCAGACCTTGTAGCTTTTACTAACCACTTCAAACAAGTTTTTGCTGATGTACAGGCCAGAGAGAAACAGCTACAGACCAGTAAGTGTTGTTCATGGCTAGAAATTACTGTACCCAAGAAATTTTTTTTGAAACAGAATTTATTTTAATTTGCTTCTTTCTACCCAATGTTGCTCTACAAAAGGGAAGTGAGTTGTGGTGGTCTATTTTCTGTAACTGTTTCAGAAATATCTATTAATCAGTTTAGTGCATGTTTAATAATGTGGACACATGAGAAATTAAAGGTTTACTTGCAATCACAGCTCACACTCAGAATTGCCCTATCAAACAGCATGCCCAGGATAGCGCACATATGGCCAGTACTTCCCAGCAACACCAAACAGCCTTGATATAACTGTCCAGTTAAACCAGGTTTACTTCTGTTGGGTGCCACTGAAGAAATGCAAAGCAGATAGATTGTACCAGTGAATCTAGCCTACAGAATTGTGTAGTGCAGGTGGCTAACCCTAGGAGAGACAAAACAATAGTAGTGGCTTCACTGCTATATTTGAATCCCATCATTTACCTGAGAGTCATTGAGATATTTTTATGTGAATTGTAAAGAAAGATTTTGAAATTAATCTTGAATATTGTGGAGATAAGTCATAGTATAGCTATCAAAGAGCACTGAAAAAATATTTAAGCCAAAATTTGGAGAACCACCCATTCATTAAGTGTTTGGTTTTGCAACTTTTTTACTCATGCTGGAAATCACTTACTCAATCAAGTACTCCCAGTGATGTTAATGAGACTACTACTGTGTGTAAATGGTCACCAACATTTGCATAATCGAAGGCTTACATTTACTGTCCCAAGTTCTGGTTTTGCTTTTTTAATACTCAGATACTACTTGAAAATCTGGCTTATTTTCCCTTTGTTCATATTTTAATGGGGGCCTTATAGGAATCTGTTTTCTGGAAAGGCAATGCACATAAGGAAGCAAACATGCAGTTGCTTGCAGGGCTTAGTGAGGCTTCAGGCGGGATAGGAGCTGGGAGAGTGAAGAACTAGAGACAGTAGAGACGTACATCTGCATAAATATTGCTCAATTGATAAATCAACTGTGATGATACATTGGTAATGAACAACAGAAAGGCATACAGAGAATGAACAAAAATATATATTTGTAGCCAAAGCATCTTTTTAGACTGACAGCACCCCTTTTACTCCTGTATGAAGACGATGCATTATTGATACTCTGAGATATAATAATAATAATACATTCGAAAATATGTTAAGTACATTGACAACAATAAGAGAAAAGAAAATACAAATAGGCCTAAGTCTCAACACTGAGACATTTTTTTCATTTTATTACATTGGCCTGCCACTGTGGAGCTAAAACTCTGAATAGCAGAGTTGTAAGAGCTGGGTTTGTGCTTAGGTTTCAAATTTGCTTTCCAAATGAACTCTTGATAAGATAGAGTGGCTATCAAAAACATGCAACATCTTTAAGAAAAAATATACTTCTATTTCTGTAAGTTTCCTTGTTCACAGTGAAAGAAGATATTTAGTATTTAATGCTTTTCCAGTGCAACCAAAATCTGAATTACATACCCCAAACCAAACCCCTTTATCCTAACCTACCCCGTTGTACACTTTGGAAGAATTCAGATCTTGGTCCAAACTTCACAGCTCAAGCAAATCTCTCCTGATTTTTGGAGGAGAGAGGAAAGGGTTTTTATATCCTGCTCTGCTCCAAAAATCCATTTGATCCAACTCTTTCTATACTGATCATTTTATGTCCGTATGTATGTGCATTTTCCTGTATTTTCCTAAATGATTGGCTGAAAGAGCATTGTGATTCTGCAGTGATGGTTCATTAGACACTAATTTATTAATTAGATTAGATTCAAGATGGGACTCAGTGATAACATGGTGTAGTAGATTAGGCAGGCAGCTAGGAAATGGCTCTGGTCTCAATTCTGTCACTGACTTGCTGTGTGGCCTTGAGCAAGTCACCTAAACTCTCCAGGATTCATTTTCACCCTCTCTAAAATGGGGATTAAAGTACTTCTCTACCGATGTACCAACCACAATGGGGTGTTATGGAAAATAATTAGCTAATGGATGTAAAGTGTAAAGCTACAGCTGCTAAGTTCTATATATGCCAAGTACTATTATTCATCACGTGCTGAGATGCATCAAATTTTCAAAACCCAGAAAGGTTTACACCGCAGACACCCCATTTAAAAATCTTTGTAAGGAAGCTTTATACTATTTAAATTCGAAAAGAAGTATATAATAAACACATTTGTTCACAAATGACTTTCCCAAGGACAAACAATGGCAGAACTGGGAACAGAACCTAGGTAATCATGAATCCTAATTTATATAATCATACGCATATATGATGGCTCATGGTTTTTTCCATTATTTACCACTTTTGAATTAAATCTTCTTTTTCAAAAGTAGGAAAATATTATGCCACTATTAAAAATTGACTTTACTCCTGATTAAAGATATCAAGTATTCCAGTAATAATCAGTAATGTGTGCATACACACACAGAGAGTTCATACATTTTCTTTATTCTGTATAACAGAAAATGTCTGCATTTCATTGGAAGATTAGATATTTACACCTCTTGTTTGCATAAATTCTTTCTGGTTAATTTCTTTTGTAGATTAAATTTTCTGAGTTGTGAATAGCCTTTGGCAGCCCTAGCAGCAGCAGTGCTTGTGTCTTCTCTTTATTTGATTAGTATCCCAAATGTGATAAACAAGGCATTGTTTGATTCAACATTAGGTTTTGTTAAACTCCTTTGTCTCTTGGGGGCTGAGGACCGCTATGTTTTGGAGAGAGCAGAAATCTTTATTTTCCAGGTGGTTATTTTTTGGGGGGGGGTGTCTCATTTTAGGAGACATTCTTCCCCATGTTCTGTTGGTTTTCTAAAACCCTATGAGCAATTTACTCCCTATGTATTGGGTTCAGTGAATTTGTTATCAGTAAGCTATATAAAGCAATATTTATTTCATGTTCAAACAACTGAATTTCTCTTTAGATTAGCTTTCCCCTATCTATAATTTCTTTAAAATCTGTTCTGTTTGTGTAGGAAAGAAGTGTGTCCTTCTAGGATTTTTTTTTTTTCATGAGAATATCTGGAAAGATTTCAGTGGATTTCAAATCTGTTCAATTTTGTAGGTTTTTGTTAATTATAATTCTTTACAATTAAATGTGTCGTCTTAGAACATTGGTATTTAGAAAAAGTAAAGAGCAGCCCTATGCAACGGTTTAGACCCAAGATTTGAGAAGAATATCATATCCACCTGACATTGCAGGGTCAGTTTGGATATGTGTAATGTAATTACCCATTGGGTACTTGGCCGAGATACTGGTTTATGTGGAGGGTAATTTGCAGCTAGTTTCATTATTATCTTGCTCAAGAATGAGAGGTTGGACAGTGAGATCTGCTTATCTTGAGATGTACAAGATTTGTTTAGTCAAGAGAGGAGGTGTCTTGGGAATAGTCCGACTATTTAATGCTTTTAGGGTGGTTGACAGGTTCCCTTAATCCAAGTTGGTTGACAAATTCTGACAGCAGGGGAGCTAAAGTACTCCCTGGTATCTTTCATCAGCCGTGATTGGCATAGATCTGAATCACAGGTCCTAAGTGATTCTTTCCAGTGCTTCCTGAATGTCTTGCTCTGTGACTGCTGAATTTTTTGACGGGGCATTTTTCCCAACCTGGTCTCAGTATACTGCTGTCTAAACAGGGCATCATAGCGACAGGTGGTTTTTGGTGAGAAATGTGTCAGTTGTTCCTCACATTGAAGGGAGCTTCTCTCAGAAGGTGATGTGTGCATTGACAAAGTGATTCATGGCTCAGAAAAGTTCTTCATGATGACATTTAGCATTTAGCATGTGGGATGGTAGCAGAGAAGAATTTCAGCTTGGAGGAGGCAATAGTAAGGTTACGTTCCTGACATTCCTTTTTGCGGTCTCCTCCACTTCACAAATACAGTGCTCATTCATTGCTCCTTCCTTCCTATGGTGATCCCACTTTGGAACGTGGGTTTGTAGAAATGTCCTTGTGAGGTTCCAACCATAATTCCATCAGGAATTTTTACATCAAATCTATTCAATTTACAGTTCAAAAAGATATTTTTTCTAAGTGCCCAATCTGCAAACCCAGCCTGAAATTTGAAAGTTAAACTGGTTTCTTTCTGGATTAGTTACACTTGTTAACCTGGGAAATGTTAAGAAAAAAATCCTTACCCTGCACAGACCACTGTCTCCACCAAACTAGGATTAAAACATAGTCATCCAAGTGGGAAGAACATGATCTGTACCTGTAAACTCAAGGACCCAGCTAAATTCCATAGTATCCTCAAAGAATCCATACCAAACAGAAGAGCCTAGGAAAAATCTGGTGAGACGCACCAAGTAGCAACTGAGATTCTTGTAACCAGAGCTTATATAAAGTTCTGTTGCTTATGCATGGGACAGAACAGAATCTATTTGATTCCTCCAAAGCTACATTGTATCCACAATGCTAATAGCAGTAACAAGCAGTAAGAATGCTTGTTTGAACAGAGATATGTCTGTACTCAGGGTACAGAATTATTGAGTACTAATGATAACACTTAGATCACACTTTTCAGCCATAGATCTAAAAAAGTGCCAGTTCTGCACTGATATTTTTTCAAAGTAGAACCGCATTAAAAAAAAATATACACTCCTCCCCACACACATCTGATGGTTGGTTTGGCAATGCGCCAAAAAAAAAAAGGTTAAAACGAAAATCTGAAAGCGAGTCTCAAATCTGTTTTTTCCCCCCCTTAAGCAAGTGGCTCATTCATACCATGGTATGGTACCTTTGTTAGATAAACTGCAAATGAAGGGCCATATAGTTAATTTTGATGATGGATCTTTTTAGTAGCGTGCATGTTACCCTTTCTTCTTCTTATCCTTTTCAAAAGAAAAATTTTGGAATGTTTTCACTTCCTTAGTCATTTTTGAGCTGATTTGCTTTCTTCCCTCTACCTCCACCTCCCACCATATCCTTTTTCAGGATATTCCACCATTTTCCCTGGTAGCCAGTGTGAATCCGGTAACTTCAACAACTGCTGTATCCAAGAGCTCATGCAACTGGCGATCTCAGTATAGCTCCCCAAGACTATGCAAAACACAGTCACCACAATAAGATCAACATTTTGGTTTTCCTTCTTTCATGTTTTTCTTTATTTAAAGAATGTTTTAAACCTTGAACATTTCACATAGTCTTGCATAAGATTCTGTAATTTAGAGATTGAATTTGCACAAAATGACACAGAATCCTATGATAAATATTGGGTTTTTTTTCAGAATGAACGTTGTGTATTTAAAAATAAAATCCTGTGTCTTATGAATCATACACATGCACATTATATTTGAGTCCCCAAGCAGATATAGGCTATGCATTATTTTTAAAAACACGTCTTTGTCTTCAATTCATATAAAATATTCCTTTGAATTGGCTTTTTGGAGGGTTTTTTCGCTAGTTTTATATATATATATATATATATATATATATATATATATATATATATATATATATATAAATTCTGCTTCCCAAGATGTCATCTGTGGTTAAACAGAGTTTTAATAAGCAGCACAGATGTAATTTCATTTTTATTAGGCTATATACTTTCTCATATTAGTGTTTCCCCTTTAAAAAAGAAACAAGTTATCTATAGAATTAATCTTTATTGGATATTGTCCTTTCCTGTATGTCTAATTTATCTTCCCTTCCTACCTTCCCCCTCCCTCAATGATAAATGAAAATTAAAATTTATGGGGGGGGGGGAATGCATGTAATAACATCTAATAAAACAATTGAATCATTTTTTATTATATTGGTTCATTAATTCTTGGAGGGCTGGTAAAACCCTGCCTGTACCATTTCTTTTAACAAGAAGATAAATCAGAGAAAAGGAATTATTAAAGCACTTTCAGAGCATTGACGATATTCCCTGACAATATTATGGAAGATTCTAAAAGGTTGCACTTTGATGGTTTCTGATGACATGGAGGAAAAAAGGGGCGGGGGAACCCACAGCTCTTATCAGTATAAGAAGAAAAGCAGAAAAGCTTCTCAAAGGTTGGACTTCGATGATCAGCATCAAGGATAAGTACTACAAAATAAGTGAAAGGAAGAAAGTATTTTCCTAGGAAAGGAGTTGAGAAAAGTATGGTAGTTCATATGATTTAAAAAAAAAATAGGTGATCAGTCATGGTTGCTATTTTATGCCTTTTTTAGTGCAGATTTATGAGATTCAAGCTAGTTCATTCATTGCAGGAAACAATTGTATCAGTTGAAATGATTCCATTGATTCAAATTTGCTGCCTGTCTTCTACTGTAACAATGAGCTGATGAATGGTGAATTTACCCTGATTATAGGGGGAACGAGTAGATAGGGTGTGTGTATGGAGAATGTACGCTGGCCTGACTGAGACTGGAATAAAATCTCTCCTACTTAATTTCAGGTGGTGGAAAAGAGATCTGTTCAATAAGTATATGGGGGGAAAGGGAGAAGAACTGTTTTCAAATGTTGCAGTATTTTTCTGCGTGCTAAAAATAAATAGATTGCTATTTTTGTCTTAATGAATTTCTCAGTCTGAGCTCACTCTTGTCCTTTCTCTTGGTATTTTTACAGCCCTCATTGCCACTGAGTGCTTTGATGAATTGGGTCCCCAACTGATTTTCCCCATGCTCACGCAGGAAATCTGTGGCAAAACTGGAAATTGATTACCCAAATCCTTGTCCCATGTCTTAACCAAAAGGACCATCCATCGTTTCTTTGCCACAAAGTAAAAATGTAGATATAATATTTCCCAGGAATTTAAGAAATCAAAGTAAAATATCACTGTGTATATATATTGATCAAATATGAAGTCCTAGATCAAGTCCACTGTAGGTGGTGTCTGATAAGGCTTTGTATCAATGGGGTGTTTCTATTTTTAAAACTTCAGGCCCAAAATTTGGGTTCGCAGAGATTGTTCCACTTTTAAAGAAAGGGATAAAGCTTTTCTTCAACTAAACAAATAGTTTTCGGTATTTCTTATCGAAGGGAAATTTTGTCAACATTTCAGTTATATTCAGTGATTGCCTTCAAATAAACCAAATTTCTTATTAAAATTAAGGGTAATCTGCTCAGGACACATAGGTGAATGAAAAACAGGCACAGTGATGGAGTTAATCATCAGGGCAGAACTTTATTAACTTAACAATGGGGAGGGGCACTATCTGCACACCCTCTTCCATAAATCTGGCATTTAATTGAGTCTAGTTTGACATTACAGCACACACACTATATAATAACTTCGGGTGGCGGCTCTGCCTAACCCCTACGACACAGCTCGCTTCTGAACCCTCATACCCTCTCATTTATGAGAAGGGTTAGAGGTATTCAGAGGGACCTCAGTCTGTGAAGTCTTCAGGTCTGCCCTTCTCCTTAAAGGCAAAAGGTCCCCCAGCCATGTCCCAGCTCTCATTTACCTCAGGAATCTGGTTCTGTCGCTGTTATCTGCCTGGGCCTCCAGCGGCAAGTTGCAATGGACTAACCTTCCTAGAATCCTCCTAGCATTAAAATTCCTACTCTTCATTATTTTAACTTAAACTTTGCTTCCTCAAGGCTGCAAGAAAGGTGGAAAAAAACCTCTGGGAATCCCTGCCAATTTGGTCCAACAGGAAAAAAGTCCTTCCTGATCCCAAAATAGGTTATTGGTCAGACTCACAACACTCTGGGAATGCAGCTGACTATCAGGGAGGCTGAGCAGGGCAGTAATCGTGGCAAAATGGCCCCCAGATCCCTGGAAAGACTTTGACTTTCATGGCCCCTTCCTCTCCCCAAATAAATCAAGTCTCTTAATTCCCCAGTCCTGGCTGGCCAATAACTGGTAGAGAAGCCCCACCCCAGGCACTCTCCTATGTCCGCTATGAGGCACAAGAGCTCAGTTTCTACATGACTGGGCATAAGCTCTCCCCTCTGTCTCCCAGGAGTTGGTCATCACCAGCTGGTCTGACCAAACTTCCCCTTGCTGAGATGGGAAGGGGCATTTGTATCTTAGGAAATAATGCAACATTTTTCTACTACTGTGGGAGGAACTGCCTTCTAGTATCTGAGGCTGAGGGTCATTAACTTACATTCTTCCTTCTGGGTAATGTTTCATTAGGGTCCTGTCACTAGATTCTACTGCAGAGATACTCTGTCTTCCTGACTTCTGTCCATGTAGTTTTTATGATGGAGCAGAACTCATACTTGGGCACATCTATAGCTGTGTTTATTAGGTGGGATTTAATCCATATATTGATGGTATTGACTCCTGGAATTGCAGTGTCCTGCATCTGAGAAGATATAGCTATAGATATAGATATATAAAAAAATGTAATATTTACATATTTATCTCTGTTTGCCATTTTGCCGTGGTCATGAGGTGGGTCCTGGCTGGAATGCCCCCTGTGGCACGCTTGGGGCACAACAGTGTGCCTGCCACAGTTTTCCCCTTTATTCACCTATGCAAAGTAGTGTTGTCGCCTTCAACAGCAAATTCAAGCCCATTTTAAATGCCACAGTCCACACTAAAGTCCATTTCGTAGTAAAAACAGTTCCTGTTCAACCCCAAAGTAAAGCAAGGTTACACAATGCAGCAATTTTTCAATCTTATTCAAAGGTCACCATTCCCAGGTCACCCACCCAACAGTCATTAGCCACTCGCTCACAGTTCCTTTAGCTCCTGTTCCAGGACCTCACATTCCAGGTCTTCTACCTGAGAGTTCCAAGACCCACTTCTCTCCACAACTCTTCTCCCACAGCCCCAGGTCAGATCTCCTGTGGCAGATCCCCCTGCAGTGTTTCTCTCAGACAGGCCTCTCTCCCTGTAAGTGTGCCTGCTCCTGGGATCCACCCTCCAGCATCAAGCCTCTTGTTATGGGCCTAGCGTCTCCTAATCAGGCTGGTTCTTCCCCTTCCTCATAGAGGCCTGTGTACAAGCTGTCCTTTTACTCTGCAGTGGTTCCTCAGCTCTGGTCAGTCCTCCCCATCAGCTTTTGCTTTTCCCAGTGGCTCGGTGTACTAGCTGTCCACCTCTGCTTCTTTTGCTGCTGCTCCTCCCACTTCTGCCCCTCCCACCCCCATCTCTCCTTTCCTCTTCAGGCAGCTCTCACCTGCCCTTCTTCCTTTCTGTATCAGTGCTTTCAGGTAGCTCTGGCTTGCCAGGTTTCTCTCCCCTCAGTTGCAATGAATCACAGGTGCACTGGCCCTGCTCCCTCTTGAAGGGCCAGTGTCACAGGGCCAGTGTCACCCTGTGATAGCCATCATGACAGCAGGTGTTTGGTAGAGCACTCCAAAATCCTGAATATTGCAATGATTTCCTAACAACAAGCATGCAATCACAAGGGAGTCTTTCTTCTAAGAGGTGTGCTCCTGCACCACCTCCTTAAGCTAATATTAAAAGTGTAATTGTTGCAGTTGTCAGGTACACCAAAAACTTAGCATGCCTGTAATGTGCCAGGTGTATCACAACTCACAGGCAAGCACAGTAGGTGCTTCAGCAGCTAGGTCTTGTAGGTGCTAGCCTTGGTGGGTCACAGTAACCACTGAAACATGGCTAAGATAAAGGCCATTTTATTAGGGCTCGCAGAAAAGGGAAAGTTTGCAAATACTGGAGGCACAGAGCCTTAAAAGATACAGTTCAACTGAGCAATAGCAGTTCTTGTTTGGACCCCTGGGACAGTCCATTCTAGAGCCAGGTCTCTTCAGCCTAGTGCCTGGGGTCCCCTCTCCAGTCCAGTCTATTCGAGCACATAGGAGCTAACAGAGTTCCAGGCACAGTTAGTGTCTCTTATTGTGGCCTCCCTGCCCAGCAATTTGCTTCTTCCCCATAAGTCCCATAGATGCCTGTACCCAATTGTGATGTCTGGCAGTCACAGCCTGTTCTTCTTCGAGTGCTTGTTCACGTCGATTCCAATCAGGTGTGCATGTGCTGCATGCATGGTTGTCAGAAAGTTTTCCCTTAGCAGCTCCCGTTGGGTTGGCTGTGGAGCTCCCTGGAGTGGTGCATTCATGGCACTCAATATATGACCCACAAGGGCAGTGCCAGGTGAAGGAGTTTGAACCACCCTCCACCTCAGACACTTTTGAAGCCTCCAGAGACTTAATTGAAACAATGGCTTCACAGCCCCAGCTCTGAGGAACAAGCGTCCGGTACCGATATGTCCGGTACCATCTAGAGGCAAGCCAGCTCACAGTCCCTGGCTTGGCACCATCCGCGGCACCGCTCTCAGTCGCTATCAACGTGGCACCGCTCCCCGGCACCGTGCTCCATAAAAGCATCTTCAGCACTGGCGCGACGTTCCCCCTCTCCAGCACTAAGGGTGGACTAGCACTGATCCCCGGCACTGAGAGAGGACTGACACCGACACAGAGGACCGGCATCGCATCCTCGATCACTGGCACCAATCTATGACACCAGATTCCCAGTGCCGGTCTCCTGCAAGGTCGACCTGGCACCAGTCTCCTGCGCAGGGCCCTTCGGCACCACTTTGGTCATCGTGATCAGGGTCTGCTTCCTCGGACTCTGACGGTGACTCATACTATTCCAGGCTTAGTCAGCATAGGTCTCAGAGACGGCGAAGGGAGGCGCAGCTGACCTGGCAGCCACAGTGGCAGCTCCTGGCACAATAGCCCTTTTGGACTCCCTGGGCTTCCCATCAAGCCCAGGGCTCCCTTTCAAGGGGTTCATGGTCGGTTACCTCAGATCACCGACTGCCTCACTCTGCCAGGAACAGGCCTACACCTCAGGGATCCGATGCCACCCTGTCCCAGCTGCCCCCTCAGGCTCAGGTCACTGCCGAGGTTACTCCGGCACAGTACCAGCCACAGGGTCAGGCTACAGCCACCACAGGAGCAGGCACTGACCAGGAGGAGGTCAGGGAGCCGGAGGGACAGGAGGACCCAATACCTCCTCACGCTACCTCATCGTCTTCTCCTGACAAGGCTGTGGCAGGGGCTTCAGCTTCAGGCCCTCCGCCGATTGATCACAGGGCACATCAGGACCTTCTGAGGCGGATTGCCCGCAACATGGGGTTGCAAGCGGAGAAAGTGATTGAGGCCGAGGACCCCATGGTGGACATTCTTACTCCCGAAGGTCCATCGTGGGTAGTTCTGCCATTGATCAAGACAGTTCATACCGACACCAAGACTCTGGGGCAGTCTTCTGATGATTCTGCTGACCGCAAGAGGTGTGGAACGCAAATACTTTGTCCCTTCCAAGGGCTACAAATATCTTTCTCACACCCACAGCCATGCTTTCTGGTCATGTTGGCAGTCAATGAGAGAGAGTGACAGAGACAGCAAGGACAGCCCCCAAATCTAAGGAGGCCTTATTGGAAATCCTGGGAGGTGGGTGGGTGCAAGCCTGCCCACGTCTAAAAGCCCCTCTCCCAGCCTTGCAGGAGGGACCACTGGACCCAGGAACCAACTGAATACGGGGGACAGCTAATAAATAACAGGGGTAGGAGTGAAGGTCACAGGTTCAAAACTAGGGATCCAGAGAACCCTGGACAGCACCCACTGCTCCTCAAAGCTGTCTAGTGAGCCAGCAGACGCCGCCCAGAGGAACTCTTCCCAGATGCATGAAACCAGGGAGGAGCAGAAATAGGCCCCACAGTCGCAGAGCACTCCCTTGTCTAGCATCCTCCTCCTGAGGATGTTGAAGGTGGCCACTTTGGTGAGAACTAGGAGGAGGTCGACGATGAGGCCACAGACAGGGTGTGAGAATATAAACAAGTGCAGCCAGAACCTCAACGGGCGGTTCTGGAGGAGTCGGAATAGGGGCTGCAACCTGGCGCATTCAAGATAAGCATGTGCCAGGTTCTCCCTCATGCCGCAAAAGGGTCAGGTGTTGGGGATGGGGGTGAACCATTCCAGGTACACACCCGTGCTCATGGCTCCATGAAGGAGCCGCCAACGGATATCTCTGGCGGGCTGTGGGACCAGGGTGGTCTAGAGGCTGGCCCACCAGGGTTCCTCACCCTCCACAGGTGGTAGATAGTCCCACCATTTGGTATCAGGGTGGGACACCGAGGGTGAGGAAGTGAAACGTGTGGAACATGAGCGTGTATAGTTGTTTCCTTGGCGCGGTTCAGAAGTGAACCAGCTGCAGGGCATGCAGCTGGCTCAGATTGTTGAAAGGAGGGGGCCAGAAGGGCTTGCGGGACAGGGGCCCGATGAAAAGGTCCGGAGGGCCTGGGGTCAGGGGTGGACGGAGGCAAAAAGGATGGACCTTTTCGGTAGGATGGTCTATGCCACTAGGGGCCTTCAGCTGAGGATAGCTAACCAGCAAGCTATCCTCAGCAGATACAACTTCAACTCATGGGCCTCCATGTTCAAGTTTAAAGAGCTGATCCCTGTGGACTCTAGGGCTGAATTCTCCACCATTGTGGAGGAAGGGAAGGCGGTGGCATGGACCTCACTGCAGGCATTCCTAGACTCTGTGGACTTGGCCGCCCGTATCCTCTCCTCAGGCACAGCCATGAGGAGGATATCATGGCTTCAGGTGTCCGGGGCTACCCCCGGAGTTGCAGCAAACCCGGCAGGACCTTCCCTTTGAGGGCGCCAAGCTGTTCTCCGAACAGACTGACTCCAAGCTGCATAGCTTGAAAGATTCCAGGGTGACAATGAAGTCATTGGGAATGCACATGCTGGCAATCCAACGCAAGCACTTCAAGCCCCAACCGCAACAACAGAGCCCATATCCTCCTCAGCCAAGACAGGATTTCTATAGATGAAGGCGCAGGAATGGCAGGCGCAAGCCTTCCAACCTCGCTTTGGGGCAAGGCGAAGGCCAGTCCAAACCTTCATCAGGCTCTAAACAGGTCTTTTGAAGGGATGCCCGAGGAAGGCTCCCCTGTCTCTCCACCGGATTCTTACCCGTTTTTTCTGAATCGTCTTTCCCACTTCTATCGTGCTTGGTCCCAAATAACATCAGACTGCTGGGTTCTTCGCACTGTAGAAGTGGGATATTCTCCCCAATTCTGTTCCTACCCTCCCTCCTGCCCCCTCTTTGGGGACCCTTCTCATGAGCAATTCCTTATCCAGGAGGTGCAGGAGCTCCTCAACATAGGATCAGTGGAGGAGGTTCCTCAGGAGCTATGGGGAAAGGGATTCTACCCCCACTATTTCCTAATTCCCAAGGCAAAGGGAGGTATGAGACCCATTCTAGACCTGCAAGGACTCAACAAGTTCATGGTGAAGTTGAAGTTCCTCATGGTCTCCCTGAGCTCTATTATCCTTTCCCTGGATCCGGGAGACTGGTATGTCACTCTCTACACGAAAGACGCACACTTTCACATAGCCATTTGGCCTGCGCGCAAACGTTTTCTCTGGTTTCTGGTCGACCACAAACACTATCAGTTCACGGTCCTCTCATTTGGTCTGTCGACAGCCCCCCGAGTATTCACCAAGTGCATGTCGGTCGTAGCAGCCTTCCTCCGGAGGAGACAGGTGCAGGTATACCCGTACCTAGACAACTGGCTACTCAGGGGGCGTACCATGGAGCAGGTGGAGTCTCAAGTCCAATTGTTCAGATCCACTTTTGAGAGACTGAGATTCCTCCTCAACGTGAACAAGTCAACCTTATCACCGACCCAAAGAATAGAATTCATCGGAGCAGTGCTGGACTTGGTTCAGGCAAGGGCGTTCCTGACAGAGACCCGATTCCAGGCCACGACAGACATTATCCAAAGCCTCAGGTAGTACCCGACCGCTAATGCAAGGGGATGCCTGAGTCTCTTTGGCCACGTGGCAGCCTGTACTTACGTGGTCCAGCATGCCAGAATGAGGCTCAGACCCCTTCAAGCGTGGCTCGCGTTGGTATACTGCTCAGGGTGCAACAGGCTGGACTCGGTAGTGACAGCGCCAGGACACATACTCGAGTCTCTACATTGATGGCTCAACCCTCAGATGGTATGCAAAGGTGTTTCTTCAACACCCCACAGCCCTCCTTGTCCCTAGTAATGGACGCATCAGCTCTGAGTTGGGGGGTGCATCTGGGAGATCTCCGAATACAGGGCCTATGGTCACTGGACGAGCTCTCCCTCCATTTCAATATCAGGGAGCTCAGAGCAGTGCAACTAGCATGCCAAACTTTCCAGTCCCAGCTGCGAGGCCAGTGCATAGCAGTGATGACAGACAACACCACTGCTATGTTTTTCATCAAGAAGCAGGGTGGAGCTCATTCCTCCCCCCTATGTCAGGAAACCCTCCAGCTATGGGAGTTCTGCATAAGAACATAAGAATGGCCATATTGGGTCAGACCAAAGGTCCATCCTGCCCAGTATCCTATCTACTGACAATAAACAATGCCAGGTGTCCCAGAGGGAGTGAACCTAACAGGTAATGATCAAGTGATCTCTCTCCTGCCATCCATCTCCACCCTCTGACAAACAGAGGCTAGGGACACCATTCCTTACCCATCCTGGCTAATAGCCATTAATGGACTTAACCTCCATGAATTTATCTAGTTCTCTTTTAAACCCTGTTATAGTACTAGCCTTCACAACCTCTTCAGGCAAGGAGTTCCACAGGTTGACTGTGCGCTGTGTGAAGAAGAACTTCCTTTTATTTGTTTTAAACCTGCTGCCCATTAATTTCATTTGGTGGCCCCTAGTTCTTATATTATGGGAACAAATAAATAACTTTTCCTTATTCACTTTCTCCAATCCACTCATGATGTTATATACCTCTATCATATCTCCCCTTAGTCTCCTCTTTTCCAAGCTGAAAAGTCCTAGCCTCTTTAATCTCTCCTCATATGGGACCGGTTCCGAACCCCTAGTTATTTTAGTCGCCCTTCTCTGAACCTTTTCTAATGCCAGTATATCTTTTTTGAGATGAGGAGACCACATCTGTATGCAGTATTCAAGATGTGGGTGTACCATGGAGGGCAGTAAGGGCAATAAGATATTCTCCGTCTTATTCTCTATCCCTTTTTGAATGATTCCTAATGACTCCATTCACCTGGAGGTGTCCTATCTCCCAGGAGCGCAGAACGAGCTAGCAGATCACCTCAGCAGATCATTCTGCAATCACAAGTGGTCCATCCGTCCAGATATCCTTATTCCATCTTCCAAAGGTGGGGATTTCCCGAGGTCGATCTCTTTGCCACCCAGAGCAACAGGAAGTGCCCCATGTTCTGCTCCTTCCAGAAACACAGCCCTGGTTCAATCACAGATGCATTCCTGCTACCCTGGGGAGACTGCCTCATGTTTGCCTTCCCACCGGTCCCACTCCTGCACAAGGTGCTGCTCAAGATACACAGGGATAAAGTGGAGATAATTCTGCTGACCCCAGCATGGCCCCGCAACACTGGTACACCACGCTTCTGGACACTCCGATCGTGCTTCCACTCTACCCCAATCTGATCACTCAGGACCACGGTCGCCTCCACCACCCAGACCTCCAGTCCCTCCACCTCACGGCCTGGAAGCTTCATGGTTAAACCCCATGAAGCTCTTATGCTAGGAGTCAGTAAGGGAGGTTCTACTTGGCAGCAGGAAACCATCCACCTGGTGGCAGGGTTGCTGGTGGGCCCAGCAACACCCCCCCCCCCACACTCCAGGTGTCCATACCACTCATCCTGGAGTACTTATACATCTCAAACAGCAAGGCCTAGCAGTGTCATCCATCAAGGTGCACCTAGCTGCTAGGGCCTTCCATCTGGGAGGGTCTGGATGTATTCGCTAACCCCATGGTAAGGCGTTTCCTCAAGGGCCTGGAACATCTATTTTCACAGATTAGACAACCTGTTCCCGCATGGGACCTTAACCTGGTCCTCTCCAGGCTAATGGGGCCCTTTTGAGCCCCTGGCGACGAAAACACGACTTGCGCCTCAAACTCCTTTATCCTTCTTCCCAGAGCCACATAGTCTGCAGTGACCCGCTCAAGGTCATTCCTGGCAGTATCATTGGTGCCCACATGGAGAAGTAGGAAGGGGTAGCGGTCCAAGGGCTTGATCAGTCTCGGCAGACACTCCGTCACATTCTGAATTCTAGTTCCAGGCAAGCAGCACATTTCTCAAGTTTCTCAGTCTGGTCGGCACATGGATGGCTCTGTCCCCCTTGGGAGGGAATCCCCAACCACCACCCATCTCCTCCTCTTGGGAATGGTGGTCATGGAACCCCCATCCGTAGAACAATGCATCTCATACCTTCTGGTCAATGGGGTCTCCTTCTGATCCCTTCCCTCAGATGGCTCTTCCAAATAATTCTCCGCAGTAGTACCTGTGCAGAGAGCCTGAAAACGATCAGTCACCTTTGGTAACAGTCACCTTTGGTAAAATAATAATAGTGATTATTATTCCTTCTAGGCAGAAATCAAAAAATGTCCAATAGAGCAGGGTTCACATGTGAAAAACAAGAACCTTTAAAAAAGGAAAATCTGTTATTCCTGAAGTACTGAGATATAGTGTAGTACTGAAAAAAATATTTATTCTGGCTAAAAGTGAAAACTATTGCAAAAGTACATTGTATAGCTGAAAGTGGTGTGGAAAAAGTGAAATGGAATTTACAATGTTCCAGTGAAATGAAAAGTGGCTTTTTAAAGGCAATATTTAATATTTAAATCAGTCTGCCACTGGCTAGTTGAAATTGGTATCTTTCTGATTCTGTATGAATTTTTATTTAGCTTTCTGAATAGTGGGAACCATAATTAATTTAAAATGCAGAAAACTGCTAGCTATGTTTGTATGACTTAAATTATTTCTGGCAGGGTTTTCAAAATAAAAGACTTTTGTAGAGCCTGTTCTAACAACAATGCTAATATGTTTCCATCCAATTCTGAGATCTGTTCCAGAAGTATTCCTATATAAGGTATTCTTGTGCAAAGAAGCATTTCTCACCGAGTTTATTTTCCAACATGGCTAACCAGACTTTCTGGCCAGGACCCTTCAGAGTGCTCAAGGTGTTTGGTTCCTTTGTCTCCTCAAATGAAGGATGCCAAAATGGCTTTTTCTCTCTGTTTAGAGCTTCTGAAAATTCATTGACTATGCTTCAAGAGGCAGGAAGGTTTCCTGTGGGTGTAGTCTCTATCCCCCATCAAGATTAGGTGGTCATCTTTCCCCACTTGCCTTCCTGATGGCTTTGTTTACCTTGCATATAAATATGCTTTTCTTTGTCTTTGGTCTCACCTTGCCCAACTTACATCAGAGACACATTCAAGCAAATGGAATCACATTCCTTTGTCTGAAACAGGCATGGCTTAGGCACTGCTTGCCAAATGCATTTTCAGAACACATTTTCAGCACATATCTATAAAGTCCTTTGTGGGTTTACCGTACATACAGCAGCAAGAATATTAATGATCAGTGAGTAATTAGTTTTCCAGTGATATGTTACATGCCACCTTTTCGGAATATAACATGACAACAGTGTGCCAGCTGGCTTTGGGATGATCTTAGGGTCACACTTGTCCAAGCCCTGCCTCCCCATGTACACTGCTATTTTTAGCACTATAGTGTTCCACTCCTGGAGCCCTCCCTCTGCTGCAGGGAAAGACTCCCGGAGAGGGGGATGGGCCAGGCAGGAAATCCTATTTGAAAAGACTAATTTAATGGACACTCTGTTCTGACTGGAGAAAAGCAGGAGGAATTCCCTTTCCAGTGTTTTCCAGGTCAGATGTTAGGGGAGACTGGAATTTTGGATGGAGAAAGTATACTACAAGAAAGCAACACTTGTCCCTCACAACAGCAAGCACTTTTTCACACAAATCCACTGTTACCAGTCATGATGGCCAAGATTTTTAAAAGCAAAAAGTGATTTTAGGTGCCTCAATTTGTGGGTGCCCAACTAGAGATGGCTTACAGGCATCGGATTTTCAGAGGGTGGGTGCTCAGTGCTTTCTGAAAATCAAGCCCCTTTAAGCAATCACAAGCCAAGCACCGTAAAGTTGAGCCACTCAGAATCACTGATCACATCTCAAAATCTTGGTCAAATTGCATTCACTGTTTTATTAGAGTGTAATCAAGATGGCAGTGAAAACCTTATGCAAGTACAGACTTTATCAGTTCTGGATTTTGTGACACAATGAAACATTCTTTCTTTCTAAAATATCTTTTTGAAGACATGCACACTGTAGATATAATAAAGGTACAATAGTTTTGTGGCATTTTTAGTTTGTTAATATGGTGTGGCAGAAATTGAAAAATATTTTATTTTCAAGTGGCCATTAAATCTGTGTGTGATTTCTCAGTGACTGCAGTGCAAGCTATGGTGGAGGGCAGAAGGGAGCAACTCTACTTATGGGATGCTCATGTCTATGCCAGATGCTGTCTATTTCAGACATCTGTAATGTCAGTTTAATGGGCACAGTCCAATAAAATTCAGCTTGAATTTCTCTTTTACGCTAACGTTATAAGCTTTTAACAGCTGTCCTAAGCAGAACATTTTACCTTAACAGATATGCTAGACACACTAACATGAGCCATAAAATGGGGATGCCACTTCCTACTGCAGTTCTAAAAGCAGAACTGAGGTCCAAAAAATAGAAAACAAGAGAAGATACAGTGGTCTGTCTGTCTGGTATCAAAAATAGCCGTGTTTAGGTATATTGTGCTGTAACTACCAGTAAACTACCAGTACCATCCCACTCTGAAACTAAAGAGCCAAAACATATTAAGTAAAAAAAAAAATATGTAAGGATGAATGCATACATTATTCAAAACGTTTTGTCCTCCAGTACTTCTTTGGGTACATTTTTGAAAAGATCTAGTGTTGAAAATCTGTCCCTATTGAAGTCAGTTGCAAACCTCCGACTTCAAGAGGGCCAAGATTTTACCTAGGACTTCTGAGTATCCTGACAATCAGATACGATTCAGTTAAGAGAGAATGAAGCATTTTAAATTTCTTCTCCTTTTTCTCCCTGCATTTGGTTTAGATTTTGACAGTTTGCCTCCTGCACACTATAAGGAGATAATGAACACTATCCTTTTGTGGATCCAGCAGTCAGAGACCAAACTCTCCATACCTCAGGTTATTGTCACTGAATATGAGATCATGGAGCAGAGACTCAGGGAGCTAAAGGTAAGTGTACAGACTGTGAAAAAAGCCTTCTGATTGAAAAACACAAGCGGCTGGAACTTCTGTTGGCTTAAATCATCATAACTCCATTGAAGTCAATGGAGCTATGACTATTTACACCAGCTGAGGATTTAGCCCAAAGGCTATGGGTCGGGAGGGGGGGGGGGGCTACTTACTGATATTGAAAAGGCTTCTGAATGTTATTGAAAAAAGCACCAAGGTTGGTATTTGCGAGTTGAAACAAATACTTAAGGTACTAACCAACTTAGGGGAATAGCTTTTGCATCTCCCCATGAGAAACAAAATGTTCTCAGAGATATTTACAGCACTTAGGCATTCAGCTTGTAATGAATGTTTTCATGTATGCATTAGAAACGAGTGTTATGAAAAATACAGAACATTTACTTCTTTCCATCCCAATCTGCAACTCCTGTCAAATTTCCAAGCAGAGACAGATGTGGGATGAGCTTTGCCAGTGGGCATAAAGCTTCTCTGCATGTGGACTTTTAGTATTGTTTTATTATCTGATGGCTAAAGAGCATTTTGCTGGATGCAACTGCCAATGAAAATAGAGAAATGCAAAGCAGAAAATATCTGGTCTCCATGCTGATCAATATACTGATCAATCCTTGAAGGTAAGTGTATGGTAATCATTGGGGCCATAATAAATTATTTAATGGATTATACAATGTCTCAAAGAATTTAATTATCCATGTATTTATACCATTAAAATTAGCAACTGAATGTGTTTCTAATCAGCTGTTTTCTGAATAAGATTAAACTTTTACTTAGGTCATGGTGAAGTGTGTAATTCTTTTCTTTGAAATTAGTACAAGAATTGTTCAGCCATTTGCTCAATAATATTTTACTGCTTCTGGGGGGGAAAGTGTTCAAAATAGCTCAGTATGTTCCAAGTGAATTAATATAATGTTAATTTTTCATGTCACAGGCTTTGCAAAGCTCTCTACAGGAGCAACAAACTGGCCTAAACTATCTTAGCACAACTGTGGAAGAGATGTCCAGGAAAGCCCCTGCAGAGGTCAGCCAGAAATATCGATCTGAAATTGAGGGGATCCTTAGCCGCTGGAAGAAGTTATCAGCTCAGCTGGTAGACCGTTGCCAAAAACTTGAGGACCTGATGACTAAGCTCCAGCTGTTTCAGGTTATTAGGGGTTATCCCTCTTTCTCACACACATACACACCCATCCATCTTCTGGTGTCCAGTGACATAACAATGTTTATATATGAGTGCATTTTTATATATTTCTGCAAAAGTTAATTCTTGAAGTAAAACAAGATAGAAGGGAGGAGTCTCAAGTCAATCCATGTGTGAGATTCTTGTATTGCAATGGGTTATTTGAATCAGAATAAAGGCACTTTAAAAATTCTAAATCTTTGGCAGGTACTAAGGTGTTGATTGACTGATGCAATGATGATCCATTTGATAGATTGTTATAAGAGTGAAATCCTCACCCCACTAAAATCAATGGAAGCTTTGGTATTGACTTCAGTGAGTCCAGGATTTCACCCAGAATTCTTACCTTTTGCCTGTTTTCGCTTGTGTTGAAAACAATGACAAAACTCCTATTGATTTCAGTGAGAATAAAGTCAGGCCCCCAACACTGTAATCCTTCTAACACTTTTCCATGCAACTCTAACCATCTTGATTTCAATGGATTACTTTTGTCGTCATTATCACTGTTACTTCTATTGTGGTAGAAACTACTAGAGGTCACTAATCAAGGATCAGGACCCCATTGTACTACACACATAGGTAAAATTATTTATATACAAATGTGCAGGAGTAGAGCCCTAGATTGTTTTCTTCATGGCAGAGATCTTATGTAGACACTAGTTGGCAAGTCATCGGACACACTGTTGGTGCTCACCAAATGAACAACAAGATTGGGGGAAACCTGGACAAACAAATATTGTAATATGTCATTCATGTCTCAATTTTTAATATATTTCTGTTCCATTTGTATATAATCCTAAAGCACAATTTTCAAATTGATTCTGATTAACCAGGCACCAAAATTCTGAAAGTATTCTGCAGAAAGTATCTTTACATTTTTATTCTATCCTCCTTCCATGTAAACGATCACTTAAGTACTCATAAAGGACAAGGGAATGAAAGTAACCCTTAAGCCTTTTTCAAGGTTGACCAGCACAATGTGAGTTGTTACATACAGTGCTCCATTTACAATATATGAATATTTCAGTCCCTGTCCTTGGTTTGTTTCAAGTAGAATTTGATTGTTGCTTTTGTGTCATTGATTATAGCACAATAGGATTTTTTGAGTGAGTTGAGACCACTGTTTCCTATTTAATCCAATACAGTCATCTGGTCAAGAATAAATGTTCTGTCAGCAGGGTCATGGTTGGTTTTGTATCCCTGTTTCTGCAAAGAAAAACCCAGTAGCAAAAGAACAAAACATTCATTCATCTGATTCTCTTTGACCATACGGGAGTTTTGACCACAAAAAAAAAATTATCATCATTAGGTAATGAACAATTTAAGAACTAGTCTTCTCCAGAAGACTCCAACAATCCTAAATTTGGTTTAATTGGTAGCACTTTGATTCTGAAAATAATGAATTTGGCTGTCATAGCATGACTTGGGTTTGTGTTCATTGCTAATATAATGAAATATTGGGAAGTACGCTGTTTAAGGTACTATCCTTTCCTTAAGAAATTTAAATTGGCTTTTTATTCATAACTGCTGGGTTTCTGGGTAGAAGTTTAGGAAGATACCATTGCCATTTTCAAAAAGACAAACCTCGGTTTCTTAAATAGCATTTCATCTCTCAGTAAAACAATTAGTTTTTGGCAATATAATGTGCACTATTTCTGAGCGTGGATCACTGCACAACAAGTGTACAATTCATATAAAATTCATTGCTTGTATATCCCTCTAGTATACTTTGAGTGTTTAGTTAGCTTTGGTAGCGTCTTAGCTATTGCTTCCTAATGGAGTGTATCGTAGAGGTATATGTTCAAATCACTACTGATAGCAGATAAAGCATATATTCATTTCAGAATGTGATCCATTTATTTGATCTTCACTGTTTTTGAAGAGTAATCTCTGTATCCTGGGTTAACAAAAGGAAATCTTCAAATTGGTCCTTTTCTCTTTAATGAAAAATGTTTAATACATGCATGTTAAAATACTGAAATCTCATAATAAAATATGATTCTGGATTACTTTTACTCCTTAACAACAAAAGTACAGAAGAAATCACTTCATTCACTCTTTTGGTAATTTTGGTATTCATCACTTTTGTATCATTAATTTTTATCGATTCAATTGATTTTGCAAAGTAGCCTGGTGCTATAAAAATGACCAGCTGGTGCATTTTCTTTATGGGTTACCTGATATGTATATTTGAGCAAATTTTGGGCACAATATTATTTAAATGAGAACTGACTGCTTTAAAAATATAATAATTGAATTATTATATTGTGTATAATGCTGAATGTGCATTTTACAGATGTTGGTAAAGCAATACTTTGAAGAAAAAAGTGATACTATTTGAGTGTTAATTTAGCAGCTCATCATTTGTATAACTTGATGATGCTCCTCCTTAGCTGACACATTAGCCTTTATTAAAGGGATAACATAAGCTTCTCACTGACTCCCAAAGGCTAAGCATTAGGTCTTAGAATTAGCATTCAAATGTGGTTGGAGCAGGGGATAGGGAATCAGGATTCCTGGACTCTGTTCCTAGCTCTGGTACTGGTTGATTATGTGACATTCAGAAACCCAGTTAGAGTATGTCTACACTGAAGCTAGGAGTGTGCCTCCCTTTGCAAGTAGTCAAATACATGCTAACTCTGCTTGAGCTAGAACGCTAAAAATAGTAATGTAACCAGGGGTAGCATAGATGGTGGGTTGGGCTAGCCACCTAAGTATGTACCTAGGGGGTCTGGGCCAGTCTGTACTCAGGTGGCTAGCCCAAACTGCAACCTAAGCTACACTATTTTTAGTGTGCTAGCTTGAGCAGAGCTAGTGCATGTCTGTCTACTCATTCAGTGAAGCGTGCTTCCAGCTGCAGTGTAGACCTGTTCTGTATCGATCTCTGCTGCAGTTAACCTTAGAGTAAACATAGTACTACTTCCTTATTTTGCAAGGGGCAGTTTTTCTACATGGTGGCCTCTTAGTTAGTGAAATAAGATGGTAGTTTCGTATGCTTTTTTAATAATTGTGTAAAAGGAAACTTAAAGGGATGGTGAACCGCAATTAAAGGACAATTTTAAATAGTTGGAAACCCTTAGAAGTGGTGATATATAAGTGAAAGGTGGTATTCTCATTCTTCTTCTTGCTGTTTTCAAAAGAGGAGGGAAAGGGTTTTTGTATTCTTACCATTAACAAATCAGAGAAACAAAATCCAAACTGTTTATTCCTGAAAACAAGAAATGCTGAGACTAAAATGATCAAAATGCAGGCCAAATGGTGAAAGGCAATCCCCCCCAAAATTTATTTGCTTGTTTGCATTGCTCAAAGTGCTGTGACCTCTTCCTAATTTTAGAATTATATTGTGATGAAGTTTAGTGATAGTGCCATGATGAATTCTATTATCACCAGTCAGTGCTTGTAGCATACAATAGACTGTTGTTTTTAACAAACAGAATGACACTAAAACCCTGAAGAAATGGATGGCTGAAGTGGATGCTTTTCTGAAGGAAGAGTGGCCTGCCCTCGGTGACTCAGAAGCGCTGGAAAAACAGCTTGAACAATGTACAGTAAGTAGTCCTTGTGTACTGGATTCTTTGTGTGTATGTGGCTTGGGTGAGTGTTTAAAAGAAGAATCAACCCAAACTTTCGCCTAACTAGAAATAAATTTAAAACTGAATCTCTTGGTTTTGAAGAAAATACTGAAAAAACCAGGAAGTTGAACATACAAAGGGAGTAACACGGATGCTGTAATACTGTATCCTTGTGGTATGTCCAGACTGGACAAAACAAGAAAGTTTGAAACATTGTGAGCTCCTTGGAGCAGGGGCCTCCCTTCTTAAGTATTTGAAAAAGTACCCGGCACTTGAATGAGTTCTACTGCAAATAATAATCATAATATGGTGAGCGCACACTTTGCCCCCAAGATATCATCTACTTTTTTTTCTTGTTGCCATTTTGTGGTAGTTTCTCATTTCAGGGAAGCAGGAGGCACAAAGTTGAGAGCCAGATTTGTATCTCTTAGACCGGGATAAATTCAATGCAAATTCCACTGGAGTCTATGGGCCTAAATTTGTAGCAAGTGTATAAAAATAACTCCTTCGGAAGTCAAACACTTCATTAAAAAGCTGAAATTCTCATTGTTGTCCAAACTTTTCTTCTCCTCACCATCTCCATCATGTGAGAAGCTTTGGTGTCCTTCATGGCATTCTTAGTGATCTTTGATTAAATGTTCAGACTCAGACCAAATCTTGTCACTTCTCAGTTTATAACAGTTCTGCAATCTGTTCCTTCCTCTTCCATTTCTATTCTTCACTCCCACTTCCAAAGCCTTTGTTCATACCATGATCCCTTCTCAAGTCTCCCTTCTTTAAGCTGTCCAATATTCAGCAGCTGAAATTACCTTTTTCCTCTTCTGTTATGACTCTGTCACCCCCTTTGATGTCTCTTTTCTGGCTTTTTGTCTCTTTCTGCATAAAGTTCAATCTGCTCATTCTGGCATTTAAGTTTCTGCCTGAGTCTCCTGTCATGCTCAACTCACTACCTTTGCTCTAACCTTTTCCCTCCCTTTCCTTCCTTCTACTTTTGCCTTCATTCCTGTTTTCACACTGCTCCCTTCACTTGGCTCACTGCCCTTCTTAAAAGGATGAAACATCCTTGTTTTCTTTCTTCAAATGCCTCCTCAAAACCTATTTCCTTTCCCTTGTTGCCACTAGTGACTTTCTTTCCTATGCAGTCTATTCCTCACTTATCCTACCAGAGCCTGTAATTAAAAATGATCAGAATGTATATGATTTGATTCCTGTACATGACTCAGTTTTTGTTTGTTTTAAACATAATCCCCTCTTTCACTTTACTTTTGTTGTACTTTATGCTTTGTTCAATTTAGATTGTACAGTTTTTGGGAGCAGGCTCTCTATTGAGGCCTGCTCTGCTTCATGCAGAAACAGATAGGGATGGAAAAAGTAACTTTATGCCACCTTATGGAATGCCACTACAAATCCTAGCAGGTGACAATACAAAACTTCCATTGACTTCAGTGAAATCTGAATTAGAGCTGGTTAGAGGCTGAGCTAGTCTCTTGTGCAAATTTCAACAGCCTTGGGCTGATCTAATTTGCATCTAAATGAATATACCCCCATGGGCAGATCCAGCAGCTGGGAATTGCCAGAGCAAAGCATCACACAAGCCTCCCCACAAGGCTGTAAGATGGGTAGCATACAGCCACCCACAGGGGGATAATTCCTGTGATAGTCAAGGAAGATGGCTTTACAAACCATTTGTAGCACCAGAGTGGTGCAAAGGGACCGAATCATACTGAAGAATTGAGCCCCATGCCTCTTAAATATTATGCCATATTATAATTCTGTATAAATGTTATTAATTCTTTTTTTTTATCTTGCATAGAAAAGCTAATCATTTAAACTCATTTTAAGACTGTTCATCCTTCTACTCTGTATTTTGCATAATATTGTCTGTTAATTGTGGTCATTTCAACAGAGATCTGGACCAAATACACACATAGTAGCAGAATATTTTATGCTCTTACTTTATTGGACAGTTTTATAGAAATGGCATATCTGTAACAGCATCTGCATGTGTTATTTTCATAAACCTTCTACTATTCCTTTAGGCCTTAGTAAATGATATCCAGACAATCCAGCCCAGTTTGAACAGTATTAATGAGGTTGGGAAGAAAATGAAGAATGAAGCAGAGCCAGAATTTGCTTCCAGAATACAGACAGAACTAAAAGAACTCAACGCTCAATGGGAACACATTTGCCAACAGGTACTGAGTCTCTTGCTGTGACTGGTTCTCTTTTAATTAACTTTCAGATTTCTCATTGGCATAATTCCTCCCCCTCTGTGCATAGCCAGTCAATGTGAAAAATAATCTAGACATTTTTGGTTCAAGCTAATTAACCTTCCATTATACAAAGTTTATCTAGCATGTAGAAATATGTGCAAAGTAGATATATTAAACTATGCAATTTAGTCTAGCTGTACATCTTATTGCTGATGTAAAATTAGCTCTTTACAATATAGATTTTTTTGCAAAAAGATTTCCATCTGTCGACATATAAACTTCTGCACTGAGTAAGTTTTTATTAAAACCATTCTTTTGCTTCTGATACTTTATTATACTGACTAGTAATTCTCAAGATCAAGTCCTTCTAGTTTTCAGAATTCAGTAACTTAGAATTATAACTGATATCTACCCGTCCATTTAAATTAGTGTGTCACAAGTGCCCACAAATGTAAAGTACAGGTGGTATGCAGTATTGACCTGAAAGGATACGTGTTTTATTTTGACGATGTTCATGGTGAACCAGTGATATTTACCCATAAAGAAAACACATCAAACAGCTAGCAGTCGTCAGTGTAAAGTTACCACTTTGTATAATATGACTGCTAATGGCATTACAAAATATAGATAATCCTTTACAGTGTATAGTATTGTATAATAGGTATTCTACTAATGTTTCACTTGTTTTAGCTTTAGTCCTGTTAAATCTGGGATATTTTAAGCTATTTTTGTTTGTGTACACTTAAAACAAGTCCCCATTTTTACATATTGAAACTGTTGATGACCTCAAGAGGGTCTGAAGTTTTCTAAACCTTTCTTAAAACACAGAAATGCAATGATTGTTTTGTACTTTTTTGTTAATATTAAAATTGGCAATTTTTAAAAAGGGATCTCTATATTTAGTTCATTATAAATCATTCTATTTGGATTGACCAATCAGGATCCATTCCCGCAAACTGAATAAAGCACTCTTTCTTTGCTCTGGATTGTCTTATATAAAGAAAACTGAAGAAAAATATTAAAGATGATCCATTCTTCTTTAAAGAATTTTAATGAATCCACTTCAGCATCTCTTGGCAGATCATTGCTTTCTTCTTACTTACAGTGGCAGAACTGTTCAGCTTTACAGATCCCACGCCCTGAGAACATATCTCTCTCACTCTCAAGCTGCTTTTATATTAAAAAAAGAATTTGAAAAATAATGCGACTATAGTGAGCAACCAGCCCACGATTGTTTTTCAGTGTTATGCATTCTGAATGGTGACTGAAAACTCTACAGATTTCCATACATAAACTTTTAACGGTAGTTAAAATTAACACAAACCAAAGTACCTCAGGTTTTAAAATTAGATTCTGGCCCAGTATTGCCACTTGTCATACGTCACTTACCCGTGCTGCTGAGAGTGAACCATACAATGCCTTTCCATCACCTCTGTCACTGGACGCTTCTTGCCTTTTATGCTGAGAACAAACAAACAAACAAAATTTCTGGTGAATTTGATGTCTTTGCCATAAAAAGCAAACCTTCACCGTGAGGAACTGAATGTCCATGTTCTACTTACTCTTAGCCATATTTAAACAAGAAAGTAAGGAATGTTACACAACAGATTTAAACTTGAGGTATATTTCACTAAACACTCTGTTGACAAACCGTACTACCATTATCCTCTATAGAGCCAACAGTTTAAAGGTTTCCATTGCATGGATAAATATCTGAGGCAGATTAACAAAATAATACGTTGCCCTGTCTGTTTAGAGATTTTTCAGCAGAAAATCTTAAAACGCTTTACAAAAGTGGGAAAATATGTTTATCCCCATTTTATAGAGGGCGAAATTGAGGCATGGATTGTGTAAGTGACTTTGCTGTTGCAGAATGGTTTAATTGTATCTGTCGGGTTAACAAGTTTGTAAAAATTACTGCTGTTGTAGTATGCTTCTTGGAAATCTGGAAAGCACTTACTTGGCCCAGTTCCACAGTCCTTTCTCAAAGAGGTCCCTTTCACTAACCTGCCTTGGAGCTTTTAGTTGTTTGTTTTTATTGTGCAGTATTGATGTATGTAGAACTTGTTTTAAAGATCTGCTTTCTTTAATATCTCATGTACTGCTTGCTTACAGAAATTCTAGTTAAAATTCTGCAGGGGGAAAACGCCTCTAAGTTCTTGATGATAAAACTTGTGGGTGATTGGGGTTTTGTTTTTGTTTTTTTTATGCCTTGCATGATATTCTTGATGATGTATTTCTATCTAATATGCTGATGATGATCAAAGTATACATTGCCAGTGGGCATTCTTAACATAGTAACTTCATTGCTAGCTATTAAATACATATAAGAAGTGCATATAAAAAGCATTTCAAACTGCAGGCATTTTTTTAAAAATGTGAGGAAAATCTGCTAAGATTACTACATATGCATGCAGTGTGACCTACACCTTTGCAGATAAGGGAGAATTGCCAGAGAGCAATCATGTATTCTTCTATAAATCTTATTTGGCCACTTGAAATGTTATCTGTTATGGGGCTGCTGCTAAACAAGATGCAACTTTGTGCGCCTTGTGACTCAAAATAGGTACTTGTTAGGCTTCAACTTTTTTTTAAAAAAATCAATATTTATTTGATTCATTGTTAGCATCTGTAGTTTTTGCTTTTTACAATGATGATGACCTTTATTTTTGTGCAGTAGAAGCTTATATCAAATACCATTTCATGCTTCTTTCTTAAAGGCCTATGCTAAGAAGGCAGCACTAAAAGGTGGTTTGGATAAGACTGTTAGTCTTCGAAAGGATTTGTCAGAGATGCATGAATGGATAACACAAGCTGAAGAAGAATACCTGGAGAGGGATTTTGAATATAAAACACCAGATGAATTACAGAAAGCGGTTGAGGAACTGAAGGTAAAAGGCAGACTGACTGGTTTAATTTATGTCTGAAACTCTTTTTTGAAGCCATCGCTGCACACAATCTGTTTGCTCATTTAAAAGAGTTGCTTTTTATATCTAGTTGGAAAATCTGAAATTTGAAGTGATAGGTGGCTTAAAGTAATTTGTTTCAATTTAGAGTCTGTTGAAAGATATTTAAATCTTCACAGTACTCTGTTGCTACAGGGTTTGGGGTTTTTTTTTCCCCCCATTGCTTTATTGGATTTTGGATTCTTTGCAGTCTGAGCATTAATTTAATTACTCAATAATTTCCAAAGAATCAGTTGTTAGCAGTAGTTAACCACTAGATAATTACTTGATAAATCAGGGTGAAATTGGTTTGATTGTTTAACTATTACATTAAGCAGAGAGAGACTATAATTTAGGACTTGAATTCAGGTGTTGTGCATTTATGATTTATTTATGATTTATTAGTGTATACTCTAGATCAACTGCAAGACATGGGCTTGATTCAGGAATTTATGGTGTGGGTTATGCAGGAGATGATTGTAATGGTCACTCTGGCCTTAAAAAAAAATCTCTTTGTTAGGCAGAGGGTTTTATGGAAGCATGTACCCCTGCAGCTGAAGAGTTTTTCTTTATCAGCTGATAGAAAAGAAATCATGTAAATTCCTAAAGAAATCAAAATGGGACAGCAGTGATTTGCCATGAATGAAATGTAACCCCATATTAAAAGTCAGCATATGCTATTGGGATATAATTAATATGCGGAAATATCTATATTACAATAGTTCATGGCACTTTTACATTACACTATCCTTTGAAACAGGCGTAGTAAGACAAATTATGTAAATTTCCCAGTGAAATGCAGAGAGAGTTTTTGGCCTAGCACAATACTTCATAAATATAAGAGAATAAAATCCCATTACTGAAGTCTGCACATACAAAACATGCAATTTTTGACCAGATATAAATAGACTTAAATAATTGCCCTTCCCTCCCTTACTTTGATCATATCTTGAATACAAATTCTAACTAACTAGACATATATTAAAACCTCCACTACCATTCTTGTCTGATACTTGTACTTACCCGGACAGTACTTTTACATTACTGGGCAAAAAGATAATTCTCAGCCTAACATGGCTCAAAGGAGAGGCAGGTAGGAAGGAAGGGCATATTCCCATCTGCCATATCCATTGGCACATGGAGAGGGCCCAGAGATTTGGGGAAAGCATTCAAAACCTCCTTAAAGGATGTTGTAGCAGATACATTCCTCCTTTTGTGCTGAAAAGCTCCAGGAGGAATTCCTCTTGAACCTCCCACTGGGGTGGTGCAGAGCTACACTACTCCAATGGGGTACAACCGAGCCCATAGGTCCCAGTCCTGAAAAGAATTATGCAGGTGTTTAACTTTAAACATGTGAGTAGTTTCAAGACTCCACTGGGACTTATGTGCTTACCATTAAGCACATGTCTAAGTCTTTGCAGGATCAGTGCCTCAATCTGTAAACATTTTGGGGCAGGGAACTGTTGTCTTGCATATCTGTAAAGGACCCGGCACATTAATGATATAATATAAATAAACATTACCTTATTATTTTTAGCAATGGCACAGTAATGTCTAAAAGTAGCAGTCACAATCAGGACCCCATCTGCTGGGTGTTTCACAAGCCCCTAAGGAGAGACACCTTACCTGCACTGAGGATCTTGAATTTAATTAAAGTAACTCCTAACTAATGAGAGTAACAAACAGTAGGAGGGAAAGAGAGCACAGATGAGGGTGACAGTAATTAGTTGTGATTACATAGGCTAACAATGAGGGCGGCTTGGTGGTTAAATATGGTTTAATTATTTTTAAAATTCCCTATTAAACTGTGGTCCTCTGTGATTGCCTAACATTTGCATTTCTTTCACCTTTCTAACTGGGGTCGCTGCTCACTTCTTACTGCATCTTCTTCCAAGACCAAGCCATGTTCACACCTCAAGCCTTCCATGCTCCACTGTTACCCCAGACAGTGCTATTGCATGAGGGAGGGATTCTCTCCCTAAATCCTCAGCTCATTCTGGAGATGAGTGGGATGATCCAAAGAATGCTCACGCTGAAGCTCAAATTTGAAATACAGCTGTGACTTTGGTCCTAGACAGAAATTTGATTTTTTTTTAATCTCCCCAATTGACTGTGCACTGTTAAAGTTGGTTAATTGAATTTATTTGGAAGTAACACAAAAGATGTTTTAATCTGTAATGTGAAGTATTGCAACATTGATGCCTGAAGCATTTTCTCAGCAAGTATATTATTGAAATTTAGTTTTGTTTTCTCACTACTCCAAAAGATTCAGTCGTTCTATATTGTGTAACACATTTATTTGTTATTCATGATAAACGTGTATGTTGCCTTAAAATGAAAACAAGATGAATACATTTTCATCGCACTATCAAAGATGATATCAGCATGGTTGGGCATTACTTCCTTGATTCTTCTTTCTTTCAACCTAAGTAGAATCTTGATGCAATTATTTGAACTCTGATTTCTTCTCCACAAGTCAGGACCAAAGTCAGGACCATCGTTTACTTCTATTTTACAGAGAGCAAAAGAGGAGGCCACACAGAAAGAGGTGAAGGTGAAGCTACTCACAGACTCTGTGAATAATTTTATAGCAAGAGCTCCACCTGCAGCTCACGAAGCCTTAGAAAAGGAACTTGACATATTAATTACAAACTACCAGCGGCTCTGCAGCAGGCTAAATGGAAAGTGCAAAACTCTGGAGGTCAGCTATTTTGTTGGTCTTTAATATTACAACTACTCAAACTGCAAAAATAAGATAGACACTAGCAGATAATAAACTCTTATCTTTGTCCCCTTTACTAATGTCATGCTAAATAAACTGTGCTCATATTAAGTTGATGTAAATGTAGTTCACAACCACAGAATCACAATAGTTATCCTGATGGAGCACAGTTATATATTCAGCAACGTCTGGCTAAACATAGTGGAGAAGCAGCTATGATTTTTTAAAAATTTTGATTTTCTATCTAAAAGTACATTTTTTTCACCAGGAGGTATGGTCATGTTGGCGTGAGTTATTGTCCTACTTGGAGGCAGAAGATAAATGGTTGAATGAGATGGAGCTGAAACTCAGGGCAACTGAAAATATCCAAGGAGGTGCAGAAGAGATCTCAGAGGCATTAGATGTAAGTGCTGACTTAACTGATATAAAATATCAAGACACATATTGAGTTATACCAACACCATTTTGGAAAACCTTCCGTTACAGATGAAAGAAACCATGAATCTGCATAACTATTTGGGAAGATACAGACTATTTGAAAATCACAAAGTACTACTTGATTCAACAAGTCATAATTTGATTTTAATGTGTGCGCATGTTTTAGGCTGATAACTACCATGTAAATGGAATAGAGTAATCCCTTGTGAAAATACTGATTTCTCATGTATGTTGATGATAATAAAACATATACTCTTAGAAATCCTGGCCCCACTGAAGTCAATGGCAAAACCATCAATGATTTTAGTGGGGTCCGTATTTTATCCTTAGGGCCTGGTCCTTTCAGTCTCTATTCATTATTTATGAAGGCAATGGGCTATCTAAGAATTATGTTTTGGTTTGTCTACATGAGGATAAAAGCGCCGCCGCCTGGCCATGGCTGGCTCGGGTCAGTTAACTTGAACTCATGGGGTTTGGGTTGTGGGGTTAAAATGTGCTGTGTAAACATTTGGGCTCAGGCTGGAGCCCTAGCTTTGGGACCCTCCACCCTCACAGGATCTACATAACAATCTTTCAGCCCCGGAGCCGAAGCCCCACAACCTCAAATCAGCTGATCCAGGCCAACTGCAGGTTTTTTATCCCCGTGTAGACATACTCTTCTTCTTCTCAGTGCATCAGAGTGCAGAATACAATTAATTAATTGGATGGTAACTTTGCACTTGGGCCCGAATCCAGTTAGGCTACGTCTACACTACGGGGGGGGGGGGGAATCGATTTCAGATATGCAAATTCAGCTACGGGAATAGCGTAGCTGAATTCGACATATCTGATCCGACTTACCCCACTGTGAGGACGGCGGCAAATCGACCGCTGCGGCTCCCCCGTCGACGGTGCTTACTCCTACCTGGGCTGGTGGAGTACGCGCATCGATTTGGGGATCGATTATCGCGTCCCGACGAGACCCGATAAATCGATCCCCGAGAGATCGATTTTCTCCCGCCGATCCGGGCGGGTAGTGAAGACCAGCCCTTAGAATACTTAAGCAAATGCTTAATTTTAAACACAAATCACATTTGATGGGATTAATGCAAGGAGGATGTGATAATTTTATTTATATAATTTTGATTTTCTATTTCAATAGACATTTTTTCACCAAGAGGTATGGGCATGTTGGCATGAGCTATTGTCCTACATGGATGCAGAAAATAAATCAATGGGATTATTCATGTTTAAATTTAAGCACGTGGTTAAGTGCTTTGCTAGACTTGAGGCCTTAGTTGCTAAAGCATTATTTTAGTAAAGCATAGTACACAGTACTTTGTGGCATAAATATGAAATTGTTTGATACTTTGATCTGATGTCTGCACTTCAATTGTGTCTGAAATGGAGGGTTTCTTCCTTACAGATTAATGAGAGATGAGTGCTCTTCAGACTTTTCTGCTGGTCTGAGAAAAAGGAGAACAAATCGTGATTTTTATGGGTTTTTTTCTTTTCAGTCTTTGGAAAGCTTAATGCGACATCCAGAAGATAACCGCAATCAGATTCGGGAGCTGGCGCAGACTTTAACTGATGGTGGAGTCTTGGACGAATTGATCAATGAAAAACTGGAGAAATTCAGTACTCGATGGGAAGAGCTGCAACAGGAGGTACGTATAATATATCATCCCATTTTTTCATTTTTTACCTTAAATAACTGGCACTTTAGCAGTTGACCTAATTTCCAAAAAAATAAAATTAGCTCCTAATTGTGTAGGATAATTGAAAACAATAAGATACAATATTACTATGCTTCCTTATATTGTTACTATGCAGTGCACCAGATTGTTTTACTTTAGAAACAAGGGAATTGCTTGGGTAACCCTTACACTTCAAAATTCAGGTGTCTTCCTTTGAAAAATATCTGTGGTGAATTTAATATTAAAGAGCCCTATTCAGCACTTCTTACTCAGGCAAAACTCCCACTGGGAAGCCAACTGTTGTTTCAAAATTAAATGTCAAGTGTAATATTCTTTCACAAGTATATTTTCTGCCGAGCATGTCATAAAATGAGCACTTATGTCAATAAATAGCTTTGTAGGAAAACTTCAATAAAGAAAATATGTTTAATGTGAGGAGAGTGAAATTTGTGCATCTGACACAGTTCATAATGATTCTTTTTGATGTGGAAGTTGTTCAATCTGCTTTCACTGAGACTGAACACTTATTACTAATTCTTTGGCAAAACCTACTAAATTCTTTATGCTTTTTACTGAGAAATCTGTTCAGAACACTCTCTCTCTCTCTCTCTCTCTCTCTATCTATCTATCTATATATATACACACACACACACACAGAGAGAGTTTTAAAATCCTTTTAGTATAAAAAATAAAATAAAAATCATGCTCTGGTGTCGCCAGGAAATATTTTAAATACTATTTCAATTGACAAAATAAGTTTCATTTTTTTGAACTAAGGTCTACATGGAACATGTAGTTTAGTTTGAAGGAAAAATATATTTATGAAAGTATGGGGTATGTTTGTAACGGTAGCAGAGAAATAAGCAAGTGATTAAGAAAGGTTTTCTGAAATTAAGTAGGTAAGGTGAAAATCTTGTGACAGCTGCTACTGTGGTTTCTTTTCATTGTCTGACATGAGTAGAAATGTAGGATAGCTAATAAAAAAAAAATTACAGGTAGTCACAGCTCTTTGTCACTTTCCAATGCCATCCCAGAGTGCTTATTTATCATTCTCATTTTGAAAAGTACCAGAGTTGAGTAAATGAAGACTAAAAATATTTCAGGAATAGAAGAAGTGGCCTGACTTTATTATCCAATTGGACCATCGCTATTATAATGGAGACTAGATTGCACTGGTTACTTTGGTGTTCTGTGAAGGTAAAATCATGGGATTATCAAAAAATATTTTTCATTGCTCTTTATTGAGTGGATCAAACTTACATTAAAGTAAAGTAAATGCAAAACTTTGGTGGGGGGGAAAAATCAATGAAAATAAGTTGAAAGTGGTGTAATAAGTGTGAGAGACAGCAAGAGAAAAACATGGGAAACTAGACTGCCTTTGCCATGAAAGGAAAATGAATTTTAACTTGCCAGTCTACGGTATGGATCTGTGTTTTATTTGGGAGCTAGACTCTAAGGAGACTTGAGTGATAGTAATTTGGGAGGTCATATCAAATCACCGTACTTCAAGAAACTTGTAACATGAGGGGTTTGCACATGTAGCCACTTGTGAGCCAGTGTGCTGGTGCAACAGCACCCCCTTTGGTCAGACAGAGCATTGCAAAGAGTTTACTTAATCTGGCAGGATGGCCAGTCAGCTCCTTTTCCCTGAGTCTCTATGGTAGTCCCATTCAGGGCTATGAAATGGGTTAGTCTTGCTGAGGTGTGTGGGCTCTTCCCCTTATCCCTGTGGGTTTTGGTACTTGCGGGATTTGGAAAACCCTTTAGTTTTTAAACCTGAGGGATTGATAGGGGAACCCAGACTCCCCACTCTATTGGGTTACAGATCAGGGCCTTTAAACCAGGCAGGGGGAATCAGTCCTCAACAACTCCTCCTGGTGTACCCATGGCTCCTTCCTACCTACCTTGGTTTCTGTCGGCTTCTCCAACCTTTAGATCGGGTCATGCCCTCTCTGCTTGCTGGCAGGAGTTTCCATTTCCAACCTGCTTGCTCCTCTGGCAGCAGCCCCACCCCTCTGCTTCTCAGCTCTTTTATTCTCCCAGCTGCTGTAAGGCTGCCAGTAAACCTTGGCTGACAGTTCCTGCATTAATCCCTTGGCTGCCTGGCCAGCTTGAGGTACATACACCCCATGACATCACCGTTAATATTAATTGGGATTATGCAAGAGTATTTAGCAGGGTGGGGAATGAACCCCTGAATATCTCATTAGATTCTTTCTCACCTCCAAGTGAGAGCTCGAATTCTGATTTGTAATACATTTGCTCCATTGCTATAAGAGTGTGAGAGAGTAAGGGAAACTTCATTTACTCTTCCTAGTTTTTAATGGAATGATCTGAAATAGAAAGTTATTTTACAAACAAGACAACAAGAGAAAACCTCTTCACTAATAAACTAATATATTCTCTAATTTTTATCTTCTACTGTATCGGATTGTATCATGGGCAGCCAAACAAACCTATTTGCTGAGCTACAGAATCCACCTTTCAAGTCTCAAATCAACCTGTTGTACTGAGCACTGGAAATATTGCTCCTTGAGGGTTTTCTGACCTCTGTCATAACTGACCAGTAGAGGATAAATACTCATTTCCTTTCTCAGACTTTTCATTTTGTTTAAATCCATTGATATTAGCGCTGATGTGCAGCAGTTCCTTCGAATATAGTTTGGTCTAGATTTGTGTTTCTTTTAGTTTCCAGTCAGTATTGGAATTTGATACTGTTAGTATGCAACTTTATGGTTCATAAATTGAGCAATCAGAATTCGGGGAATTCTAAACATAAAGGTTAAACTCTCCAACTTCACTCAGGTCCCTTATGCATATAACCATAACAATGGTCGGTTCTTATTTCATTATAGCTGGAGCACATTGTGACATGTATAATTAAAGTACTTTAAGGATATGTCTACAGTGTGTAATGTTAGCGCCCTCATGGCCAAGATGGCGTCTGCTCTGCTGGCAGCTCTGGCCAAGAGAAGGCGCGCGCAGGAATGCAGCAAGAAAAATCCCTTCCATCCCAGGGGCACCTGTTCCAAACCCCCCCAGAGAGAACACACCCACCCACAGGAACAGTACAATGGATATAAGAAAGGGAAATATTTATTTACAGAGGGATGAGAGGAGAAAAACAACAAGGGGAAATATAGGGGGAAAGTAAAACAGGATTGCATCCAAACCAAGGCCCCACACGCCCAGTGGTAGCACAGTGTGAAAGGGCAGACACCGAGCAATGTGTCTGCACACTGAGTTCAGGAGTCCTGAGCAAAGTTCCGGTTCAGTGCCCTCCAAACCCCTCCGGTGCCCTCTTCTGCTGCTCTCTGCTAAGCCACACAGAGCAGCCACCTCCCCACTTAACTATCTAGCAGCCTCCCTCCTTATTCCCAATGCAGAGAGACAAGCCCCAGTACTCAGAGCCCCATGCAGCTCTGGGCAGCAGTAATACTGGGTCCAGCTCCAGCCTGTCCTTCTCCGGCGATTCCTCACTGGCACACTCCTGTCCTGGGGTGTCTCTGATCGGCTGCTCTGTCCCTCCCAGACTTCAGGCAGGTTCTCTGCTGCTTCACTCTGTGAGGGCCTGCGGGCTGCAGCCCTTCTCTCTCGCTGGAGCTCCAGATCCACACCGTGGAGTTTCCCTCCTTTCTCTCACTGCTCCCCTTCCCGCCTTAGGAAAAAGATTTAAAGGGGCCATGCTCTCTAAACCCCAAAGGAGTTACAAGTGCAATAAAACACCCGCAGCTGGCCTCTGTCAGCTGACATGGGGCTTGGGCTCTGGGCTATAAAATTACAGTGTAGACATTGGAGCCTGGAGTCTGGGCTCCAGCCCGAATGTGTACACTGCAATTTTACAGCTCCACAGCCTGATCCCTGTGAGTTTGAGTCAGCTGACAGGGGCCAGCCACAGATGTTATATTGCACTTACCCTAAATATTTGCATTCATATTGCATAGGTTGAATTGACTATAAAAGTTGAAAAAGTGGGAAATTAAGCCCTGGATGTGAAAAAAAAAATAATTAAAAGTATCATTAATGAAAGTTGCCAAGTTTTGTTCTGCTCCAACTATTGTACTTTTTTCAAATAAAATTTTCATATTTGAAAATAATATGCATATAACCATAAATGTATGTGTATGGTCAACATAATCTGCTCTGAGCAGTGGCCATTGGTAGTTAATAGATCTTCACCAAACTTATCAAGGGGGAGATGAGTAAAGGGGTCCGAATAAGAAACTATAGGGTAGCTGCCTAGGTCTTTGCTTGGAGTTGCTGGGGAAATAGGTGAATGGGGATTGGTGGTGCTGGAGCTACTGGGAGATGAGTGGTTGCTGGGGCTTCCTAGGTAGCAGAGAACTTCTAGTGAGTAGATGGTGCTGGGGAAAGGAAAGGGATCACTGTGAGGGAAGGTGGGGAATAGAAGGTGCTTTGGGGCGGCAAGTAGGTGGTTGGTGTTGGGGCAGGAGGCTTCTGGGTAATAGGTGTTGGGACTGCTGGGGGCAGAAAGCAGCTGAGTGGTAGAAGGTGCCTGACTTTGTGGGATACAGAGGGCTGTTTGGTTAGCAGAGGCGGGGACTGGGGAATGTGTGTTGGGGTGTGCAACTGGCTGCAAGGAGGATGGGTAGGGAGGGAGCTAGGTCTGATGTTGAACTCAGATCCAGCAGAGTGAACAGAGAGATGAGACGACTGGCTGCCTGCTCATGAAGTGCAACTGTGCCCTGTATTAGCCAAAAAGTGGAACTACCTGCATATGTCATTTTCCTTCAGCTAAGTCAGATGGACAAGAATCCAGCTGAAATCTTGGAATGCGTTACAGGGCTGCCAAATGCATGGATATCATGTAAGATGCATGACACTTGGCTTCCCTGATCATGGTTTACTGTTTAGTGTTCTCTTGTTCTATGTCTCCTGATGGCACAAGAAAAGACATTGGAAAAGAATTCTTGAAGGCAATTGTATATGAGTTATCACAGTGATACTTTTTGATTATTTTTCCCCCCACGATGCTTAGAAATGTATTCACACTCAGGAATAAAGAAACTATGCAGTAAATTAGACTTGAAGCAGAGGCCTCAACGATATTGAACTTAATCCTAAGGGGTTTAACTCCCCTCAGTGACTAACTGGCACCAGCAGTGGTCCAACTTCACACCAGTATGGGTAGGCATAACAAGGGGCGGCACTGGGGGAGGCTTGCGGGGGCTATAGCCACCCCAAAATTTACCTTAACCCCTGTAGCCACCCCTTCCAGAGCTGGCAAAAGGCAAATGGCTGAACATGAGTTGCCCAGTGCCACTTCGCTCTGGGGAATCCAAAATGGGTGCCACCTGTGGTTGCTTGGTCTGGGTGTGGCTATTTATTCCAGGAAGCTAATTAGGCTCCTTCTGCTCCTTTCCAAGCAGCCAGTTCTTTTCTAACAATTTCTGTTGCCGGGGAGAAAAGTTCTCTCCCATTATGAGGGACCAAGGAGAAGGGAACATGGAGATGGCATCATCCCAACCTGTACAAGGATCCCTGCGTGTCCATCAAAGCTTTCCGCCTTCCCCCAAACGTTCAGACCAAGGAGGCATTTCTGTGATAGTGAAGTTTTCTTTTCCATTTATTTTAACAAGGAACATATTTTGTGACTTGCAGCCTGTTTATATAAGTGTTTCGTAATGGGAACAGCTATCTACCTGTCCTTTTTATTCTCTTCTCTGAGTTACTTAAGTTCTGTATGAATCCAAGCCTGTTCCCTGGGGATCTAGCTATATATTCTCCAGCTGCTGTATCACGAGAGAACAAAATTGGGAGTGCTCTGAGTGTTACCAATGTAGAGAGTAGTGTCTTCAGGTTGTCTTACTGAGTGAGGGGGCGGGATACTGTTCTGTCTTCATGATACTTAAACCATGAATATTAAATCAATTTCATGTGCCAATTGTAGGGCTTTGCAGATTTACTTATGAAGAGGTAGTGTGAAATTCCAGACTTCCAGAGAAGGTCTTGATCAATCTGTAGATAAAAGATTTGAAAAGAATGAGACTGCCATACTAATACTTTCATGTTAAGTGAAGAGGAAAAAATGTTTCAAAAGTATGACAGTTGCAGTCAACTTTTAGTCTTCTCGTATTTATCAATCAAGCTTCCTCTTCCTGATTAAAACTGGAAGGTCTCACATTTAACAAACAATATCAACTCTGAAAACTGTATCTGAAGATTAAAAAAAATCATAGTAATCCAATAGCAAAGTTATTGTACTCAAATTAGAGAGACAAGGTGGGTGAGGTAATATCTTTATTTGGACCAACTTCTGTTGGTGAGAGAGACAAGCTTTCAAGCTACACAAAGCTGCTCTTCTGGTCTGGAAAAGGTACTCAGAGTGTCACAGCTACATACAAGATTGAACAGATAATTTAGCATAAGTAGCCCATATTCTAAGGGTCCATTCACCAACCTTGTCTCCCTAATATACTGGGACCTACAAGACTACAACAAAACTTTACTCAATTTACTCAGTCATACTATTTACTTGCCCTAATAGTTAGCTTACCTTTTCCCCAGAACAAAATCCACTTTTTGAAATGTTTGACTAGAGAAACCAGTTTTGCATTTCTTGTTACGAAGATTCCTCAAAATTGAATTTGCCATCCTCTCTGTCAGAGGTGGCGCCAGGCACCAATGCACCAAGAGCGTACCTGGGGCGGCAAGCCACGGGGGGCGGCCTGCTGGTTGCCGTGAGGGCGGCAGTCAGGCTGCCTTTGGTGGCATGCCTGCGAGAGGTCCGCTGGTCCTGCGGTTTCGGCAGCAATTCGGCGGCGGGTACACCGAAGGCGCGGGACCGGCGGACCTCCCGCAGGCATGCCGCCGAAAGCCGCCTGACTGCCGTGCTTGGGGCGGCAAAATACATAGAGCCGCCCCTGCTCTCAGTACCCTCAAATTGTATTTCCAGGATCATGCAATGTCCTTGCACAATAATGCATTCCAGGCACAATGTAACAAATCTGTTCAAGGTTACTGTATTTTGAACTGGCTAACATCTAAACCAGGTCTCTCTATTTATTTTATTTGAATAGTTGTGCAGGTAATGTACAATAATAATAATGAGCAAAAACTTATCAGTGAAACATTTACTCTCAGTTAATTGAGCAAACAAACTGACCTATTGCAATATGACTGATTCCGTGAGAAGAAACTGTGCTGTTACTGAGTGGGAGAGATTTATCTGCAGAGGCTGAAAATGTTGTTATCTTTGTATTCATTATCTTCTTTAGTTAACAGAGAAAGACTGTGTGTTTAGTTCTCCCTTTGATTGTGTTGGGCATGATGGATAAGCAATATGCATAGCCACTGTTGCCTTTTCAAGTGACTGATTCACATATCGCCGTGTGGAAATGTGTAATACTGGTGCCCAGAGAACATGAAGTTCTGCAAGCAGCTCTCATGACATTCCTGTAACTTTGAAAGTGACTTGTAGCCCACCCAACAAATTTCTGTTAGAAAGGGAGGATATGCTTCCATAAAGCTGGGAAAAGATGTTCGTATTTAGATTTGCGCTGTGTTGAATGGAAGTTTATTCTTGAGGGCCAACCCCTTTTTCCCATCAAGACACCTTTTTTTAACATTCCCCACAATCTCCATCCCCGCTGTCCATTTTTGCAAACCCTGTCCTGTATGTATGTATTTATTTAATATTTTGTTCTACTCTTGTGGTGAGTGGGGATATCTTTCCTTCCACCCACCTTCTCATTATCTCTTCACGGACTGCTAACTTGGCTCCTCTTATGACTTTTGGAGAACTGGCAATATCAGCCTCATTCTGTACAGTAATAATCCCCAGGACAGCAGGATGCCCTTCTTGCAATACTTGTCAGTTTTGGAACACAAAATGAATAAAGATGTCTATCAACATTGAACCAAGAGGTCAGGGGTATTTTTTTATTTCCAGACAGTTGTATTTTGTAGCCCCTTAGCTCAAAAATAGAGTAAGAAATATTGCTAAAGTTTCTAAGAGAATTACTTCTGGCATGAGGGCATGGAAACTATCAACCAAAGTTGAGTATTTCAAAATGTTGAAAGCATGTGAAAATTGTGTTTATAATGAAAGTCCCAAAATAACCTTATCTACTCCCAGACAAAAACTAAGTTAAAATTTAGTTAAGGTTGAGAGTATATCAGTAATTTGGAGGAGAAGAAAAAATAGAGAGATGTAATTATCCCAATAACAGACATCATAAACCAAGAGTTAAGTTAAATTTAAAATAAATCCAAATATGTTAAGATATGGAAATGCACAGTTAAGGCACTCAAACAACCTTGACTCTGCCCTGGGTTGACACCATCCAATAACCAGAAAATATGCATGAGTTTTAACCTTTTCAGGAGTCTGAAGAGTCTGTTGTTCCATTATTGAGATGACACAGGACAAAAAAGTCTGACTGGATGCTAACTTTTTAAACAGATGTTTCATGAATTTCAACTCCTACACTAATAGTTACTTTTGAATTCTGAGAAAATTCATTCTGTATTCAAAGAGTAAGTGCTGTAATTTGGGAGTGGATATGCTGTATTTTTCACAGATAACACAGAGATTACATCCTTCAAGTGTAAAACTCTGTTTTTCCTTTACTATAAAACTTTGACTAGAACCTCCATAATATATATGAAACTACCTGTGCAACTAAGGTTATTGAAAAGGTGAATTGTATTATTTGATAAATACAGCAATAAGTGAACATGTATTAAAAGGCTAAATCATAATGTACACCAAAAGAGATTTTATCAAGAGGCATGGGGTACAGTGTTAAAATTGAGTGAGCACCTTTAACTGTCAGATTTCTTTATATTTGAATGCTTCACAGTGCATCCTAATTTCTCTTAATGTCAAGCTTTTATATGGAATATATTTAACATTTAGTGTGTCTGCTGAGTTTTCCAGATGTTGATTCTTGAATTATACATTGATCTCAGTTATCTTCTGTACTACAAAGAAACTAATAATTTTATGCTAAAGCATTTTAAAAATCTATAAAATGGCTATTGAGACTGTCAGAAAAATTTAGTAATTAACATGTTTTTTCTTTCCATTTTCATTCTGCGGTTTCCTAAAAGCAGAATTTTTTTGCTTTTATTTTTCTTGACAGCTGTCAATTTCTCTAGGTCAGAAATATCTAAACAGTTGCTGCTTGTCCTGAAACTTCCCATTTACCAATAAACTGTTGGAGATGTTGCTTTACAGATTGGAGCCCTCAGCTTTATTGTCTGTGATCTGATAGTAGGGCTAGAGCCTCTTGTTATGCTGTTTATATACTGTTGTGCTGAGCCATTCATTTGTGCTGGTGTTCTTCCACCTAAAGAAAAAAGTAGTTCAGCTTAAAAAACTAAAAACATATTCAATTAACATATTTAATTTCTTCACTATCTTGCTATATATAAAAGACATTTTTCAAATGTATTTGCTAATTTTCCTGCACATGTGGCCACTGTTGATCTCAAGTTCATGGCTTGGCAATACACTTCCCTGTATGTATGCTTGCTGTTCCTAGGCCACTATTCCTAAACATAAGGTTACAGCCCAACCTAGCAATGAGTTTCCCAGCATTAAAGAGAGCACACACATTGCGTGAAATCCTAGGGTACGTCTACACTTACCTCCGGGTCCGACGGCAGGCAATCGATGTTCTGGGATCGATTTATCGCGTCTTGTCTAGACGCGATAAATCGATCCCGGATCGATCCCGGAAGTGCTCGCCGTTTATGCCGGTACTCCAGCTCGGCGAGAGGAGTACGCGGCATCGACGGGGGAGCCTGCCTGCCGCGTGTGGACCCGCGGTAAGTTCGGACTAAGGTACTTCGAATTCAGCTACGTTATTAACGTAGCTGAATTTGCGTACCTTAGTCTGAAGTGGGGGGGTAGTGTGGACCAGGCCCTAGTGTATAGCAAAGTACTCCGGTGCTCTCAAATGGTAGTCACTGTGAGCTAGATTTTCAAAAGAGCCTCGGGGCAGATTTAAGTGCCCAGCACCTACAGTTAGGATGGATTTTCAAAAGAGCTCAGCCCCATTTACATACCTTAAGACCCACAACCTTATTTCTGTCCCAACAGAGGTGCAACAACGTAGCATTCAAAAAAAGATTTAGCAAATATTGCACAACGTTATTTCTGCAGATCAGTTTAAGGAATAGATAAATAATGTTTCATGTATAATACATCTGTCATCCTGGTCCTGAAACGTAGCTTCTATTCTGGGGGATAAACTAAGTAGTTCTATTATTTATTAAATTAAGAATTAAGTTACTGTATTCTAATACATAGTGTTATAATTTGTTAAAAGGAGACTTTTGCATAGTTTAATATAACTTGTTCCCACTTTAACTTTAAAACAGAAATCTCTTTCTTTACCAGCTTACTTTGTTTTCATCTTATGTGGAGTGGTTGGTTATTTTGTAGAATTTGAGTTCAGGAAAGGTGGAACTTCTTAAGGTATTTAGAGAGATGAAGCAGTGTGGGGAAATGGTAATGCAGGTTTCATTTTAGGACTATTAGCCTGGAGAGTGTCCTTTTAAGTCCTGTTATTGAGTGTTTTATTTTTCACTGATGCACTCACCTCGAAAAATCTAGATCATGTTTTTAGATTGTTCTAATTGTTATAGTTAATAAATTTCACTGCAGTTAATTTACTCCCAGTAATAATTCTACTGTAGTATAATGCCAAGGAGCCTCAGTCATGGTCCAGGACCCCATTCTGTTACGTGTTGTATAAACACAATCCATTAGAACACCTCTGTCCCCCTATGTTTACAATCTAAGTACAGTACATAACAAATTTGGATGATGGCTATTATTTTAGCATCTGAAACCTGAAGTGAAATCTTATTCACATGTGTGCACACAAGGGGGAAAAAAAAAAAAACACCACTGCCACCTAGCTTTTTTAGCTATTACTTTATGGTCCTCATTTCAGTCACTGTCTTCGTAAACGATAGATGTTGACAGTTTTCAAAACTGAACTTACCCTTTTTAATGAAAGACAGATTAGGCTTCTAAGAATTTGATCTCTCTTTCCAGAAAATGTGCATATTCACATTGACTATATGAGATAAAGTTAAAACCTCAAAGCAGATGAAAGTAAAAATCATGAAAGTAGCAAAATCTAGTGGTACATTATGAAGTAACATTGCTTCAGTGATTCGTTTGCTGATGTAATCATGGATAATCAAAGCACGATACCCAGATGTACAGACACTCTGCTCTTAACCTGTGCACTATATCATCTTTTTAACATTCGCTTTAATAACATTTTTAAATCTGTTCTTTCTTTAGTAGCTCAGGTGGTTCCATTAACACTGATCCAACCTGCAAAGCTTTTCTGTTCCACAGAAAATTCCTAGAACTGGCAACCATGGGGCTGTTATCTAATAAGCTGTTTAGAAATAGTACAAAGCATCTTACAAACACCCAAAATAGTAAATACTGATAGGGAACCCTATCCTTTCACTATTAACATCAGCCAATGAGGGTGTTCAGAATAATAATTCTATCTCATTGACTAAAAGTAAGGACCTGAAAGGACCAGCATTCCACTTAGAATATATTATTACCACAGAGACGCACAAAACACTAGCTGATTGTCTGATAGATATTTCAAACCTTTTTGACAAAAGACATTGGGTCCTAAAAACTGAAGGTAGCTATTGAGTCAGAATAAAATGCAACTATCCCTTGTTCAGCAAACAAATCTGTGTTTGGTGTGAACACCCACATCCCAGGACCAGACAACACTATAGTCCACAGCCAATGCTCTCTTACTTCCCCTTTAATTCATACTTTACAAGGAAAGTTAGTCACTGCTATATTATGGGTAGAAATATGGCTGGACTTACAGAAAAGCTGATGATCCCAAACAAAGACTGGGAACATTGTTGTTTGTCTCATATTTGTAGCATGGCATGGAAAAGATTAGACCTCATTGTACTAGGCACTGAAGAAATATATAGCAAAGGGATGGGGTCCTTGTCTTGAAGAGTTTACAATCTAAGTTCAATATGGGAGACTACAAGTGGATATAACAAACAGATAGAGGGAAGCACAAGGTAATGGGGAGATAATTACAAACAGTATAATAAGCACCAGTCACCGTTTACCAGCTGGTTTATCAAGTGTTTTGTAGGCATAATGGCATAAATGGATTGTAAGGGAAGATTTGAAGGAGAGTGCTTTTCTCAGAATTTGACAAGCATCATTATATGTTCTCCCATGCTGCCCCTAATGCTTGGAAGGCATTCCCGTGGGCTATTACATTACTGTCCTTTAATCTTTCCTGAAAATCCACTTTTGGCTTTATGCCTACAAAACACTTGACAATGATTAACCAGCTAGGGTTTGCATTTCTACTGAGTAGAAGAGATTATATAGGATGAGGATAGACCACGAAGGGCCTTAAAAATGAAGACAAGGATTCAATCCTCCTTTCAGAGTTAGCATTCAGTCCCTACTCCAGGAAACTATTTATATTTCACATGTGAGAGTTCCTTCTTGAGAGATCTTTTATTCCTCTCACTTGCTGGAATGGATTATTTTGGATTGGATTGTGATGACAGTAACCCCATTCTGAGTAAACAAAATCTCTTGAACTATATAATGAGATCAGGAGGCCCATCAGGCTTCTGTGTGGAACACTGCATCAGGGAGGATAGTTTTATTTTACAGTTTTGCTGTCTCCTCTTCACTCTAGCTTTGGCTTTTAGGGGTCCTTCAAACCTTAGAGTTTTTCTGTGCAAATTCTTTTAACAAGAGCTGAATGGGTGGCAAAAAGAGGCGAAATTTATCTTACAAAAAGGTGGCTGTGAAAGAGTCAGGAGCACTAATTTATACTGCAGCCTATGTTTATGAGAAAAAATATTGTGACTGTACATTTTCAATGAATTATGTATGTGTTTATTTGTTATTGTCTTTAGGCTGTGAGAAGACAAAAGGTTCTTGAACAGAGTATCCAGTCTGCCCAGGAAATTGACAAAACCCTTCGCTTGATCCAAGAGTCTCTTGCCTTCATTGACAGACAATTAACAGCCTACATTGCAGAGAGAGTTGATGCTGCACAAGTCCCTCAGGAAGCACAAGTAAGTTACATTTGGGTTAATGGTCTTGAATTGATTTGTTAATCACACTGGATTTCTGAATCACTGAAGAGTGGTGGGCTTTCTGTCTCTCTTTTTTAAAATAAGAGGTTTAGAATTTTTGCAGTGCTCTAAATTAAAAAGATGAACTTGCAACGGGTTTTTATAACACACTATATTTGAAAGAGCAAGTAAAGTTTAGATAGAAGTATTGCTGGAAATGGGCCACCTTGATTGCATTGGCCTCGTTAGCACTACAAAAGTAATTTTCCCTCCCTTGGTTTTCACCCCTTCTTGTCAACTGTTGAGAATAGGCCACTTCCACCTTAATTGAATTGGCTCCTTAGCACTGACCCCCCACTTGGTAAGGCAACTCCCATCTTTTCATGTGCTATAATATATAGTCGTCTTACTGCATTTTTCACTCCCTGTATCTGATGAAGTGGGTTGTAGCCCACGAAAGCTTATGCCCAAATAAATTTGTTAGTCTCTAAGATGCCACAAGGACTCCTCGTTATTTTTATTTAAAGGGGGTTGTTTATGTACCAATATAATCATACTTTAAACTTTTTCACCTGTGCCTATCCAGATGATTTAAAGGACCTTAAATGCCATGGAAGGTTATGCAGTAACATTAAAATGGCAATGGAAAACAAAGTGGCTCTTTAAAATCCAATCTTTCTTATGCCAGAATTTACTCATCATCTTCTTCCTACTTTTAGTTGGTTTATTTGTAAAGACAATTAGATGGCATATGGATTGCTACTGAATTATCTAATCACAGGTACTGTGGTTAATTGTTACTTTGATTTACATAAATATCCTTACATTTTAGTTCTTAAGTTTAAAAGAAAATCATCCTTTCCTTCCTCTCCTACAACTTATTTGTTCAGGCTTTGAACCTAGAGCACATTTACCATATCTGACACCAGTTTGTACTTTTCAACTATTTTCACTATAACATTTATCCATAGCCCTGTTTAAAAACAAAACAAAACAAAGTTGAAATAAAGCCCGCTACTACTAATACCAAAGTATTCAAATTGTACTATAGGAAATCAAATAGCTTTTCAGGTCAGTAGATATTTAATAAAAAGTATGATAATATCAGGAGAAAATAATATGGAAAAGTATGTATGGATTGTAAGGATTTGTAAGGCTACTGCCAAATGCATTTTCTGTTAGAAATAGTGATTCCTAAGTACAGATGTTTGGCAGGGAGAAGCTTGAAGAGTTGGTCTCAGATACAGACAAAAATGGACAAAAGACATTGTGGGCCTGATTTCAGAAGTCCTGAGCTCCCACAGCTCCCACTGAAGTCAAAGGGAGCTGCGGTTCCACCACAACTCTGGAAATCAGGCCCTGTGTCTTTTATATTAAAAATAATTTTAAAAAGTTAAAAAATCCATCAAAAATATGTATATTTAAAGCCAAAACCAAATATTTAGACTATACCAGGCCTTATTCTGCCCTCAGTCTAATTTTATACTGTTATAATTACTGACTCTGGTTGAGTTGTTTCCATCTTACACCAGTGTAAGAGTAGAGTCAGGCTTAGATGATTTACTCCTCATGTATCAAATTTCAGTCCTAAACTAGAGTATTTACCCACTACTGTCCCGTTTAAATTTGTTGTTCCTCCTCCTAAAACTTTGATCAACATAGAGTATTATTAGGTAACTCAGGGCTTAACCGAGCCTTTGTCAAGGGAGCATTGGTATGATTTTCATCTTCTAAATCTATATCTCTAAAGATTAGCAGTTTAGGAAACATTCAGTACCGTCTGTTTGATATGGCTGTTTCTGGACCTTTTCAAAAATATGCTTTGATCAAAAGAAATTGTAATTTATCCATCCTTTAGAAACTGGCACAGATACATCCACAGATACATTGGCAAACTCATTTTTTTTCCTCCAAAAAATTTGTGTTGCATATGGATTTATTGCCTCATGTCTGATGCTGAATTCACCTAATCATAATAGGTGTGAAATCAAACAACCCAGAATTTGTTGACTCTTTCCCCTTCACAGTTTTATTTTAAGATGCAGGTAAAATCTTTTGAGGAAACCAAGTTCTCATCAGAACAGATTGAACTCAAATATTACTGTTCTCTGAAGCTCAGTCTGAAGTTCCTTAAAATCCTTATAGGAAAATAAAATGTACAATGCTTTTTAAATGGGTAAATTAGCCTGATTCATCCCACCAGTGAATGGCAGGGCTAAGGTACTGGCTCATCTACTGAGGAGCCCCTGCTGGCACACCTCCTACAAAGAGATCAGAGCTTTTCCTTCATGATAGAACTCCCATGTCAAAGCAGTGGCTGTCCTGCTACCTGCCTTTCCGTTAGAGTGAATGGCCTTCTTTTTCCAGGGAAGGGGATAATTAATTAGTGATGGTTAATCAAACCCAGAGACTACAAAATAAACTCTTCAGTAAAGTATGTTGCACTCCTAGAAAAATAGAAGGAATTTTAATCAGAAAGATGTCAAGGCTTTTTAATGTTTGGTTCCCAAATTCAAACCCAGGGCTAAAGTAGAGACAAAATGAAGTGAAATGCAGCTCCTCTTGTTAAACTAAAGTAACAGGAGTACTTGTGGCACCTTAGAGACTAACAAATTTATTAGAGCATAAGCTTTCGTGGGCTACAACCCACTTCTTCGGATGTAGCCCACGAAAGCTTATGCTCTAATAAATTTGTTAGTCTCTAAGGTGCCACAAGTACTCCTGTTATTTTTGCGGATACAGACTAACACGGCTGCTACTCTGAAACCTTAAACTAAAGTGATTACTTTGATACATGCAGAAAGATGGCAAAAGAAAAGGGGAGTTTTCAGTGTTAAATATATGCTATTTGAGCCCTGCTTTGGATCACCTTTTGAATACAAATTCCATGTGCTTCTTACTCCACCATGTGGCACTGAGAATTTAATGCTGTAGAACAATTGTCGGGTAACAGACCACTTGCTGCCTGTCTCTCTCCACCTCCCACTGAAGATAGTGTATTCAAACACAGTAGCCTAACCACAGCCATTCAAAGAAATTAATGGGTTCAGATCCCTGTAAGGCACAGTGATAAAACCGTGTGTTGAAAGAGAATAAAATAAGACAAATCTTACAAAATATATTAATGAAGAAGTCATTTCTGTGTATGCTTGACCTCACTATTCCACAATGACCTCTCTTTCATCTACATGAATATACAAAGGTTATGCAAGTATTAAAATCATTACCATGGGATTTTTCTCACCCCTTATTTTTACAAATGCTCTTTCATTGTATGTTTTAGTTGAAGTACATGGAGTTTTTTAAGTTTTGCTATTATAAAAAGAAAAAAAAATCTATTGTGAATATAAAATGTGTGTGCTACTTAAAGTACTCATTCTATAATAAACAGTCTACTTACTTATGAAAGAAATAAACAATACTTATGTGCTACAGACTAATTTCTAGGTTTTTTTCAGTTGGCATTTTTTATTATATAAACCAGTTCCCTAACACTTATAGCATGTTTTTTAATTCCTTGGTTTATGCTGTTACTTTGGACTTTTCTTGTTAAAGTCCAATAGTGTAGGCCCCAATCCCCCAAAACTTACATTATTGCATAAGTTTGTGCTCATAGTTCCACTGAAGTTTTTGTTTTAACTAATTGGTTGCATGTTTTTTTAATGCTAAAACTTTAGTTTTGGTTTATAATAAATTTAAAAGAATTTTCCAGGTAATTAAAGATATGGCATTGCAGAAATACTTAGCTTTTTTCATAGTACATATTCTGTTTAGTTCAAAAAGCAGTATGGCTTTTTATGATATGTGAAAGAAGCATCTTCCTGGGCTCCTCTAAACATTGCAAATATCTTGGAATAGGCTTGTGTCTCTTTTTTCTGCCTGTGCACTTGTCTAAAACGCAGTGCTAAGGACAAATGACCTACATGAAATTACTTCGTAAATGAAAGAGAGGCAATAAGTATCATATACTGCTTTTCCGCTATTGCCCCTTCACATTCTGAAAGGGTAATATTTAAGTAATCATACTTATATGTTGGTGTGCATTAAACTTCTGATTACATCTTAAGTGAGAATGCTTATTCATATGTTGTTAAAATACCCTTGTGCCTTGTACTGGAGCAATGCTAATGTGATGCCTTAATAGCAAAAGTTGTTGAGTTATATGACATCTCACTTAATGAGGAACGTGCCACACATCATTGACTACAGAGTCAGTGATTTAGGATAAAGAATTCACAATGGTGTACGCAGCTGATAATGTTAAAGACATTAATATTTTTTTCATGTTCTAAACATGGAGACTTATTTCACTGAGTTCTCTATGGAACATTAGTACTCAAAAGGGAGCAGCTGATCTAAGCATCATTCTGAAATCCAAGCTCAGATTTTATTTGAGCAATTTGAATTTCTGCTCAGAATTCTGTTCTGTTCTATATAGATTCTTATATTGTCCTTATCACCATAGTATGTGTATGCCTTACAGTAGTGCATTAAGCGATGTGACTGACATCAGTCATGTGTGGTTTGTTCTTTGTCATCTTCACAGAGGTATAGGTCTGTGTGAGGTAGTGTTTTGTTTTGATAGGGTTTTATTTGGGAGGGGGGGTTAATACGTATGTTGCTATATATGTTTATGTTAGAGAAGGTACAATGGAAAAAGTGCACCTTGCACTTGAAGTGAAAGATGGTGAATTAGTGGTGGTCCTTAGTTCCTGTGGGAGTGTGTGTCATCATCGGACTGGCCCCCCAAAAAGCAGAAGGGTAGAAAATGTGCTATGTTGCATTTCCATTTTTTATTTGTAATTTACATAACTTTCCACTTGTATATAAATTATAAGCATTGAGTATAATCTGCTGTTAGATCAGTCTGTGGAGGAAAAAGTTTAGCTTAGAGTTTAGTATAGAAGCGGCCAAGCCAAGCCAGGCAGAACCTGCCTTCATTCATTCATGTTTGAGTAGGCCTTGAGGAGTACCTTTTGCTAAAGTCTCACTTTCACTTGGATTTATAGATGTGACTGCAAGTTTGAAATTAGCTATGTTGTCTAATGACTAATGCTGAAGTTTAGTGCAAAGACACTGGAAAGTATAGAGAGTATGATTAAACAGGGTTCAGAACTAAAATACTCAACATGCCAGCTACTATTAAAAGGTGTAAGTAACTTTGATCAATCCCATCATATACTGCTGTTTGGGAAGGAGAGATCCATTTAAACAGTGAAAGTTGCCTGCTAGCCTTTCTTACTTGCTATCTGTTTTTATTAGAGTTGGTTTAAAAAAAAAAAAAAAAAAAAAAACTGTGATGGAACAGTTTTCCATCAAAAATGCTGATTTGACAGCATCAACACATTCTGTGGGGGCGGGGGTGTCAATTCTGTCAAAACTTTAAACAGAAACGAGGCAGGCAGGCTAGCCTGCTGTCTGACCACCTTGCTTGTCTGCTGCCCCTGTCACTGGCTGGCTACCTGACCAGCTTGCCACTAGCCAATTCCCCAATATTACACTATGACATGAAGTGTTGTCATTTTTTTCATTTATATTATTTTATTTTATATTGATTTGTATTGTATTTATTTTATATTTTTATTTTACTTTAGTTTATATTATTTTCATTATACTAATTAAAGTAGGAAATTAACAACCCAGTTGCCAATCAGAATATCAATTACAAATAACCAGTTGGCATATCAATTACCAGTGAGCAAACAAAGTTCTAGCTACCAAACCTATTCCAATATAAATAGTAATTACCAAGTACCAGTTAGAATACAAATAACTAATAACAAATTAGAAAACCAATCACACATTTTTTCATTTTATAATACAAATTAAAAATAATTATTAAATGCTCATTTTAAAATAATATAGTCAAAACATTTTGACTGTTCTATTATGTCATGTTATAATTTAATGGTCAAAATGTTTAGACTTTTATAGTCTATTATAAATTATTATGGAATGCAATATAACCTAAGTCTAGTCAATAAATTTGAAATGGAAACTTTAGATAAAGTCAAAAGGAAGGGTCTTTTCAGTTTTTCCAACATATAATTTTGGAATTTAGTTTCACAAGAAATATTAAAATGTTGATATTTTCTGATTTGGAATGGAGAAAAAAATCAAAATTTCAGCATGTCCTGCAGGGAATTCTGGGCTCTGGCTAAAAACAAAAAAACAAACAAAAAAAAACCTTTTCCACCTGCTTTAATAGCTCTTAAACCACGGGGATTTTTTTTTTAAATCTAAATTTATAGTTACCACAGTTCAGGGTAACTGCACCCGTATACCCTCCTTATAGTCAACCAAGGGCACTCACTCTAGACTCCCAGCTCCTCGATCATCACCTCTCTTGGACAGCGACCTGTGCCTATCTTCCTCCTGACTGAGTGTTAAGGCTGCACAGCTCCCTGATTTACACGGTGACGTTCCCAGCAAGCCAGACTGTCTAAAAGGTCAACTTCTGCATTTTGCTTTCTGTCCAGAGGCTATGAATAGTGCAGTTGTCTGCAGTTATGTGACACAGCTCTTTCTAAGCAAACATGTTTATTCTTAAAATGAAAGCATTACACACACAAAAAACTACACATATGCTAAAAAGCTTACCAGAGGTAACCCCAACTTCAGCCCTGGCTCTGATAGTTGTCAGTCCTTCAAAACCCACATCTGTTTTTTCCCATGGTTACAAGTTCATAACTGTCTCAGATTCAGAACCAGAATCCCAACTGAACAGATCAGCCTGTTTCTTTATATAGGTTGGGTCTTTGATCTCCAACCTATGAGAACAGATAATCTACACATAATCACCTTCTCTTCAGGGTATAGCTTCAAAAGACTGGGTTTAACATAACCAGAGGTGGGGCATTTACATTAACCTCTCCCTAGCTATTCCCCAAGGAATCTTCTTCACACTTTTTGTCACAAACAGTCCATTCTTGTCTGACACAATTGCAGTATAGTCCTTTGAAAACGCAGGCATCATATCACATCTCCCCCTAGAGAGATTATATACAATCCCATTCCAGAATAATACAAAAACTTTTCAATGAATTTTTTTAAGAATATTGCAGAAAATTGTCATATCTTTCACATATAGCAAAGGCACAAGTGCACCTATGATGAATGAAATATGGTATCCAAACTATTTTCATACTTTTTGTAATTATATTTTTGATTCTAGTCTTATAGTTTACACCTAGAGTACAAGATGTTTGCAAATAAAGTAGTAGTGTTGGATGTTCCCGTTGACTCAAAGCTGTCATGGTCTAGTGGTTATACATTGGACTATCATCTGACAACTAAAGGTACAATCGTTCAAGATCTATTTAAATCACTCTTTTAAAAAAAACCTGTCTACACATACACATAGTGCACCAATGGAGGGTTTTTTTTAGTAGTAAAGTAAAATAATTTGTAAAGATGTTAGCAAAACAGTTGCCTGCCAAACTCACATTGGCTCAGAAAGGTTTCCTCTATTCTGGACCCACAAAAACTATTTCCTTCTACTGATAAATACCTCTGTGCCTAGTGGTTGAGAAATACTAAATTAGGTGTTCAGTAAATGCCCTCATCCCAGGAGCAGATTGAATCTGAGACTCTGCCCAGCCCAGTTGCCATACATGATAATCACATCCTTGGGAGCAATGATAGCGGACTTACTGAACATGCTGTCCTAACAAAGGAAGTTATTCCCAAGTTGTTTGCTCTCAGTTTTACACAGAAGAATTGTTACAGGGAACTTAGTCTCAAGTTATTGGTTTTTCCCTGGCTAATAGAGCAAAGACCTGAAAATGGAAAAAGCAAATGGCAATGTAGTCTAAACATTTCCAACCCCATCTTTTGCGGTTGGGGGAATAGAAAGTGTCCCTAGGACTCTGCAATAGTATAATGACTTGTACCAGATTTCCTCCATTCTCTGATGGGTTGTGCATACCCAGATGAAGGAAAGGATGGTCCTGAGAACTGAATGAGCTCTCCTGTTTACCATGATCCCAGGAATCCCATAACTCACCTCTTTAGTGGAGTAGATTGTGTGGGAAGAAAGGAAGGAGCATTTCCACAGTTGGCCAAATTTGAAATTAACATATACATATGTTGTAGATGTAATTCTTGTAAATCTTCAGTGACTAGGAAAACAAATGACATACCCTGTCAGATGAGATTCAGATGTTAACCAATTAGTTTTGTGATTGTGAATTCCATGATCCAAATTTTAAACAATGGGTTCCTAAAATTTAGAGTCTTGATGTGTCTTTAGTCACCTAATAAGCACTTAGGTACCTACAATGGTTATTTAAGCACTTACATTCAGTTCTAAGCCCCTAAATTTATGCATCTATATAAGAGTATGTGTCCAGGTTTAATTATATCAGGTTTATTGCATATGTTCCCAAAGATCACCGTATAGTAGGTCCAACAATAATTACAAATTAATTTGCATTCTGCTGTAGAGAACAGATATTGCTAGCTATTTTGCTATGTAATTACTACATTTTTCAAGTAAAATTATTTCTATACTACCATAGTGATATATACCATAGCTGAATAATAAATAGGTGTCATGATTAGCATGTTCCTTTGTGGGTGTCACAGTAAACAGTATTGTTTTACTACTAGTCACACTCTCTGTGAGGCTCTCCTTTTGTGTGTCTCTCGCTCTCTCTTTCTGGTTTCCTTCCTGACTTCAATTCAATTTCAAAAAGGAATTTCATGGATATTACATTTGAGAAGTACCCTAACTACTTATAGTGCTCTGTTGTTAATTAGCACAGGTCTACATAGAGCATCTAGATAAGTAGCAACTGAACTACACAAGATCAGTACTATTGTATTGAATGGCTAAATATTGCAATCTAAACTGTTACTTTGAAATAAATAAACCAGAAGATAAAGTGAGCACAATCCTTGAAAGCCTAATGATTTATGCATACTGAGTGGTAGTTACAGGCCTTTAACATCCGAAAATCCAAAACACCAGGAAATCTTGGCACACTACATGCTGCAATTCAAGTAGATGCACATAATCATATAAAAAAGTAAATATTGCCTGCAGAAACTCCTTCTTCTGCCACCTGTGCACTTGTGCACGTATTGTTTATTTTTGGAGTACACCAGGTTTTTAAAAATAATAATAGTCCCAGTTAAAGCTACAACTCTGTATTCTCACTGATAATTTTGGTAACAGAGCTCAAATTATGCAAAAGGCTCACTACATTTGCAATTAATCTAACACATTAGCATTTATATTCAATTAGTTCATACAAAACCAAGGAATAACAAAAGTGCATGATTACTCCTGCGTCATGTTAACATCTTACCATATTAGTCTAACATCAGTGTCAGAGCCCATAGACTTGTATAGCCTCTTTTCTCTGGCAGGTCCTGATCGAATCTGTTCAGAAAATTGCATGATTATGCAGCAGGCCACAATTGGACTCTCTGTTGGAACTGCTAATGGAGAAGAGTGGTTGAAAGAAAGCCACATTGGCCTCTCCTTCTCAGAACCAGCACTGCGGCTGCTATGGCCGGTTGCCTAGTTTTCAGTTATTGGCAACTATTGGGTATTATAGTTTGTTCTCCTGCATAGCAATTTATTCCTGTTACCTGATGGTTCTTTTTTTTTTTTAATTATCCTTAAATTTTGGCATGATAATTCCTTTCTTTTTTATGGTGATAGATTTTCAGAATCAGGCTTTTAATTTGTAAATGCAATATTTTAAAACCCAAAGTTGCTGTTCTACCAGGGGCTTTAAGCAAAACATTAAACAAAAAAAGATTGATTCCAACAGTTTTTAATTTAACTGAATCCCTCTGCTGTTCACAGTGTTTAATGAACTGTGATTCATTAAGTTTATTGTATTTGTTGTGCAAGTTAGTGCTCAAACTCAGGCCAGGAAATCATTCACACCTGTGAATTACAGTATGCGTATTTTGAAAAGTAACCTAAATTATTAGTGGCTTATTCTAAATTCAAGTGGTGTCAGGGCATACATCTGCACTGTCCCAGAGCAGCATGTATTAGTACACAGCTCATTTATTTGACTCCTTATGGATTTGTCCTGCTTTTCAGCACTTATTAATTTTGACCGTGGCCATCTAATCTCTTTTGAGTGTGACGTAATCTCTGCCTGCATCTTAGATTTCTATAAATCAGTAAAGTAAAATCCCAAATTAAGTAAATACATGGCAAGAGGGGGAGGGGGAGGGGAAGGAGGGCACGGCACGACCCTACCTGGAATAGCAGAGGCAAGGCGTGACCTCCCTTACCAGTGGCACAAGTGGTCCTCCCCCAATTCTGAAGTCGCCAAAGGATTCCCTGCCCTTGAGAACTGCAGAGGCACTAGTAACCTCTTCAACCCTCATTTCCCTGGGCATTTAATCATTTTTGTTGCCCTTATTAGAACTTCTTAGAGTTTTCTGGCATCTTTCCGGTGTTGAGGTGACCAGAACTGTTTGCTGTATTGTTGGCACAGTCTCTCAGTGCTGTTCATGATGATACATGTCTGAGTACCATAAGCAGCCCACAATCACATTGTCTTTTAAGCCATTATTTTGCAATGGTTCACATCAGTTTGTTGTTTGCAAAGTTCACATCAGTTTGTTGTCTACTATTAAGTGCTTTAGGGTATGTCTACACCCAGCCGCTAGTTCGGCGGCTGGCAATCGAAGTTCTGGGTTTGACTTATCGCGTCTTGTCTGGACGCGATAAGTCGAACCAGCTCGCCGTCGACTGCGGTACTCCAGCTAGACGAGGGGTATGTCTACACCCAGCCGCTAGTTCGGCGGCTGGCAATCGAAGTTCTGGGTTCGACTTATCGCGTCTTGTCTAGACGCGATAAGTCGAACCAGGAAGTGATCGCCGTCGACTGCGGTACTCCAGCTAGACGAGAGGAGTACCGCGGAGTCGACGGGGGAGCCTGCCTGCCGCGTGTGGACCGAGGTAAGTTCGAACTAAGGTACTTCGAACTTCAGCTACGTTATTCACGTAGCTGAAGTTGCGTACCTTAGTTTGATTTGGGGGTTTAGTGTAGACCAAGCCTTATGGAACTATTTTTGTCAAAACCTCTGCTTTCTATTAACAACCTGAGTTTTGGCTTATTTTTCCCCAGATTAGGCTGCATTATTGTTATTTTGTTGAGACATTAATCATTGCTAACTAAACAGTTTTCCTTTATTCAATAAATACTACAGTCAGGGGCTCCAGTTACATTTGCTTGTCATTCTGTGTAGTTACATTTAATCAAACTATAAAGTTCCTGGTTCTGTTACTCATGTTCAAGAATTTGTGTCTCAGTTCTCTTCTCTGTTTGCTAAATGTTGTAGTAGAAGCATTGTGGATTGCCAATGGCTTTGCAGGGACTTTTTGCATGGGGGAAAAAAAAAGATTGAATTCCCTTGACTTTCCCTTCTCTAATTCAAAGTAGGAGCAGTTTTACATATTTTCAGCTGTTGTACTGATTCTCTACCTTGTGATATCAATATTGCAAGGCTCTCTTAATTTGGTTCATTTATCTTTTAAAAATGATTTTTAGTTATAGAAATACTGGACTGAATATCCCAAAAAGTCCTCTTCTCATACAAGCAGTCCTCATAGCAATATTAAATCAGATCCTTTAATCTGATAAGTGCCTCTTTGTTTATTTTTGTTTTGTTGATCTGGCAACTGAATGTCTTTATCCTCAGAACAGATACATCCTAGGCAGTTTAAGCTCCCTCGCTCATAGTGACATCATTTTTTATGCAACAATAGACTTCGAAGTCCAAGGCACAAGATGCAGTCTAAACAAGACAACATAGACAAGGAGCTCTGGGAGCAGAAAGAACGGAATAAGGGTGGATTTAAAAAAAAAATCTTGTGAGTCTTTAGAATTAGAGTGCTGCAGTGGATTGATGGACCAGAATAAAAAATGGAAGGAAAAAAGCATTGAGATGATTGTGGCAGAAGTGAATGCCAGGAGGCATCACGGCTGGCACCACTGGTGGAGCGAATAGGGTAGAGGATGATATACTGATGTGTCTTGGTCCGTTCAAGATCCATTTAACCTTTGACCTCTTTTTGCTGAGATTGCAAACGGGTGTCAATTAAGTAGATCTTTCTTTCTTACAATCTATTCTACAGTTTTTTCTGGTCTTTTCTCTAATGTGCTTCTTCTCTTCAGTACTTTGTTCTTAGGTGATGCTTCATATTTTGCCAGCAGAGCAATTTTTAAAAGGAAGATAGAGCAGTCTCCATGGAATGTCCCATAACACTTTTTTTATTTAAACACAACACTTTTATCTCTACCATGTTAGGCCTGACCTACTGCAATAAGCATTGTTCAATTATGTGCTTTCTAGAGTGACTCTGAGGTTGAACTAAGTAGTTTGGAAAACAAACTTTGAGTTAATTGATGAGGTACTTGAGGAGAAAGAAACAAATATTTGTAATATTGAATACCATATATCATATTTACATGACACTGACACCCACAATTTATTTGGGTGAGTATTGCTTTGGCTTCTGAGCAATCAAGATGCGTTTTGGCTTCTGGAGTTAATTTTCATTGGTAAATAGATGAACGGACACAGCCTTAGGATATTCATTCCTAGTTTATTTTTCTCTTAATATGTGTATACTTATTGATCACTTTGAACAGAGATTCATTTGACTCATTTGTACCACAATCAATTGATCCATGCACATTGCCATTGCTGAATCCATCAGAACAACCGTGTGCTAACACACTGCAGTTGTAATCATTCAGTGTGCACTTGTTGCCTTCCTCATCATCTTTGTCCTAGTCTTGCACTTGACCACATCCACCACTCCAATCTCCTTCTCCTGGCCCCCCAGCTCTGTTCCTCACTGTGACATTAAATGGAGAGATGCCCTACAGGGGCAACCAGAGATTTCCCAAGTTTAAGCCAGCTTTGTACCACATACCCACTACACTCCTGAGTCAGGGAATATCAGAGATATGAGAATGCATAGATAAGATATATCTTGTCTTATATATCTAACCCAAACCATTTTTTTTTTTGCAGAGGACTATGATGAGGATTGGTTTAGATTATTAGGGTGTTATAATTTTTGAAGTTATCCTATTTTATTCTAAGATGGTCTCGGGGCTTATTTGCCAGGGACTTCTTTCATTTGTTGTATGCCACAAAAACAAGAATTTTTTAAAATATTGATTAAAAACTTAAAGGGGGGGGGATTCACTTAAAGGGAAAGGGACGGGTGGGGGAAGGAATTAAAATATTTAAAACTATTAATAAACCATTTAACTCTTACATTCTCTCCTTCTCTATTCTTTAGCGAATTGTTCTTGTTTGGCAGTCTGTCAGAGGGATATCAGATGTCCGTGCTGGGAGACAGTTTGGGGTTATAGATTTTGTAGGACTCTTTTGAGTTTCAGAACATTGAAGATCTCCTGGTTAAGCCTGGGTGTTCTCTTGCCATACTTCCTTTCTTTCCTACCCAATGGGATAGTTTGTTCTTGTGCCCTTAATAAAGTCTTCTTGAAAAATAGTCAGCTCTCTTGAACTGTTTTTCCCTGTAGATTTGCTCCCATGGGATCTTACCTACCAATTCCCTGAGTTTGCTAAAGTCTGCCTTCTTGAAAGTCATTACCTTTACAGTGCTGCTTTCCCTCCTACTATTCCTTAGAATTGTGAACTCTATCATTTCATGATCACTTTCACCCAAGCTGCCTTCCACTTTCATATTCTCAAATAGTTCCTCCCTATTTGTCAAAATCAAATCTAGAACAGACTCTCCCCTTGTAGCTTTCTCTCCTTTCTGAAATAAAAACATGGTCTCCAATACATTCCAAGAACTTTTTTGTATTAATCTGTGCCCTGCTGTGTTATTTTCCCAACAGATGTGTGGTTAGTTGAAGTCCCCCATCATCACCATCATCATGCTTTGGATGATTTTTGTTGTTGTTGTTTAAAAAAAGCCTCATCCACCTCTTCTTCCTGGTTGACACCACCCTTGTTTTTCATCCCTTTTATCCTTACTCGGAGACTTTCAACAAGTTTGTTTCCTATTTCCATCTCAACCTCAGTCCACGTGTATACATTTTTAATATACAAGGCAACACCTTCTTCCTTTTTTCCCTGCCTGTCCTTCCTGAGCAAGTTGTACCCTTCTATAACAATATTCCAGTTGTGTGTATTATCCCACCAAGTCTCTGTGATGCCAGCTGTTATAGTTGTTTTTATTAACTAGCATTTCTAATTCTTCCTGCTTATTCCCCATACTTCTCACATTAGTATACAGACATCTAAGATACAGATTTGATTTCCCCTCTGTGTTCTCTCTTGTCTCTCCCTTATCCCTGCTATAACAGCCCATGCTCCCCCTACCCCTTCACCCCCCCCCCCCCGCCTAGATTCTGACCCTTCTCCCAGGTCTCTATGTTGCTGATTTACCAGTGGGCTTTTGAGTTCTGCCCCCATCAAACAGTCCCCCCGTATGATCATTCTTTCAAGATAAGAAGAAAGAAGACCCAACAGTGTGAATGCCTGGGTGCATCATGTGGTGGTAGTAGCTGCTGGCAGATCTGGTGATGATGCTTCAGGCTCCCTGTCACACTTAAAGCTCATCACAGTGCTGAGCTGTTTAAGTGCTCCCCTGAAAAGATACATCCAAAAGGGATTCCGTCAATATTGCTCACTCAAAACAAGTTTCCAGTGTTCCTGAATAGACAGCTACTTTGAAGGACACACTGGTCAGTTAGTAAAACAAGTCTTTATCCTTAACAGGAGCCTTGAAAACCCCTAATGAGTGTGTTTTTTTTTCTATTGAAAAAAACTCAGTTCATATCATTTTTTCAAAACCATTCTGGATTTTTTTCAACAAGTTTATATAAAAAGATTACTGGTTGAATTGACCTTCCAGCCACCTCACATACGTGAATTATACCATCTTTGGCAATCTCCATCTAATGAATTTCATAGCAATCATTACTGATAAATAAAGACTGATAAATCTCAAACAACAAAATGCACTGATCCAAGGTATTGGTTACCACAGATACTGAATAAAACAGCGTAGAGCAATATGGTGTCAATTATTAATAATTTCTAAGGCTGCACTGTGGCATATGTGCAGAGAAAAGCCAGAGAGCTGTGAATGTGATCAGGAAATCAATGTCACTGGTGCAGGGCATCACCTTACTGATCTAATTGCACCCCTGAGCTCTCCTGGTCTCTTTGAGTGCACCCCTTCTCAGGCCACAAGCCATCACCTCTCTCAGGGTAGAATCATGCAATTCTTCCGCTCTCCTGGTATTAACAGGGATCACCTCAGCAGGTCCTACTTCAGTTCAGTAGCAGCAGTTCTCTTCAGGAGCTATGACCAGTGGTTAATATGGTG